>NC_143015.1:38261841-38571484 GCF_055824585.1 Amblyomma mixtum | reverse complement strand
ATGAATATACTATTCCCATTGAATGCAAACTACAGCGTCAACTGTTCGCGTTCAACAGCTCCGATGAAGAAGTATGTTTAGTGTCACACTCGAGTGTATTAGATAACACAACACCGAATCGGCAGGCAGTGCGTAACGCTACAACTGTCTATTGAATATTATACTCTCTCGAAATTAAGGACAAGCGCCTCGCGCATAACGGATTTTATCGGCAGAGGCTCTGTAAAGCTAAGATTTATTCCAGTTAATCAATGTACATCCGCATACGCGAAGAATGCTTTCAGAAGTAGTAACGACTTCGGAGAGGATAGGCCTCATTTAAATGCCTAATCTACGCTGCGGTCAGTACAAACCACCCTCATTAAAAAAAACACCTGAATCTCTTGCGTGGCATTGCACACATATACGAATAATAGTGCTGAATGAGCACGTGTCGCACATGAACGCTCAGCAACTCTACTATCGCTTTTCGAACGAAGTCCACCCTCATGTTCTGCTACAAAGTCCCTCTACCCTTGTCTTAGTGCTTATTTTCCTTCGGCACGCTCTTCCCCTGGGCGGCATCCTTCTGCTTGGCGCTCTTTTCTTTGGCTGCGCGCTTCTCCTTCGGCGATGTCGCTTCGGAGTCCGCCTTGGGCGCCTCGGATCCCGTCTTAGCTGTCGAAGAGCCACCACTCGGCTTGGCAGTCGCGTGCGGTGGTTTCTTCGCGGCCGCGTCAGCTGGCGATGCCGGGTGTGTGGACCGCTTCCCCGAACTGCCGACGCCTCCTTTCAAGTTCTCCTCGGCCGTGTGGACTAGCGCCTCGTCCAACACGCTCGACATGTGGCTCCCTTCATCCGAGGTCACCACCGAGGCCATTGAGCCCCGCTCGGCGCGCTCAACGGCCGCCTGGTGGTACACGTCCGTGATGATCGCCACCATGCACTGCGAGTTAAGCGGGGCGAATTTAATCCGAATATTTAACAGAAAAAACGCCCATTCACTGCCGTGGTAAGGCCCTTTTATATTACTTACCCTGCTAGCAGTTACCCAGGTAGCACATGGCAGCGGGCCAATATTGGAATACTGTTGGCAAAGCATGGCCCTAAGTAGGCCCAGAGTTCCCAATGAGTTTCCAATATTGGCTGAACCACTCACTGCCGCATCCAATGATGGCCCTGGTTGTCCATCGCTTTCCCAATACTGGCTGTGCCATTACAAAGTCCTGGCTATGGTGGGCCAGGTTAGCCAGAATTTTCCCACTCTTTGCCAACGTCGGTTGTGCCATCACAAAATCCTGGCTATCATGGACCAGGTTAGCCAGAAATTTCCCACTGTTCGCCATTGTCGGTTGTGCCATCTTGAAATCATGGCTATCATGGGCCGTGTTAGCCAGAGTTCCCCCACTGTTTGCCAGAATTGGCTATATGCTATTTATGAAAACTGTCTATTTTATTTATTTATTGATTCAATGTACCTACAGCGCCCTCAGATGCATTATTGTAGGGGGTAAGTACACTAACAGTAAAATTCAACACCGCAAAATAGAACACAACAGAAAAAAGAAGCTACAGACAAATGTGAAGAACTTCCAATAAAGACAACAGCGTTCTGATTACACGCGAGACGCCTTCAACAAAAATTGTCAACAGGCGCCTTCAAGAAAAGTCAAATAAGTTTCATTTGATTAAAATTTTGGAATAAAAAAATCGCTTTTTTTTATTCGCTCTAGGAGTTCACTGCCGCAGTGCGCAGCTGGTGTTTGCTTCATGGAGATCGCCATACAAACGTAATAGAATAGTGCAAGTGCATTCGCTAAACCGAAATTGTGCGTAGTTTTGGCAACGTCCAGAAACGAAGCAGTCGCCTCGTAATTTCGAATTATATGTTGCGCTCGTGAAATATTAGGCAGGTGCTTCATAAACGCACGCGGACACGTGCTAAGCAATTCCTACGCTTCCCTACGTCGTGCCCTGTGATCGCGCCTTTCGCGTGTTTTCTGAGTTGCTATTTCCTTCCTTCCTTTCTGCAAATCGTAGTGTTGGAAATTGTTGTTTTTGTCCATTTTATTCTTCTGTTGCGTAATTTGTATTGGGGCTATATAGCTCTTGCTCACGTCTTTGCATATTTACTCGCAAGCTTTTTTTTTCTTTTGAACATCACCTTTATTGATGAAAACCACCGAAAGTAGTTGCGAACCGCAATTCAACATGCCTTTGTTTGTTTTTCTTTTTTTGCGCGAAACTTCCACACCAACAAACAATTTGAGGATTCTTCGACGACCACTGAATAAATGGACTGACAACTGGCGTTAGACGCATGTTAACCTAGCTTGTTTGGCGCATGTACGGTACATGAAACTATGAAAGGGCGCGCATTCTATCTTGAACTAACAGAAGCCACATCAAAGGGCCCCACAAAATACGCGAGTGTCTGAAGTCTTTTTGGCGAAATTCATGTTGAACCCAAGCAGCACAAATTGATTGGTCCAACAGTGGCAAAAGAGTGGCGGAAATTGGCATGAATATTGGTCCTATGAATATTGGTACTGGCATTTGAGCAATCCGAGACTTTTTCCAACAATGGCCCTTCATTCATGACAAGATTGTGCCTATACTCAGCCAGTCTAGCTACCAGCATTGACCCAACATTCAGCCAGTCTATCCACAAATGGTCAACGTTCGTGCCAAGACTATGCCCATGTTCAGCCAATCTATTAATTATGGCCCGACATTCGTGCCAATACTATGCCCATATTCAGCCAATCTATGAATAATGGCCAGACATTCACGCCAATAGTATGCCCACATTCAGTCGATCTGTCAATAATGGCCCGAAATTCGCGCCAATAGTATGCCCACATTCCGCCAGTACCAATAATAGCCCCAGGTTCGCTCCGACTTGTGCCCACTTTTCTACCCTTGATCTTTATAGGTGGCATATCAATTGCAAGGCCAGTGGGAAATTGTATGCGATCGGGGGTCCCACCTAGTTTTGTACCGCACCTCTTGCTGGCCAGCAACAATGCAGACATATACGGCTTGTTTTCCACCAGCCGGAGCTTGTATGTGTAACATTTTACATATAAGCAGTCAGCAGACATACAAAAAAGAAAGAACGGATTCAAAGAACGAAATTTATTGCATCTACAGTGCCAGTACATCGTGAAATGCACTGTGCCGGAGCCGCTGAATCGATGAGTCATATCGGCACTAATCGTTGCACTCCTCTTGTAAGAGAACTTTTCCAGTGCCTTGAAACAAATTCCTCGCCAAGCTCTTGCACGATGACCTGGCTGTACATCGCAGCTGCAAAGAGGTGGATGATGTGATCATGAGTGTAAGTACGACCATCGCAGAAAAAAGACAAGAAATAAAATAACACATTGATCTTAGTGGCGCGCAGTGTGCGAGAAGGTACTCGCAACATATGTTGAAAGTATAATTTCAAAATGACTTAATATAAATCCCCACACTAATAGCAAAATGTTCAATTGAATTTAACAATTTTTTCCCACCGTATTGCTAATTTCTAATCCATATTTGCCGTTTAACACCCTCAAATACATATTAAAAGTCACAAAAAGAGATAAATATAGTGTTTAATACAAATCAATCTATTTTTATATTTCCTATCAAAATTACATGTCTATTGCGAGCTGGTTGTTTGCCTTTTTGTTCAGCAAAGTATGGCACAGGTGGTAGCATCTCCTCCCCATTGAACAGCTGTGAGCAATTTTTTTTTCGCTATGAAATATAATATTCCATGCAAAGACGGCTTGCACAGTTTTGCGAAATGCGCTGAACGCAGGAGACCGAATACACTTTTTTAAAGTAAGCAGATTATCGATGCCGCTTGGCATGCATGTAACGGGGCAGACGGAAATCTTACTTGAAAACCACACGAAATCACTCTTCCGATAGTCCATGGGTGATTAATTCCGAGACAACATGGATAAAGTTCGCTGGGACCAGGAATTCCGCTTTTTCTCGTACGCCTGCAACTGGCCAAGACAAGGGCACCCGGCACGGGAATATTACACGCGGCCAGAAAACTGCTGCAGTGGAAGAATAAGCGCTTCTGGTACTCATCTTGCACAAACGATAGACGACCAATGTCGTAATGAACGCAACATGAGTCGGGCCACACAACACTCCGCCACGGTGATTGAAGAGATAGTCAACGTTCGGTAAATCAATTTTATCAAAGCTGAAAAATAAAGTTCTCACCGTTCTGTGCATGCCTTTGCGCTAGACATTTCGCTGTGAAAGTTGGCATTCAGAAGTTGGCGTCAGTGCTTTGTCGCTTTCTCTTTTCCTGCCGGAGAAAAAAAGGGTCGGCGCTGATTCAAAGCGGCAATTACGCCAAGAACCATATTCATTCCCGAAAACATTTCAATATAAAAGTATGGTGGTACTCACAAATAGAATCTTGCAGGCCAGGCTACTGAATTCCGTCATAATTGTCAAATCGTATCGGGTGTGGATTCTCGACACGAACGGCGTCAGCTTGAGCGCGCATGCTTCGTCGGCACGCTGGTTGTGTGGCTTTTCGCCGCCTTGCTAGCTACAGGCGATATTCGTTGGGCGAGTGTTCGGGAAAGGAGGAGGCGACGATGGGACAGGTTTCTTAAATTTTTCGGAGAATTTGCTGCAGCAAGAGAAACGGCAGCTGGAAAAGGGGTAGAAGAAAATCTAGGGAGGGTGGATGAGCGGCGTTGCGCTTAGTTGGGCGCGAGGGGAAAACTGGTTAGAGAAGGTCAGTGTACCTAAAATCACAAAGAAAAAAAAAACTCCTAGCATGGTGAGGGCCAGCGCTCTTCCAACAAAGAGGCTCGGCCCGGCAAAAGGCGGCTGTATGGGACTTCAAAAAGGGGGTGGAGAGGGGGGGGGGGCGAAGTGAGTGAAAGAATTCCGGAATGTCCGGAGGGTGCGCCATAGGCGTTGAGCACGTGAAAAGCGGCAAGGAAACGACAATGCGGAGATGTTGGAAGTGGAAACGTGGAGCTTGGGCATGAATTTCGTCAAAACGGCTCCAAACATTAGCGTAATCTCTGCGGTCGTGTGCCTCTTTGGTTGAAGCTGAGATAAACGTGTTACTATGAAAATACCGGAAATATAAAACAATAAATAAAATTAGCGGGAACAATGCGTGTTCTTTGAGTGTTCTATATATGATACTTGTGGCGGACTAAGTAGGATGACATACGTCCAAGCAACACCATTCATCAATATAATCCAATGATTCGCTTCTAGAGCGACGAATACTCTACATTTTATACACACCAGTGTAGGCAGGTCGGTCTAAGCCGTCATGCGGCCCACCCGTGCGTGTCTGCGCTAGCTCGAAATGACGCGGCGCGCTAATCAGCAATGCACCTGTTATGGCTCATTGGTATTAAGGATACGCGCAAAGAAAAGGCAAAAAAAAAACTAGTGGAAATGCGACCGGGAAAAAGTTCCGATCTTTAATTTGATAAACGTGATAATTTAAAGCAAAAACGTATGCTAGAGCCGTCGTTATAGAATACCCAAAAATCACAGCAGAATAAGAAAACAATTTGCGACATTAAAAAAATAATAATAAGCGAACAAACGGCTCTGCTTCCTGAAGCCGCGAAGCTAAGGTGGCTAGGATTTTTTAATTTAACATACATCTACATTTTCTTTCTCGTCTGCTGCTTCTTCACGCAGTAAATGCGCAGCAAGTTGTTCACGTCAACTGTTTATTTGCGATAAAACCAAAATCCCGTTTTACTCACATCGTTTCTTCTCTCAAAATGCGCCACGCAATAATTTGTGACCTAGTGGAAAAAGCGATTTATTTGTTTTTTTCTAGGGTGAGCATCCTGTGGGTGAGGCATTGTATTCCGGATTGTGTAATACGATTCAGCGTTTCGTGCAGCATAAACTTATTAGTTAAGTTGAGCCTATATCTTGAGACACGAATTTGAACCGGCAACCTATAATCGGGGGCTGTGGTATGCGAGGTATGCGAGAGATATGCGAGGCAGTACGTTAATTAGTGCGTTATTATACCATTCCTCGAATAGAAATTTCATTTTCTTGATTGTGGCACCTCTTTCTCTCTTTCTTTTTTTTTGCATACCATAATTACAAAAGACGCCGCTTTTAGCAGTCCGCATCAAATGCTACGGAAAGGACAACCCCCAGGGCTACAACGGGGAGTACCAAGGAGCAGAAAATCCCGCAATGGACAGGCCGATCACAAGAAAGGAAGTCCAGGCGGCGATAAGCGCGACAACAAGAAATACAGCAGCCGGCGCAGACAAGATCAAGAACGCCTTGATCCGCAACCTCAGCGATGAGGCGATCGACCAGCTCACGGCGTACCTCAACACGCTGTGGGCAGAGGGAGTGGTGCCGAAGGAGTGGTAGCACGCTGTCGTGGTTATGATACCCAAACCCGGCAAGAAGCTTCAGATTGAGAACCTGAGACCCATTTCCCTCACGTCGTGCCTTGGCAAATTGTACGAAAGAATCGTCACCAGGCGAATTCAACAATACCTGGAGGACGAAGAACAGTACCCGCACAGCATGTTCGGCTTCCGGGTGAACCTGTCGACTCAAGACGTCCTGCTGCAGATCAAGGAAGAGATCATAGACACGGCACCTAGAACTGGCGAAAACATTATCATGGCCCTGGATATCAAAGGGGCCTTCGACAATGTTAGCCACGAGGCCATTATGGAAGGCCTAAACAACGCCAACTGCGGAAGAAGAACCCACGACTACGTAAGATCCTTCCTGTCAGAATGCACAGCGACTGTGGGATTGGGAGACCTGCGAAGCGACACCTTTACCACCCCACGTAAGGGCACGCCGCAAGGATCCGTAATCTCACCAGTGCTTTTCAACCTTGCAATGATCGGACTGGCCAGAAGACTCAGCAAGATCGATGGCATCCAGCACGCGATGTACGCCGACGACATTACGGTCTGGGTGAATCGAGGCTCGCTAGGACAAAAGGAAGAGAGACTGCAAGAAGCAGCAGCGTGTGTAGAAGAGTGCGTGAGGGAAAGGGGCCTAGTATGCTCCGCGGAAAAGTCGGAACTTCTTAGGGTAGGGTCCAACCCTACCAAGGAGGAACTGACAGTAAAGTTAGAAGGCCAAATTATACCAGAAAGGGATATGATACGCATCCTGGGCATGTGGATCCAAGGAAGCAGGAGATGTACCTGCACAATTAGCCTACTCAAGAAGTGAACAGAACAAATAAGCCGCATGATAAAGAGGGTATCACAGAACAGAAGCGGGATGAAAGAAAGCGACACGATCAAGCTCGTCAGAAGCCTGATAGTAGTCACGTACTCGCTGCCATACCACCGCATGACCAAGAAAGACAAAGAACAGACGGAGGCGCTGCTAAGAATGGCGCACAAGACGGCACTCCACCTGCCAAGAAACACATCAAATGAAAAGCTGCTACAAATGGGCCTAAACAACACATTCGAAGAACTAACGGAAGCCCAGCTAAGTGCGCAAATAGCCAGGCTCCAGCAGACAGCCACCGGCCGCAAGCTCCTAAAGAGATTAGGGCACAATGTAGAAGGGATCGTATATAGAACAGCTAGCATTCCAGACGAGGTCCGCCAGACACTGGACATCAGCCCTCTTCCGAGAAACATGGATCCCAACCTCCATGCCGCTAGAAGGCAGGCCAGGGCAGACTACGTGAAGCGGAACCTAGCCACAATGGAAAACACAGTATACACAGACGCGGCCCTCTCTCCATGGGACCACAGGACCAGAAACTTCCGAGTCGCGGCAGCAGTGGTAGATTACATAGGGGAACCAATTAGCAGCGCGACATTAAGAAACTGTACGGTAACGGAGGGGGAGGAAGCTGCCGTAGCTCTAGCGGCGGCCGAAGGTTACCGTAGGAACAAGTCTTTGATAATCCTGACAGACTCCAAAGCAGCATGCAGGAACTATATACAGGGCAAAATAAGCAAGGAAGCGCTGAAGATCCTCCTCGAAGCAAAGCTTCCAAATAAGACCTTAAGACACAGGATTTTCTGGATACCGGCACACACCGGGATAGAGGGTAACTCGAGGGTAGACAGCCTAGTTCGCGAGATCACGAGCCGAGCAGGGCAGTCGGAAACCCTGGAGGACCCCATGACGGTGGAACCAACGTATGCAGAAATATTAAACTATCACAGAGGGCGGAGATTCAAATACCCACCACCGCACACATCATTAACACAGCACGAGGCGGTCTGCTGGCGGAGACTGCAAGCAGGGACTTTCCACAATTTATACATACTACATAAGATGTTCCCTACACAATACAGGGACACATGTCCGTGGTGCGGAGCAACCCCCACGCTATATCACATTACATGGGAATGCGAACGTAACAGAACATTTCACATGCTAAATGACCCGAATGCGGAACAATGGGAGGGCCTGCTGACCAGCAGCGAGCTCACGGCCCAAAGGGCACTGGTGCAGCACGCCTGCGAAGCAGCAAGACTCAGCGGTGCCCTGGAATAGGGGCGCCGACCTTGTGAAGAGGCCGAAGACATGAAGACATCGGCCCACCGCTAAAGCCTGATTTTTGGAGCATTAAATGTTTTTCACTCACTCAAAATTCGTATACCTTCGTGAATGAATCTGACCTCTGCTCACTTTCGCGCAATCAATTACATCGCGCTTTTTATTGTAATTTCGCGTCAGAGTTCGACGCTAGCGCTGTTGTTGGTCATAAAAAATAAATAAATAAACAAGTCCGAATATTAAAAAAAACGGATTGAGAGAAATAACCACATATAATCACAGGGACATCATTTGGTGTGTCGTGGAGCGGCACTGCCAATACAGGGAAAACAGCGGACAAGTAGGGCCATCATAGCGGGTGTAATGAGGCGGCACTGCCGATATGGGGACGACAGCAGGAATTTAGGGCCATCGTTGGAGGTGTAACTAAGTGGCATTGCCAATATGGGGAAAACATCGGATAAGTAGGGCCATCGTTGGAGGTGTAACTAAGCGGCATTGCCAATATGGGGAAAACATCGGACAAGTAGGGCCAATGTTGGAAATGGCACATTGTGGCAGTGCCAATATGGGGACAATGAAGGCAACATTGGTCCTGTATAGGGCCACACATAGCCAACAGACTCCCAATATTGGGCCAACGGTTTGTACTGCCTGGGTATAGTTGCACAGGTATCTACGAGACTTTGAAAGCGCTTTGAGACCGCTGTTACGATTGGTCACATAAAGCTTCTGTTGTGTTTTGTATGCGGATTTAACTGTGTTATCAATATATCTTTATATGAAAAAATACACACATTTTTTTTCTCACAGGTGTTTTCGATATATTTTGGTGCCTCAGCTAGAGACAGCTCTTCATTCTCAGAACACCCGCTTCGATGAATTATAAAGTTAGTTCTAATTCGTGCGCCAATCGCAGAGGAGAGAGTAGACATCTTCCCGCTTTGAAAATAGCTCAAAGAAGATTTTGCATAATAACCAACGAAGGCCACGAGCGCATCGCAACACCAAGTTCACAGCCATCAACCGAGGCAGGAGCTTTGGTGCATAGAAATTGAATATTTTGTTCAAAGAAGGAAAGAACTTGTGCTTGGCATCTATGTCCACATTGCATGCATTAAATTGAACCCCAAACCAATAATATTCCTTAATGTCACTCAGATGGAGATGCTGGTTTGGACTCTATCTTCAGAAACAACACGCGATAGACATGAGATTCGCACATGAGGATGTTTCACTTTTTTTGATAGCTCCTAAACATAAAATCTTTGTGATCACATTGCTGCCGTCGGGACTGGACCATCTAGCATGTAATTCTTTTTCCTCGCTTTCACCAACGTCCTGTAACGCTTTCTGTGCTAATGTGACTAACTCCACCTACAAAGCGGCTTCCATCGCTACTGTACTGATAAAGGACTTATCTTTTAGACTTTTTTTTTAATTTCAGCGTTGATGATGTCACCAGTTTTTTACGCGCTCTTGATATAGAGGTATAATTTGCGTTTGCTTGTACTGTAGGAAATCATGAAAAGTATTTTCATACAGGCAGCTGAGAAAACCCCTGCTCTTATTGCTTTCAGTCAGTCATTTCGGGAGATCCTCCTCCCTTGTCACCGTTACTCTCGCTTCCTCTAAAATACGCGTCCTTGAAGCCCTTCTTCCAGCATAAGTCCATAGCTGGTGGCTTACATCCCCCTCTGCAGCCGGTGTATAACACCTCGGGTAGGTGGTGGGTCCTGCGTTTTCTTGCCAGCCGCACCGGCACGTGGCCGACGGGTTAAGAGCCGCCTCAACCCTTATCCTTCTACGCTATCGCCTTAAAGTTTGAGGATTGGCGAATGTGCATGGGGAAGAGGGAACCCGCACTTTTCCCCAAAGAGGGTTCTGGAAAACGAGAGCGGAGCGGGCATCTAAACGGAGCCTGGTGGTGGATGCATTAGTGTATGGAACTCGGTGTGAAAGGTTGTGTACTTTCCTTTGCTCAGCGTTCTCAGTATCGTCTTGCGTACACTGTATCTGGGCGCGGTATTTTTTCCTATTGAGTGCGTGGATCTCCTGAGTCACAAATAGTGTCTTTGGCACTCTTTTCAGGTGTTTTATAGCGGCTAAGGAGTCTCTATTGATACGGCTTGTCATAAAAACTTTGTTTTGTTTATGGCCTCCGTAGCGTCGCGGATTGTGTAAAGTTCTATTACACCTGCTGGTTCGGATGGTCTGATACGTATTCATGGCGAACGCTTAGCTCTCTGTGTGTCGGGCTAAGGGCTGCTGTCCTACCGCCCTTTTCTATAATCGATGCTTCCGTATATGCAATAAATGTTCCTGGGCATACATCAATAAGGGGTTGAGTTTTCCGTTTTTGCTAACGATGGTTAGTCGCCTTATTCGCCTTTGTAGCCCTGTATTCCCATTATGTGGCTCAGCAATTGTACTCTTTTTCACTGCCACCGCATTGCACAAGGATGCTGCAGGCATAACGTTCTTCCGCTTCAGATCTCTTGTTATCTTTCGCTGTTCAATTAGTTCTGTCAGTTTATTCACCTGTGCCAATTCGTGGAGAATAGCGATGGGGGTAAGTTTTGGTAACGCCGTGAGAGTGCGCATTACATTCCAGTTCCTTGTTTCCAACAGCGCCCATTGTCACCTCGTCAGTCGTTGGAATTGGGCCTGGTATAGTGTCAAGCTGTCAAGCGCCGATTGGAGATGACTTCTTGCCACCTTCGTTCGGCTCCTGCTGCCCTAGACGAAATGCGTTTGATCAAGTTCAAGGAAGTCGCTGATACTCTTTCATTTTTTGCACCCATTGTAATCCTTTGCCAGATGTACGAATGTCAAGGTCAAGGAATCTCTACTCGTCTACCTCTTGTGATGCCTGACTTTCAATGTTTGAGCGGCTTTTTCAGTTCTTTTCAGTTCTTAAATTATTGTTTCTAAGATGAAAGCGGCTGCATTTTTGGGGTGACAGTTCCAGGCATGACTCTTGGACGTAATCATCTATTACAATGAAGGCCTCTTCCAGGTAAACATTCCGCGTCTCAAGCAGTTCATGAGCAGGTGAAATCTCAACACTATCTGCATAAATAATGAACTGCACCTCCAGTATTTCAGCTAATTTTCACGCCAATGGTATGAGTGCGATATTAAATAGAAGATGCGCTACAGGTTAACCTTGTGGCACGCGTCTATTTCAGGTGTAATTATAGATCTGTTTTCCGTTTACCCGGACAGAAAACGTCCTGTTCTTGAGCAGATTATGCTCTGCTTTCATGACCTGTAGAGCAATATTCATACGTTCCATCTTGGCAAGGATCTTAGCATGTTAACACGTTGTCGTATGTCTTCGGCACGTCGGTAGCCCCCACAGCGCGTACAAAATGACTGTGAGGCGACATATGTATCAGCTCTTGAGCCAGTATACCAATCCCAGCTCCTGTGCCAAGGCTTGTACAGAACTCAATTTGTGAAGCATGGTAACTTTTGTTCATTTCCAAACCACCGTGATAGGGGCGTGGAAATGAACTTTTTATAGACCTTGCAAAGTTGGGGCGTTAACAAGATAGGCCGCTTAGATGGCAGGCTTGTGCAAGCTAGGTTTATCAGCCTTTGGTATTGGTACCACCATCGAGTGTCTCACTCGAGTGAAATTTGTCCTCCATGCAAACCCGAATTATGAAGTCCATCAGGCTGCCAATTGCATATCCTTCTCGGTTCTTGAAGACCTTATAAGGAACACTGTCATGCTCAGGCGCAGTTTGATCACTCGCGTCTTTTTTCGGCGGACGAGCCGGATAGTGTGCATGAATAGGCAAGCATAAAGGCCAAACATCCCGTGCGTAATCATTAGTTTCGCAAATGCAGGTTACAATTATCTCGAGGAGCTTGTATTCTAGAAAAATTAAGCGGAACAAAATTGATTCGAAAAGTCCAGAACTTTAACCGCAATTTCTGAAGTGAGACCAATGGCGCGTGACGCGACAATGCAATAGCGGGGTCTAGTTGGCGCTTGATACTGATCAAATCGCGCTAATAGGCACAGAAACACGAAAACGCAGACGGACCAAGCGCTTTTTTTTTCAAGGTTTTTTTGCACCGTGTGTGCACTGGACTTCTTAGTGGCCCGTAGCATGCAGGAGAATGCGATAGATCTTTTGTATGAGCTTCGAATGGCCAGAGTCATATCGCAGGATGGCTTTTTCTCCTTTGGTTTTGTATTCACAACAAGTGTGTAGATCGCCTTCCATTATATCGAGCTCCAGGAATCTCATTCGTGATGCGTCGGGGAGTTCGTGCGTGAATGCCAGTCCGGCAAAGGCGCGCTGGAAGGCCTCTATGATCAATTCTGCGGCTGCATTTCCCACTTTTTCCGCAGGAAAACATAGCAGAAGATCATCCACGCATCTGAAGCACGCGACTATTTTCTGCTGTTTTCCTGCGGAAAAAGTGGAAAAGTGGAAGTCCGCCTTCGCCGGACTGGAAATCACGTACGAGCGCCCCGACGCATCACGAATGAGATTCCTGGACCTCGAGATAATGGAAGGCGATCTGCACACTTGTTGGCAATACAAGACCAAAGAAGAAAAAGCCATCCTGCGATATGACTCTGGCCATTCGAAGCTCATACAAAAGATCTATCGCATTCTCCTGCATGCTACGGGCCACTAAGAAGTCCAGTGCACACACGGTGCAAAAAAACCTTGATGCTCAAGTTGCCAGACTGAAAGAAAGCGCTCATCCAAAATCCTTACGGAACTCAGTTGTAGAAAGCCTACTAAGAAGGATGACGTTTGAGGTTTCAAAAGGAAAAATCTTCTCAGGAAAAGATGCGACCCATCGTTATACTGTACATCCACAAGGTGTCACATGACCTAAAGAAGATCGCAGGCAAGCACAGTAGCCCGATAGTATTGTCTTCCCGCAGAAAGCTTATCGGAATGTGCGCAAAAACGAACAACATCGACAGACGAAAACCGCCGTGCGAAATCACACACGAAGTAACATTCGTTGAGTGCGATAAGGAAGTCATCTATGACGTGCCGCTCCAATGCGGTAAATGATACATGGACAAATCGGTAGGTTTATCAAGATTAGACTGAGGGAGCACGCCAACTCATGCGGCCAGATAACGCACCCTGGCAATCTGGCTTCCCACTGTCACCATTGCAAATGGTACCCTTATCATAATGACCCAGCCATCCAAGGCCACGCCAAAACCAAACCAGAAGAAGGATGCAAGCCTCATCTAGATGACACCGCCATACTAGGTCAAGGGAAAACAAAAACTGAAAGTGAAATTAATGAAGCCTTCAAGATCTGGACTACTGGAACAGAAAACTTCGTCAGCACACCGTCAGTAGCTCTCGAAGATAACGAATTAGGCAGGTTGAGGTCACTGGCCAGATTATAGACAGGAAGGTGAAGGCGGCTTTTCAGATTGAAATTGATTATCTTGTTCATAGATTGTTTATGCCGTCCTGCTCTGTATAAAAGCGACGCGTTTTGTGAAGTAAACTAGTATAAAGTACGCGCTTCGTCCGTCTGTGTTTTCGTCTTTTTGTGCCTTTTAGCGCGATTTGATCGGTGTGACATGACCATCAGCTTCCCAATAACACGGCCTTCTTCCAACCCGCAAATGGAAAGCAGGGAAAAAGGTTTCGGGAGAGAAACATTCGGCGGCTCACAATTTTCCCAATGCGATACATATCAAGTGTTTTCACGGCAATCCCCTCACGTCCCCTTCTCCATACTTCCGCTTGTGTGGAAGCCGCCACAAATATCAGTCCACTTCTCCAGACAGCGTCATGAATATGCAACGACGGCATTCACGCAGCGAAGCCTACCGTGTTGTTGCAAACTTCTAGTCGAGTGCCGGATGCGCTGCGTTCGCGTTGCGCCGCCGCGATTGCAATCGACGCCTACACGTGGAAGTTGCAAGTCGTGGTACGCGGGTGTGTAGACCGCACGGAACAAAGCGGCTGCACAGATTGGGCTATTTGGTTGCCCCAATATAGGTTTGTAAAAGAGCTTCAAAATCAAAGAAACAGAAAGACGAGAACACAGGC
Source organism: Amblyomma mixtum (assembly GCF_055824585.1). NCBI lineage: Eukaryota > Metazoa > Arthropoda > Arachnida > Ixodida > Ixodidae > Amblyomma > Amblyomma mixtum. Next base: position 38,556,923 of record NC_143015.1, on the reverse strand, counting down.
GCACTGAATCCCCGTGATTCTGCGCGTTCCTCTTTTGAGATCTGTTACAGCCCTATATCAGAAAAAAAGGCGAGCGAGCGAGCATAAGTGACCTTTCGTTTACAAAGAGCCCTTTCGGTGAACTTGTGAAAATATGCTGCTGGACCATTCCGTCTTTCAGCGTGGAATACGCAGGCGTTCCTTCGAACTGCTGCACGCATGCACCAGAGATTGTTTTTATCGAACTTGGGATGTCCAGAGCTAAACGCAGTCGTCAGGTATTGGCATAGTTGCCATTTAAGAGATATATATAATTTTAATTCTCTAAACGCGGAAACATAATAATAAGCAACTATTCGGCTACGAAAAAAGGGTGTCAGACGTCTTTCTCTGTATCTGAGGCTGCTAAATTACAGCGAGTATTGTATCACACCCGCTTTTCAACCAAATCATGCGACCGCTCTGGTGCTCACTTCTGGCCGCTCATTTAAGCAACGGCATATACACGATAGCTTTAGGGCGCACGGTAAAGTGTTTCCTAATTGTGGCTGGTGCCTGTTCCATTATCCCTATATGGTGAAAGCTGAAATGAGGTCTGTTGTTGTCTTCACCGGATTAAGCATCTCACCTAATTTGCGCACAATGAAAAAAAGTGAGCTCTTCATAGGTTAACTTTAGCCGTGCGTCTAGTTCGAACAAAATTATATTAAAATTGGAAACGTCATTCAGCACAAATGAATTTACACTTTCACAACAAGAAATTTAAGCACAAACTTTGGAACCCATTTAAAAGCGACATTAAAATGGGAAGTACTCAAACGGCCCCTTAGCGAAAAAGATGATGTGCTATAAATGCATTTCAAACATATTGTATTACTTTCATATTTATTTCGCATTTTTTCCCTATGCTTACACTGTATTACGAATGCTTTCTAAGTATACTGGGAATAATACTGGGAATAAGTATACTGGGAACTTCGCACGCAGAGCTAACACCTTTTTGTCATCATCATAACGCATGATTACTTTGTCGCACCAAACGTTGTACCCACCACTTATGTAATGCCCCTGAAAAGGGGTCTTTAAGGAAATAAAATTGATTGATTGATTGAATATTTTGAAGGTTCTTAAAAATACCCGTGGAAGGTACAGTTTTGCCCGCTTAGCATATTTATAATGGAATAAAAATATACTAAAAATATACATTTAATAAATTAAAAATATATAATCACTTGGGCTTAAAAATTGTGTACTGGTCGGCTTCACAGAATGAGGCACCCGTCTCATTCAAGACTGGAACTGCACAACAAACAGGTGTATGATATTATAAGGCCACGTGACGGTATGGGAAGGGCAAAGATACCTACTCACCGCAGATCATGACGAAAGTGACGCAGCAAACAAGAAGTGCTCCAAAAAGTGCTGTTGTTGTTGCGACTGAGAGAAGTATGAAATGGAAATTGCACGCGCCTGCCTACTGGCTCGAGCCAAGCCACCACCGCTGCCACGTGCAGATAGAGAAGAGTTAAAAGATCAGAGGAAAGAAAAAGAGAAAAGATAAGACGCGCTTCGCTGCAACAACTGCGTCCGCCGAAGCGGACGCTGCTGAAAAAAAAAAAAAGATAAGCGGCCGAAGCCGCGCTCGCCGAAGCGAGGACAGATACGATCGACCCGACAAGTGCTGGGTTTGGCTTGTCTTATAATATACCCACCGAGAGCGACGCGCTATCTTGCCCGGTGAGGTGTTTTTTGTGCAAAGACTCTGGGCCCTCAAATTATCGCAGAAGTTCCCTACTGGTCGCGTTCAAATTTGGGGGCAAATTTACATAGGGCGATACACAGGACTCTCGTCCTGTGTATCGCGCTGCTTTAAGATGAAGCTTGAACCGAATTCCTAGTTGAAACTTGCGTCAGGCACCGGTAAGGAGTCGAACTGTCAACCAACAGACACACTGGCGCCTGAGGGAGCCAGTCTACCTTGCCAGTCGGGGTCTTTTTCGCTAGCATATTAGGGCCCGGAAGTGCCCAAGGCGCCTTGGCCGGTACCAGGCTATCACGTTCTCCGCACCTGGTGTAAATGAATGGTGATTACCTTCCTGCTAGAAATTACCATGAACGAAAGGACGACAGGAAAGGGAGAGTTTTCACTGCTCCCTGAAACGTCATTTCTAGCCCTAGATTGTTCCATGGTAGCTTGAATTGTAATGCAAATATGTTTACGCGGACTGCCCATTTGTTAGAATTTAAGTATACTTTGGACGGATTAATTGCGTATATACAAAAGTACACTTTAAATACATTTTCAACACCAAAATTCGATTTCTCGAAGCTCAATCTCGAGCATTACATTGTTCAACGGCAGCTTGACGTGTGCAGCAAATATGCTAATGCGGAGTGCCAATCTGTTAGAATTTAATATTCTTTGGACGAACTAATTGCAAAATAATTTCACGGCGTAAAAAGGCACACCTTTTTGTAACATGAACCAACATGCCCTGAATCAAGTACTTTTGAATTAATTGCCTATTTACGGGAGTACACTTCAAACAGATTGAACATGCAAATGCCATTTCCCGAAACGCGATTTCGGGAAACCACTGTTCAACGGAAGCTAGACGTGTGCTGGAAATGCGTTTAAATGAACTGGCCGTTTGGTAGAATTGAAGTATACTTCGGGTGAATTAATTTCATATTTACGAAAGTACGCTTTCAATACATTGACAAAATGCTAAAAATGCATACATATTTTTTCACGTATTTGAAAAGTGCTCGAAGTATGCTTTAAGTGAGGTATTTTTGGCATATTTTAAGAATTTATTTCGGTACCAAGCATGAAATTTCAAGAACGTATTTCCTACGTATTTTTAGTGCATCCATGAATACAAAATAAGTTTAAAATACAATTTAAATAGCCCACCGTATATTCGAAACGTATTAGTTTTCGCTAAGGGACAGGCTCATGATAAGCAAAAAAGAATATACGCGACTCTAAGAGAGCAGATTTCACAGCAGTAAACAACGAACTGTGCATTTTCATGCAATCTTTCCTTCCAAACTTCTATGAACGCTGCATTCAATCAAACTAGGATGTCTTTACAACTGAGGTTGATCGTCTAACAAAGAAATATATTCCAGTTCGCAACACCGCCTCGAACTCGCACGTGCCATGGTACAACGCTCATATTAAAAAAAAAGTTACTTTTAAATTGAGCCAGGAATGCGGACGCGAGGACACACATGCAAATTAGAAAGGGAGAAAGCGTCACGAGAAGAGCGCGAAGACTCTCTCGCTGAAAGGGGGCTTAAAATGTTTTTAAAGTGTTCTTTTAGCTATTCCCTGGGTTCGAGGTTGTGCCAACTTTCGGGGGATGTGGCTACTGAGTATTAAAATTTCATCGGTCAATCAAAGTCTAGGGCGGGCTTTGGAACATGACCACCCTAACTTCTTTATTTGCGAAACGTATAAAATTCAAGCAATAGAAATGCACACCAATGGACAGCGGTCGGAGTGAGGGCTCTGTGCATGGGGCGCACTTCTGCAACTACCTGGGCTTTAACCTTTGGTCGATGAGTAAGGTCATGTACAGCCTTTGTCAAAAGTTTAGAGTCCAGGCGGTCTGCTTCTGGGCCACATTGCTTTGCTCGTAATGCGCCCTCAGCATCCCAAATCTCTTGAAGGCAAGAAGATTTTTGGTCCTGCTTTCTCCGATGCGTAGGACATCCATTAGTGCTACAGGAGCGCCATAATAGTGCTTAGAAGCTAACCCCCTGTGCTCTAAACTGTTGAGAAAGGCTGTACAACGTTTCCCCCGTAGAGAATTTCCCATTAAGTTACGAATTGCTCAGATTGTTTGTGTGACTTTGCTTCTGTAACTCAGTTTTCCGTTGTGTATTTATAAAGAAATGATTCTACTTTTGACCTCCTGTATCTGCACATCTTGCTTCGTGATCACCGAATCATCGACGTTTGGAAGGTTCAGAGTCCGTCTGAAGAACCCAACTGATCACCAACACATTACTGCTTCTTTTTTTTGAAAAAAGAAAGAAAAACAGTTACTTTTGAGAAAATGAAAAGTGAACTGTCTCACTTCAAGTTAAACGCCTAAACCGCACCGAGAGGGAAGTGGTGAGGATGAAGTGAAATAAGAAAGCTCCGACAGTAAACGGCTCCAGAATATTTCCAACCAGGTTGGGACCTTTAGCTCGTAATGAAATCGCACAGCGCATGGACTTTCGCCACCACTGAAATGCGGCCGACACGGCAGGGTTCGAACCCGTCTTCTCCACCTCAGAGTAGAGCGCCCTAACCACCAAGCCACAGCGGCGAGGTAAATAGTCTCCATGCTATTACGTGCTAAAAGGTGAGGCAGAATGTTATCAGTGTAAGCACTAACCTCTCCATTGACATGACGTTCATGGCGCTCTGGTCACTTTGTGCGCTTTGCCTGCCAAATGAAATGTTCGATACTTTCTTCTTTTTTTTTGCTGAACGCCTTGTTGCGATCCAATAGCAGTCCCAGGCCGCTGTGAGAAAAAAGGTGACCAATAAATTTTCGTGCCATTTTACCGTATAATATATCTATTATGACAAATTGACTGCAATGGAATGCAGAAAGCAACGTTCCGGCTCAACACTTCCCCGGATTATAGAAAAAATAATCTACTGTTTCGCCGCATTCTTATTCAGTTATGCGCACGTTGCCATCACCATGTTACACCTTTATTATTTCAAACGGACGGTTGTATATACAAATTATGCAGACATACGTAAGACTGTTTGCGTGTGAGAATACGAAAGCATCAAAATTATGAGTGATGCCACGTTATAGAATGACTATGACTACGAGGCATGACAGTATAGTTTGTACAAACACAGTACACCTTACATTACTTGTAAAGTGCTGAGTCATGTTATGTGTCAGAAGTGCTGAGAATTTCTATGACTACTCATCATGACTACGCTACTTTCAAAGTGTCGAGTCATGCTACGTTGCACAGCTAAAGTGCCGAGTCATGCTAAGTTGGAGAATGCTTATGAGTCGAGATTATGACTATGCTTCATGCCTACGCATACTTTGTACAAATGCTATACACCTTACATTACGTTACCTGTAAAGTGCTGAGTTACGTCGCTCAATTACTGTGAGTCAATAGTCATGACTTTCATAGGGCAAAATACGTTACGTTTCATTATTCGTAACTGTACGTGTTCGCTATCATGTGCTGTCACATCGCACAACGGCGCACTGCATCTTCCGAATTTCATGCCATGTTCGATGGAGGACAGGGACCGTCTTTTGTTCTGATCGGACATATAACGCTTTCGCATTAATGAAATGAGCGCCTGTTCGACATATTTAACACTAGCGCATGCCGAACGTGAAATTCTTTTCTCTTTTTCGATCCAGAGTCTACTTCTGTAAAGCCGTTCTACAATGCGAATAAAGTAGGCACTAAAGTGAAAAGTTCGACATTGTCCCTCTCTCTGACGGATGTCAGTACCTTGCAAATAAGCTTAATTCTCTGAATTTAGCAGCTATGAAAGGTATAAAGACGAAACTCTTCATTCACTCCTCGAGATAAATGCCCTTTCATCACGCTATACCATTATAAAAAAAAGTTCGACAGGAGAGCCTAAAAGTCTGCACATTTCAATAGTACCTGATTACTCTTGATTACAGAGTACCCTATGACTTACTCAGGATAGAATGTAGTTCATAAGCAAATTCTATCCCGACAACAGGCAAACTCTATACGAGCCAGGCCACTCGCTGTAACCATGAACGTCAAATCAGAGAAGCGAACTAATAAAAAGTGCGGTTTAATACTGTGCACTGCACAAAAGAACTTTGAATAGGGAGGTCGATACACGCCAGATCGAATATGTTCGTGTATACACATGTTTTTTTTTCTGAATAGACGTTGCAACGCCAAAAGAGCTGCTTCTGTACGATTATCAGCAAATCGCCGTGCTCGACTAGCAATATGCGATATCTGGCTCATGCTATTGCAACTATGTATAGCACAAAACAATGACCACCGTGGACCTTTGCACAATCACAGCAGCAGTAAAGGTCTTCCACCAGCAGGAACAGAATATTTGCGGTTAATCTGTAATTTTTACAGGCAGCATGAACGCCGCAATGCGAAGGTGCTGGCAATTTAGAAAACCATGCTTATTGTACAGCGCCACCTCAAGTTGAACTGGCACAACGCCCTTTTCAATGTGGCCGAAAGGACGCGTGTTCTTCCCATCTTCGGCAGGTATCACATTGATCACTTGAGCAAGGCTCCCGCCTGTCAAGAGAACCCACCTGTACCTACGGAGCTGCCCGACGCAATACCGCTGCTTCAATATCCGGTTCGTAACCAGCAAGTGCGCCTGCGGGCACGAGGAGTCATTCCTCCTTGCTGTGCTCTGTTATACGCTGGGCTCACGAGGTGAGAGCAGGGAAACAACTGCCGACTTCGTCTCCACCTTCGAATAACACTTCCCAGAGAAAAGGCAAGAAAAAATCAAGAAAGCATGCAAGTGACCACCAAAACGAATAACGCCCGTGTCTTCACCCCAGTTACACTAGAGTGCCGAAAGCCGTGTATGAGCACCGCCTTTTGCCAAAGCATATGGCCTAAAGGAGCGAGAGCCGCTGACATACTGTGAGGTTGACCTCCGTCTGAACAGCTCAGCTCTCTCTAATTCTGCATCAGCGGAGCCCACTTTCGGTCCTTACTTGCTTACGTTGAATTTACAAAACTACGTTCACTTGTGAGCGAACTTTTGAAGCTTCTAGTAAATTAGTTTTGACTTTCCATTATCTTCCTTCGCAGTTTTGTCTATATTTTGTTAACCTTTTTCACCGCTTCTACTTTATGGAAGATTTTAGTCTAAGCGGAAAAATGAATTAATTTTTAATACAACAGACAAAATAGTTAGGCGTCTCCTTCTGAAATGATTCTAAATTAATGACTATAATTGCTAGCTTGCGAAGTTTCGAACCAGTAAACGGATATTCCCAAAAGCTTCATTTGTACTCTGAATATGTTCAGCAACAACTAAAACCTGTCACATCCACTCTATATTAAAGTGGTTGCAGAAAAAAAAACAAATTGACGGCATATAAAGCCAACCTTTGGCATTTGTTTGCGTCATGAAGGGATATGATTGTTTTCTGCCAGAGCTTCTGAAGACGCAAGAAAAGATAACCGGCATGCACTTTATTTCTGCAGGACTCCATCACCAAAACTAGGACTCAAGCCCATTTTAAATCCCTGAACGTGGAACGAGAAGTCCCGGTTTAAGTCCGTGGCCGTAATGGAAGTAGACCCATAGCCTGTCAGCATCTATTTCAAGGAAAGTGGTTTTGCTGGAGATTCATGCGCGAGAATGGAGGCGACTGAAAAGAAGGTAAAATGGTCTATAAGTCGGCTGCTCTTGAAAAACAGAGCCCCATAGGGGCCACGTAAAGTTTTATGGAAATTTCGCAGACTTGTGTATTATTTGTGCGATGCGCCTCTATTATTTCCTGAGAGGCATTGTTGCCATTACTTTTTCCTTACGCTGCCAGCGTCCTGTTTTCTTCTGCAAGCACAAAAATTTCGGAAAAATTTTTATATTGAAGAGAGGTGTGAATTTCTAATTTTTCGCTTTTCTCCTATTATTATGGAGCAAGGTTTGGCTCAAGAGGCTCTCCGCAATGTCACTTTTTGCTAGAGGGGATGAAAACGAACACGCGTACGGCGCTGCTAATGGCCGCACAAAAATGCTAATTTTCTGACTAATGTTAAGCCCGTATTTTTATTTTTGTATTTTATTTATTTAATGTGAAGGCCCTTCTCACGGGATAAAATGGAGGAAATGGGGGGGGGGAGGCGGGCTAACACAGAGTGAATAAATTTTTCAGCAAATATAAACAGATTGTAAGAAATATTACATTATGCAGAACACGGTTATCAGCAAAACAAGCATACACTTGAGAGAGCATTAATATGATAAGCAATTATATCGAAACGTCAAGTTAAACATAAACAAAAGATAAAATAATTAGTTGTAATAGAAGCAAAACATAATATCAAATAGTACTATACAATCAGGTCTTTTACAATCATGGTTTACGAACACTGTTTCTATTAATGAAGTAATTACTCATTGGAATCCACCCATGCCCAGCCGTACGGCTACAAATGGAAGCTATACAGCTTGCTCACAAAATTCGCAGTTAAAGAAAATTCATCCTGGTCTGGACCAGGACGAATTTTTCAACAGCGAAGTGCTTTTACAATCAAGTGCTTTCTGCGGTTAAAATTAAGCTGGTGTCATCAGTTGTATTTGAGGTGGGTTTGGGGAGGTGATTCCATTTTCAAATGGTTTAGTGCAGGAATGAAAAAGGTGTAAAGCCTGTACGTGCAAAAGGAGAGTAAGCTTTGTAGCAGTGACACATTTGGGAATGGTTACGTGTGAGAAGTTAATTTCTGCTGTGTATCAAATAGGGTTATCATATATAGCATGAAGAAAATGTAAGCGGGCTGATTTCATTTTAGATTTTAATTAAATGAGGCCGATATCTTGCTACATTCCTGAGTTACTTTGATGTGTTTAATAATTAACCTCTAGTGGCCTCGTTTCCGATACTCATACTCCCATATCCATATTTCCTATACTCCCATTACCCAAGTTGTAAAATCTTTCATGAAGCGATCATCGACTAGTTCGAAAACCAGAATACAAGTAATATTTATAAACATTCTTTATGCTCTCGTGGGTTGTCCTTGGCGCTTAATCGGGTACTACGCTTAAGGGGAAGAAGTTTTATTTTCGGATCTCTTCCGCAGGGTGCTAAAGCAACATTGATAAGTTCACATTCAACAGACAAGTTAATGTTGCAAACCAGAGATTTCGCTCATACAAAGTCCCTCATGGAAATATACATGTTCATGACGATATACTGGCCTTAAAAAAACTAGTGCAAAAGTTTTTCCGGGCTTATGTGAATCTGAGCTCGTGTTGAAAATACTAAGGGTATTTGACAAAACACTACGCAGCTTTAATCTTTTCTCATGGAAGAGAGAGAGAGGCGAGATACTCACCAAAAAGTTGTGAAGGGCTTCCGTGAGCGGGGCACTTAGTTTTTTTTAATTTAAGGGGAACCTGGAAATAATATTTTTTGCTTTCTTTTATTGAGAAATCGCGTACAGTTGCCCCAGGAGGCATAACAAAAGGCCTGAACACAAATCCCGACGTGGCTATCCCACCCTGACAGCACTCACAGAAAACGCAATCTCTAGCACAAGGCTTCACATCATTCGGACACGATACGTATATGAAGATAAAAAAAGCTACAGCCATAAATACCTATATATGGTAGCATTTTCCGAAGGGGAGACAAGAGAGCACCAGTGGAATTGACTTTTTTTATTTATGCCTGAAATGTTACGAAAATTGGCGGAGATATGTAAGTTTTGATGAGTGCATTTTATTTTAAACTAGTGGGTGATGTTACTGTGTACTTGACTTACCCACTTACATGAATAGGCTGCCGATATATTTTTTTTTCTCAGCGTGTTCATAAAGTCCATTCTATGCAATGAAACTATATTTTTTATTTAGGCACAGAATGCTCACTGAAATGAAATCAAGACTCCAGGATGCTAATTCACATGAAAGCATTTAGTACAAAATTAACTTTAAGAAGCGCACGCGTGTACACGGGTGCACTGAGAAATAGAGAGGTTTATTACATTCCTCAACGCCACAGGATTTTTCCGCAAGAAGTAGGAAGGTGCTACTGCCATTCCTTACGAAATGTTGAAGGAATTAGGAGTAGCAGTCGCAGAAATAGTGAGATATGAGAAATTGAAGCTTAACGTTTATTACCGTATTTTCCTCCTTTATCACTAAATACACATTTCACTTTGGTCGGAGAAATACGGCAATGAAGCTAACGGAACCTCTGACATTCGATCGCTCCTTTTTGAACATTGGTTAAAATAGTGATGCGCCTTGGTGAGAAACTTCTGGAATTCGCCATGCGCCCGAACCATCAGAAGCCCGATTCGCTCAGAGTTTTTGTCAATACATATTGCAAAATGTCACTTTCTGAATCACCTACGCGTATTTAGCCATTATTTTTCATCACGACGCAGACAAGAACACGAGGATTTCTAAACAATATACTGAGAAATCAAAATTACCACCAAATTAGCCATTTCAATAGCAGCACCCCTCCATAAGCCCGGCGGTCAACATCACCGTCTACTATCAGGCTTTATGCCGGCTTAGAGTAAAGACTCGAGCCGCGCGCAAGACTAGTTTCGCAGGATTACGCCAAAGGGTATAACAGAGTAAAATGAAAAATATGCCGTATATCCCACCTGGTAAAAGTCGAAGGGCTCCAAATGAGTGCCGTTGGCAGAGGTGAAGTTCGCACTGACATCCATAGCTAAGTTCTCTTCGGTCCTGGTCAACGCGATAAAGAGGCAGCCGATTCAGACACTGAGAATGAGCCACACACGACAGCATGAACACCGTAAAAAAGTCTTGCTGCGCTTTAAGAAAACAAATAATTAATAAAAAAGGCAGTGATCAAAGCAACCGCCCCGACTGCCCGCTGCTTTTTTTTTCTCTCTTATCGAACACTCCGGCTGTGGAGCCTGTTTTGATACGAACGCTTTGTTCAAAGCAAGGCTCAGAATGTAGCTTCATCGACGCGCTTCGGGCGCGTGTCTGCGCAAACGCACTTCCTTCACCTCCCTAGTCTCCGAAACGCGCTGCCGAGCCGCCCGAGCCAGTTGGCTAACAGCACCCGCTGTGGCACTGCTTACCGCGCGGTGCCTGCCACGGAATCGGACGCTTCCCCCCCTTTCCCCTTTATCTTCTTTCCGCTAACTTACCCTCCCGGTTCTCCTGAATCGGAAGAAGGGAAGAGCGAAGGTGTTCTTTTCACCCGCGAGCGGAAGAAATCACGGAGTGCTGCCATCTATTGTCGGCGCTGGCGTTCCAGGCTGAAATCACTAGGTCACCACAGGCGGCGCGATCAGAGCTCTACTAAACTTGTTTCGCTGCGGCATGCTTTGTTTCTGTATCCGAGCGCGGTGGCCGTAGCATTGAGACAGCCGCAGGAGCTTCCTTCGAGATGCGAATGTTTTTGCATGGGCATTTTAACGGCCAGCAAAATGGGAATGGGAAATGCGCGTTCGTAATATCCACCCCACTGCCAGTGCACCGACAGAGAAATGTGATATAGAAGCAGAAGAGATCGGAAAAGTTTTTCTATACTCCCTTACGCGATACGAACTAAGCGTATGACCTAGAAAGGTCAACGAGTCAGCAAAAAAAAAAAATAAAATACATTTATTTTAACCATTCATGTGTTGGGATGTCAAATATTGTGGAAAGAACTGTTCTTTTTAGTTTAATACACAGTTTCAAAGAAGAGCTCTTACATCACCGTTATTTATGTTAAATGCAAGCGAATGTTACAAAAACCAATTCAGGAGATTCGTGCGTTGTAATTCAGGCCCGCAGACAAATGCCGCTGGTCCAATATTCCACGCCGGAAAGTTCACCATCGCCGGCGGAGGCTTAATCCTTATAGAGGCTTAGTCTTGTCAGTTAACCTCTGTGAGAATAAAACCCCTAGCTAAAATGGTGGTCACCTTCTTTTCGTGGCCTGCACGGATCGGGTCTCGCAGCGTGCACTTATGATGCTAGCCGTCCGGGCGGCTCAAGAGGCTGGGGCCCTGAAATAGTGGCTTCACGTTCCTCCGCCTGTACTTCTTTTAATCGCTGTAATAAAGCCTTCCGCGACCAGCACCACTTAAAAAGGCTTAACTTGGGCCGTTAGCGCTGTAAAAGCCTGTAATTTGTGTTTCACGAGGCTAGCCTGCGCCAAATTTATTTTTTTTTTATTTCGACCTAGGTGATTGGAGTCTAATTTTCTTCTCTGAACGGAATTCATTTTACGGTGAGAGCCGTTTATGCTCCCCCTCGCCTCTAGTTGTAGTGAAACGGAAGGTTCATGTATAGTTAACGTGATAATCCCCGAGGCAAAAGAAGCGAATGAGTAAGCTGTGCCAAGACATTCCAAAAGAGAGAAAAGAAGAGGGAGGGTTTTTCTCAAGAAGAGGCTTGGCATTCGATGCATTGGCGACCAAGCACGTCGGCGCCAGACCAAGAGCCAAGCCGAGTGAGAGAAAAGTAGGGGTGTGCGAATATCAAATTTTTCGAATACGAATCGAATACGAATACTTGGCTCCGAATATCGAATCGAATATCGAATAATCAAGGACAGACGCATTTAACCACTACAAAACATTATTGAGCACCCAAGAACATCACAGTTAAACTATCGATGATTAAATGAACACAAAAGGTGTGTGTGGCTGCACAAAAAGTATCAGACTCGAACATTATACTTAGAAGAGTGGAAATATCAGAGAAGATGGCTGATACACAGCATTAAGGCTAGCTTGCCATCAGCACAAACGCGTGTTGCTGGGATGAACATAAAAGGTTGTAGTGAAGGAAATTCCGCTGTTCCACATGGTCAGGCAGAAGTAGTTCCCTTCTAGCTGAAACGACTCCTCCAGACACAGAAAATGCCCTCTCACTTGGCACTGAACTGGCACGTATTGCGAGGTACTTCGTGCACAGCTCTGACTATACCAGCTTCGCAGTTTTACCCTTAAAAGAGCTCACCAGCGCAGTCAGCTACGGCATGGCCCTTGGAGGAAGGAAGAATTTTCGCGCATTGCTCTGGGCGCCGCCTTGTTGTTGTGTCTCTGTCGATAGGGCTTGCGGAGCGAAATGAACGCCGGTGCTCACAATGGATATTCGGCTAGATACGAATATTCGCGTCGGGTCGAATATTCGAGACAACACGAATACTTGGATTCCGAATCGAATACAAATACTAAAAATATGATATTCGAATGATATTCGAAAATTTAGAATATTCGCACACCCCTAGAGAAAAAAGTGAAGAAACAAGACGCGAAGAAGAAAGAAGAGGACAAAGAAAGAAAAACAAGGGGGTGAAAATGGAGGAGCAGCCCCGCTATAACCGAATGTTTTGACTAAGCCGCAGCCCAGTAAGCCATCCTTATCCGCACTCGTGGCAGGGGAAATTCAGCTCTTATTGATAAACTTGCGCGCGCAAAAATAAAACCGCTTGTCATGCTAAGACATCTATCGTCAGTAAAGGAGGGCCAAAAGGCAGGACCACAGCAACTGTCGTGTCCACTTTGCAGTGAAATTTGTGTACAGCACAAAAGGAAAAGGGAAGTAGTCTCAGCAGAAATTATGGCCTGTAGTGTATGATTCTGTCCAGCAGCAACACTGTTTGTGAATGGCACGTCCCCTTCCCCCCACCCCGTTCACATCCCTTTTTAGATTTTTCCCTTCCTTTATTTATTCTTTCATATAGTTGTCTCTACAACCATGCGCAATCAGCGATACCTTCTCTTTCGCTATGATGTCATCATCTTTTCCCTTCAAAGACAATAGCATTGATAGGGTATAGTTCGGTCAAAAATGTGACTGCGTAACACATCAAACCCTTCTAGAAAGTCCTACCTGGGGCCACTCAGTCTCCTTACCCAAAAAGAAAAAATAAATTTTAGATATAAAGGCATTATTGATAAATGAATAAATGCATAAAATTAAATCACAGCAGCAAGCCTATGTAAATTTTTATGTTTATTCTAGAACTCTATACTATTTTGGACTGACTGATAAAGTTGCTCAGTAACAACCTGTCTCACCAACCTGTCTAAGTCGTAGCCGGAGCGTTAGCTAATAAGGAATATTGGGCACAGGCTTTCATGTCAGCCTGTCCGTAACGCCCAGTTCTGCTCAATAAACCTCTTAGTTCTTTTATGATACATAGTACTCACTGAAATAGAATTTGAACTCTAGCATGCACATCTTCATGAAAACGTTTTATACAGAAAGAACAGTAGCATGTGTGCACCGAAATATTGAGAACTTGATTGCATTCGTCAACGTATTAAGATTAATGGCCTGAACACAGCACCTTTGTGCAGCCATTTGTTTCGAAATTTTGATGTGATGAGTTATGCGAAGCAATGGTAATGTTAAAGCTGAGAAAATTGATGTCCAAACGTATAACCTCATTCTCATAATTTATCTCCTTGTGTGATTTTGCTTTCGATCACAGAAACGGCGCAGTCAAACAGCTGGATTGGCCATCGTTCGAATCGCACTCTTTATGGGGCAAATAAAATTGGGGTTTTCTGTTGAGGGAAAACCACAAAAATTAGCAATACGTCGGAACCATCATACGCGTGATTCGGTCTTGATTTTCAATTACAGCACATAAAATATCATTTTTTGTACTTTCACAGTACAAAACGCGCTAAGCTCTCGGAACTGAAGAGGTGAGGGGGCCAGGGTTAACAGAAATAAATTATGAAATCAAAGTTTTTATTGCATTTCCTATTTTATTTGCCTCGTACCCTTAAACATTGCTAAAGGCTTGGCTTGGAAGTATGCTAAAATAATGTGACCGGACATAAAGAATTTAGCTCTACGGGACGTGCTCTCTGCGTCAAGAATTATAGCATTTTTATTGAAGGGAATTCATGTTGAAATAAAGACCCGAGATTTTATTTGAAGGTAGTGAATGATCTGTACACTCCAAGACAGTTCGTCCGTCTTTCTGCCCGTCCGTCCATCCGTCCGTCCGTCCGTCTGCCCGTCCGTCCGTTCATCCGTTCGTCCGTCCATCCATCCTGCGCCCCAATGAGCGTGCGAGAAATGAATTCTCTCCGCTTGATGATTGTATGATTCAGGAGTAACTGACTGATGAACGTGGGATATCAATGCTCTTAACTTGTGCCTCTCCTCTTTGCTTTTATGGTATAGCGTGTAGTGTGTAAGATTGTAAAAAATGATTTGGAGGCTACAAAATTCTGGGGACCCTCGAGCTCAGCATTAGGGGTATGAGGCAATAGGGTTAATATTCACCTTCAGCGGCTTAGTGTGCTCATTGCAAATGGGTTGCGTTCCCGTGCCCTTCTTTGTTTTAGTTCTTTTATTTACACTTTTTATTTCTTGCATTTATATTGTTATTTACCCAAACTACACAAGCGCTAGATTTAATCAAGTTGAACGAATGTTCCTCAGTGCATCTGCAGCTTCAACCCTTTTTATTTCGGCGTAATAGCTTCTGTTCCCTGAGAGGCGCTAAGTAAGGCTAAGCAAGTGTGATGGGATGATATTATGACTGACTCTGTTGACCAATGAGGAATTGCGCAGTACATTATCAGTGATGTACTGTGCGATCATTTGAATTTCTGGAGTTACTCACTTGAGGTCATGTGATTGTGACGTCACGATCTTCTTGATCAGTCCCCATTTTCCCGACATTGCAACGACAACAACTACTGCAGTTTCTTCGCTGAACGAGGCCCCTAACGCTGTCTCGTACCGAGTAGAGGTGAGACGAACCCCGAAAAGTCTGCTCTTTAGCGTTCCACTACTCCTACCAAGTTAACACAGCCTGTGTGGATGAGACGACTACACTTGGCATATTATCTGAATCGCAGTAGCGTGGCTTTTTGGGCTTGTTGGTTCATAGTTCTAATACACTGTAGCTCAGCAAAAGACGACGACACAAGAGAAGAGGTTGGAAGTTAGCGCTGTGTTGTTCGTCTCTTGTCTCTTGTGCCCTCGTCTTTTGCTGCGCTACAATGTATTGGTATCTGACGCAGGCAGTCTCTTGAACACCTGTGGCCAAGCAGTAAACTGTGGAGTTTTACGCCAACAGCTGTTAACGGCTCATTTTCTGGTTCTGCGAGGTCGCGCAGCGTCGCGCTACACGGATTGGCTAGCTTACACTGGTGTCAAACATAATGCCACCGTAAGGCGGACGCTAAACGCTGCGAATGTCGCGAGTGACAGCACATTGATGTCCTATGGATTCTGCCAGAGAAACAGGCAAATAATAAAAAAACAAACAATGTTATTACTGCGAAAGTAATATTGAGCTATGACCGCGAGGTACTGTCCGCAAAACGTGTCCGCAGCAGTTGTAACGTTCTCAGAAGAGGTAGCATCAAACGAATGGCTGTAATCAGAAGGATTATGTGAGGAAGATGCGGAAAAAAAAAGTTACGTCGTTAGGGTGATAAGTTAGTTATTTACAGCCAAAAATGTCGCTGAAAACGCCGAAATAGAGCGAACGTCGATATATTGAGAGGCCGGGAAAACAGCCATGGACGGCAAAATGATGGAAAATAGGGAATGGAGTGAAAATAAAATCAAATGTATTTGATGAGTGATATTTAATTGAACACTAGACTTCCTTGACATAGATAACTTAATTAATCATGAGCAAAAACCATTGGAAGGTTGAATAGTAAGTGGACTGGAAGCAACCGCGGCGCCAAATTGGAAAAACCGAAATGGTTCATTGAGATATTAGAAGGCATAATCAGAATAAATAAATGTTTAATTAGAGCTTAGGATAATTACGCTAATTCAGTGGTTAAAGTAATTAAAACAAAAAGAAAAGGATAAAGAGAGGCAAAGAGGCGACGAGTGGGCGTCAATAGCTTTTTTGAACACGGCAGTGGGCAGTTTGTTCAAGCGTGTTAAAGGGGAAGAAGTGAATTCGTTGTGGTTTGTACGGCGGTAAAGTGTGTTGGGAATGTGTACTGATGTTAGACAAGGGTAGAAAGTTGGGCGAGTCGGTAACTGTGATTCATGGTATGTGAGGCAGCGCAAAACGGGACAAGGGACAGAGAAAGACGCACACCTGTATTGTGTGCGTCTTTCTCTGTCCCTTGTCCCGTTTTGCGCTACCTCACATACCATGGATGTTAGACAACAATTATTTGCAAAAACAGTTGCTGATGTTTAAACAAAAACACTTTCGTTTTTTTTTCTAATGCAGCAGAATTCAGTGTTCTCAATTTTTTATGTTCTTTTTTACTTGCGGCTCCACCTTTACTGGAAACAAAGTGCGACACAGAATTATCGGTGCAAATAGATTATTGAGTTATTCAGTTTCTTTATAATTGTCTTTAAAATCGGCGCTTTTTTCAGTTGCTTTTTGCGACCTGAATCCAGCACTATAATTCCAGGACCATTTCTGAAAGAAATCATAAACAATACAACCGCCGCCAAATGTATATTAAAGGTAAATTTGTGGAATAAATTTATTGTCTTTGCATCCGAGGTATTGCTTGAGATTGGACGTTGCATTTTTCAATCCTCATAGTCCCAATTAGGCTGATTATATTGTGTCCACAATGAACGGGAATATAGCGATAAAATTAACATTAACTTTAATATTGGCTTTCATGAACTTTTGACTGCGGGTGTAGAAACTTGAAGTAGTCTCCCAGCGACTCCAGCGCCGAAAGTGTTATCGGATGGGTTATCGGATTTTCTACTTACATGACTGATTTCATTACAAAGAGCTTGATAAAATCTATATTTTCCTAGGCTTTCAGAAAGCCGAACGTGAAGAACATGCTGTCTCCTCCAATAAGAGATCCAGTGCTTTTTCCACAACAGCGTGGCCCCTTCCGAATCATATGTATGTGTGGGAATCTTAACCATGTTCAAGAGCGTAATGCTTCCCTCAAACACTTCGCAGAACACAACAGTGCGCTTCGCCTCTTATATTGGGTGGAAGCAATGGAAAGAATGCCGAACACGTTTTCAGCTCCCTTCAACAGCGCCTGTTTGCTCCTGCCAGATAATAGCATGACTGCACAAAAGACACTGGGTCCACAAAGACCTCGCCGAGAACAATCGAGACAAAGAGGTCTCTAGCCCAACTTATTTCTCGTGTGCTCTCTTGTCTAGGAAGGGGATTCCAATTCTCGCACAGGAGAAGGAATCCCGCGCATTGGACCCAGCATTCTTCTTTCATCTCCCAGCACAAAACAAGATCTCACACCTTAATCCCGCTGACGGTGCCGGGAGGAGATTCCAACATTATATTGACGCTTCTGGCCATGTTTGGTGTAACGCACATACTCTTCAAACTTTATTAGAAATGAGGCCCGTGGGCAATACACTATGCCTTTCATCGGACGGCACATTATTGAACGTATCACCGCTTTTAGCTCGGAGGATCGTAATATTGCTCTTTTTTTTTTCCTATATATAACCTCGGTGGTCGTATAATAAAAGACTCAGGCGCTGCGCACAAGAGTGTTCCCTCCAGAAAAAGGTACCCATTGAAACGTGTTGCGTAAGCTTTACGAGAGGCCTCGAACATTCAAGGTCTAACAAAAATAGTTATGAATACAATCATGCTAAAAATTAAGATGACCACCATTGCGCTAGGCTGCTGACACGAAAGACGTGGGTTCGATCCCGGCCGCGGCTGTCGCATTTAGATAGAGGCAAAACGCAAAGGCGCTCGTATGCTGTGCGGTGTCAATGCATGTTAACGAACCCCATGTGGCCCAAACTATCCGGAGCCCTCCACTTAGGCGTCCCTCATAGCTGTGCGGGTTTGGGGCGTTAAACTCCATAAACCAAGCCAAAGCATTTTAAAAATCTGCAACTGCGCGCACATTTGTAGCGTCCTAGAGGTCCTTGTTGAATACTCAGAAAACAACTCACTCAGCATATATGAAACCAGGACGCAGAAATAAATGCTTTTAAACGCCAGGGCGAAAGCACCAAAATGTAGAAACTGGGAATATAAAAGGAAAAAAAAAACATACTACACACCTTTATAAACAAAGTAAATAGGAAATCAGAAGAAAATAAATGTATAATTGCAGATGCGTCGCCGTTGTTTTTGAATCAATAACAGAATTTCTTACAACGCGAAGCTACAAGAAGAAATTTAACTTAGAATAAAGCACATCTGCACTCTTTGGCAAATCCATTGAATTTAATTAAAATCTGGAAGTACCCATACAAGTGTGGACGCAGGCAGGCTTACTCTTCCTAATACACTAGGGTTTGGAGATTAAAAAGTTAATTTAAATGAATCTGCAGTGGACGTTGGCAAAAAGCAATAAAAGATTGGTTGCTTAGAATAAGTGCAGTGACGTGCGGATAAAAGTTTAGTATTAAAAACTGGTGCGATGCAATATTAAATTGAATTTCTTTGTATAGAAAAATAGCCGACTTCTAGACATTACCGTTAAGTATCGTAAATAGCTTAGAGTAATGTAAAGAAAAAGAAGTACCGAACATGGTGCCACCTCCCACCACCCCGTTTCTAAGAGGACCCTCTTAGCATTCATCTATTCACATTGAAGCGATAACTTCCCCGTTCAGCGGGACCTTTTTCCGGGGCCTTTGTAGATGGCGTAAGCGTGTCGATAAAATCGGGATTGGTGGAGGGGGTCGTGACATCGCCAGCACATGACCGCACGCAGTTAGTGCAACACGCGACAACGATCACACACTACAAAAGAGATGCCGTCACTTACAATGTCTTAAGACGTCATGCGGGGCCATTACGAAGTGCCTTCAAAGAAAGAAGAGAAACTGCCGCAAAAAAGAATGACCGAACCGGGACTATAAACCTCTGCGTCCTTGGCTAGTGAGCCGGTCGCGCTACCCCATCGACCACTGATTAACGTTCGTTCGTATTGGTTAAAGGCAGGCGTTGTGGGTATTGTGGTAAAGAATTTGAAAACTAATATAAAATACAACAAAATAAAAAGAGCGTTAGTGTGTGCGAGTTGATATACAAAGAGGACTCCAGGTCGCAGGAGGGACCCGCTAACGCTATCTCGGCAAACCGGTAAGGTGGAGATCAAGTGCGGCCAAATTTTTACACACATATACAAAAAAAGCAAAAAAAAGAGAATAAAATCTGAAGATGCGGGAAAAGCACCAAAATTGGCGGCAAAGATTGCGCCTCGCGCACTTTAGATCGTCAAAGTTTCCCCTGAATTTTTTTTGAAGCGCGAGCATTACTGTCGGTGGAGAGCGATTTCAGCGATGTGTGTGTGGTCCTTCTGAGGCACACGAAAGAAAAAATCTCCGAAAATAATGGTCTAAAGTTCGGATTGGAACCCTGGAATTCTTAGAGGTAAAAGAAAGCACGGAACCCTATAGCCACGACGAGTGGCGCGTTACTGGTTGGACAGAAGTGAACTTAATCTGCGCGGCAAGGCAGCAACGGTGAAAAAAAAAACTGGCAGTAAAAGTCTTTAAAACACAATCGCACACAAAAAATATAATAACAAACAAAACAAAAAAATTGCTGAGGCTCAGCTTGGCTAAGCCTGGGGAATGCGAAGCATATTAGTGGCTAGGCTTGGTAATACATGGCTTTCCTTGGTTGAATACTTGGTCATTTTAATACAACCACTAGAAGCCTTCGCCGTGGGGGAAGACAACGGCATGGCTACAGCGGAACGCCGACTAACCCCGAGACGCGCGTTGGGTGAGCGCCTGGATTGCCACGGAAGCCGCGTCTGCCTGCCCGGTGGAGCGAGCGTTTCACCTACACCGAGTGTGAACGCGCGTTCGAAATGCGCGGGAATGCGCGGGCGTGACGGCTAGGGGTCCGACGGCGCGAGGTGGAGGCCGGCTCTCTCATCCGATGTCACGTGGTGTGACGTCACGGTGTCGCGTGGCGTGACGGCTAGGGGTCCGACGGCGCGAGGTGGAGGCCGGCTCTCTCATCCGATGTCACGTGGTGTGACGTCACGGTGTCACGTGGTGTGACGTCACGATGTCACGTGGGGGTCCCACGGCGACGGCGTGAGTGGTAGCTCTAGCAATAGGCTTCGCATAAAAGAATGATGCGGTGTAACCAAAATGGTTGGGGGAAGTGGTTCAGCAGCAGCTAGGAGTAAAGCAGTCATTAGTGTGGTCAGCTGGTCGCTAGTGCTTTCAAGCCTTGCTCTTGCAGAGCATGACCTGTCATTTTTTTTTTACTCTCCGCCAAGAGGTCATTTTTTTTTTTTACGGATTGTGTACCTATGAAAGACTGCCTACATCATAAGGAATGGTGTCACTGACTGACGGCGAGGGGACATATTTGGAGCGTAGTAGTTCAATACGCATGTGCACAATCAGGTGTTTCATAGAAACAAGACGCGAGTTTATAAAAGAGGCTTATTGAGGTAAAACGCTGGCCTCTGCCGGATAGTAATACAACTGTAGGGGGATGCCAAAAAAAGAAGGGAAACGTGTTAACCACCTAGCTGCGTATGATATTGATACATGGCATTGAAAAAGCAGAAGCAGTGCTTGCACTAATAGGAAGCAGTTGGTTGCCTCACGCTCGAGCGCTCGGATCACTGAGGGACCACCGCAGTTTTTCGTCTGTGCCCCTGTGTTCTCCTTCGCGTTGCACGTTACAATATTCTAGTAGTTAACATTTGAACTACTGCAGTCAGGAAACTTCCTGGAATTAGAAAATTTGGAACCGATTATATGTACTAACCTTATCAGTTCCTGGAATTTTGATATCACAATTATCTCGTATCTGTGGCTCAAGAAACTTCGGTAAGTTCTTGACAAATCAGAAAATCGAAATTCCGCGCAGGAGATGACCGCAGAGCAGCGCCTGATGACAGCGTCACGCCGCAGAACACGAGCCATGCGACCGCCTTTCTCCGGACAACACTGCCCCAACATTGCGGTGCTCCCCACTGCTGGCTGCTCCAGGCGAGGCGAAGCAGAAGAGGCCAGGCGGCGTAAGCGTCTTAAAGTAACATGACCTTTAAGCGTAGCAGTGCGCTCGCCGCGCACACCTGATTTCCCAATGGCACATGAAATTTCAGAACTTTATTGAGCCACAGAGCTAATGATAATCACGTTTTAGAAATTGCAGACACTGATAAGGCAGTTACTAACGGCCCGCTTCAAATCTCTAATGGTGGGGAGGTTGCTATTTTAGTATTTAAAATTTTCTAATATAAATTTTTTGTCACTCATTCATTTTATTTCTACTTTCTACTTTTTTTTATTTCTACTAAAAGCACAAATCACGGCGAAAGACCAAAATACATCATACAATGAGGAAAAAATAATATAATGTGCATTTGACAGCACAATGAATAAAACTCTCTCATGAACAACATGGTACAACAGACACAAACCGAAAACGACTGTCACATATGTCAAATAAGGGTCATAAAGTATGTTCGTAATGCTCTATTTGTTTCATGGGACTGTTTTATTTCTGGCGGTAAAGCATTCCAAACCGTGGGTAATGAAAACTGCACCAATCTTTCGCTGTAGATGTTACTATTCGGTACCAGATTACAGTTACTATGTCTAAGGTTTCTTGTGAGTTGAGAAGAAGAGCGAAACAGGGACGCATTGAAAGGTTGATTGTAATTTACTATGTTGTTTACACACACGGCTATCTTTAAAGAGCGCAAAAGGTAAAAAGGAAGCATATTTAAATAACCGGAAAAGTGGTTTACTTGGCTCGGTATACTTGCTTTGTGTTATAATTCGGATAGCCCGTTTTTGTAATCGCCGGATTGGATCAAGGTAAGCGTTGTTATATATAGGGTAAGTGTTGTTATATAATGTTATAATTAGTTATATAGCTAACAAGTTAACATTTTTCAACACTTTTTTGACCTACGTCTGGCAAAATTGCTATTACTCGGCCGCATACGCTATCTTTTTGCGTGAAATATCCTATTTAAAACAAAAATTGTTGCGAAATTTCTTGTGGTACCTATTATAATTTGTAATATGATGTTAATAATACATCAGTGGTTGGTCCCAAATTTTGCGAAATACATTTTGTCGTTTCGTAAACAGGGTGTAATCAGCACTCATGGTCTTTCACTGACATTTTTATACGCCGGTCATCGCATTACAAAGGAAATGCTTAAAAAGTTCTGATCACAACTACCGACCGCTTGCATTTCTCTCTGGCTGCTTCGTGGGACATCTACCACAGGACCATAGGCTACTCAGTTTGCATTAATGCAACTGAATAGGAGCGGTTTACAGCGCATTTTTCTCGACCTTGCAGATGAGATGCTGAGAGCGGGGAACATCATAAGATGATTGGAGCGATCTCTTATACAGAAACTCTATAACCGCGAAGAGATAACATCACAAATGAATGATTTTTTTTCAAACAGCCCAAGAGTAACATCATTTCGCGAGGGTGCTGTTGTAAATATGCGAACTTTTAAATGTCATCGCTAAAACCGTTCGCTGCATGCAACACAGATGAGGCATACAATTTGTTCGTGTCCAAATAAAAGACCGAAGCACTCCCAGTACATGGGGCTACCCAAAGATCCGAGATGTATCGGGTGTACAACAAGTGGGGGAAGCTAATTTTCATATAAAGGGAACGGTTCAAAGAAAAACGAGCAGATTTTATGTCAAGAAATGAAACCTAGCATTATTATTTTGGCATTATTATTGTGAGTCTGCCTTCCAGCAGCTGAAGTTTTTGCTCACTTCTCCACCTGTTTTGCGCCACTTGGACCCTGCGGCGTTGACAACTCCACACCGACGCCAGCGGTGTGGGCGTCGACGCAGCGCTTATCCTATTCCACAACGGCACCCAGCACGTGGTCGCATACGCAAGTCGCACTTTGACAAAATTGGAAGGCAGCTACACCGTGACGGAAGTCGAGTGTCTCGCTGTCGTCTTTGCTGTGCCAAAGTTTCGACCTTATCTACATGGACTTCACTTTAAGATAGTTACAAAGCATCACTCGTTGCGTTGGCTTGCTAGCCTCCGTGATCCTTCCGGTCGACTTGCTCGCTATGCCTTATGGCTACAAGAATATGACTGTACTGTGGCGTAAAACAGCGGTCGCCACCATGCTGATGCAGACTGTTTATCACGTTTCCCTCTACCAAACAGAGCGAGTTGCGAAGAGGACTTCGATGACTGTTTACCTTCTGTGTCCGCCGAGTTTCGCAGTCTTGGGACTTTTCAGCAAGAACAACTCAAGAATTCTTGTTTCCAACCATTGTTTGATCAAACCCGTACATCTCCTCCTGTAACGCCGTTCATCATATCGAAAGGCGTGCTTTTTAAGAACTATTCCGTCGAGGCTGCACGTCTGCTTTTGGTTGTCCCTGTCAGTCTTCGTGGCGTTGTCCTGCATGCCATGCATGACGACATTGCTGCCGGACGTCAAGGTTTTTTTTTATTTATTTATTTATTTCGTGTACCCTCAGGGCCAGAGGCATTATAGAGGGGAGTGGTTACAAAAATTTAAGAAAAAAAATGTACAGTGCAGCAAACTAATTAGTAATACAAAAATGATTGCTCCTAGTGTTACATTATTAGCTGTTGGGTTCTTGGTGTGCTGGTTAATAGTATATAATACACAAAATACACAAAATACAGCGCAGCAATACAGTGAAAAACAAACAAACAAAACGCTCGTACAAAAAACAACAAGAATATAGAATTAAAAAAAAGATGATGCTCCTACTTATACAAAGTTTTCTAATGCTGTTTTGAAGCGTTGGTTGTCAGTAATGGTAGCGTTAGATGCAGGAAGGTGATTCCACTCAGCAGCTGTGCGCGGAAGAAATGACTGAAACATGGCATTGGTTTTGCAAAATGGAATTCCGACTTTGTTATTGTGATCTAGCCTTGATGAAATGTATTGGGGAGGGGAGATCAGTTCGTGGCAAAGTGAAGGATGATAAAATATCTTGTGAAAAAGTGAGAGTCTAAGGGCTTTACGACGAGATGCTAAAGATGGCAGGCTGAGATTTAATTTCATTGCAGAGATGCTGGCAGTTCGGTTATAATTACATACAATAAAACGAGCAGAATTATTCTGGACCATTTCTAATGAGTGAATTAGGTTTTGTTGAAAGGGATCCCACACTGCTGCAGCATACTCTAGCTTTGAGCGGACCGGTGTCTTATATAGAAGTAGTTTTAGGGAAGAAGGTGCCTTAGAGAAATTACGTTTTAGATATCCCAGCATGCGATTAGCATTATTAATTACGTAAGAAGTGTGAATGGACCAAGTGAGGTTGCTAGTAATATGGATACCAAGATATTTGTAAGAAGAAACAGGATCTAGAGGGACATTATTAAGGTGATAGGAAGGTAGCTGGCCGGATGTTCTTGATACACGCAGAAATTTACATTTTTTGATGTTTAATTCCATTGACCATGATTGGCACCAAATACAGATAGCGTTAAGGTCTGATTGAAGAGAAGATATGTCATCGTCGCAAATTATTTCCCTGTAGATGACGCAATCATCTGCGAATAAATGAATGTTAGAGGAAACACAAGAGGGTAGATCATTAATGTAAATTAAAAAAAGTAGAGGACCAAGTACCGACCCTTGAGGTACGCCGGACTGTACTTTACTTGGCTGCGAGGTTGAGTCATTAGCAGAAACAAATTGCGAACGGTTAAAAAGAAAGCATTCGATCCAAGCAAGCAGTTTGGGATCAATGTTAAGTTGATGTAACTTAAACATTAGAAGGTTATGGCATACTTTATCAAATGCTTTCGAGAAATCTAAAAATATACAGTCGGCAAGTTAACAGCGGTCAAGGATGACGTTTAGCTGATGCGTGAATGATACTAGTTGTGTTTCACATGAATAAGTCTTGCGGAAGCCATGTTGCGATGGTGAGAAAAATGAAGTAGATTCGAGAAAGCTAGCTAGATTTGAGGCAAGGACATGTTCTAGAATTTTACATGGGATGCAAGTGAGCGAGATAGGCCGGTAGTTAAAAGAACAATGCTTGTCACCTGATTTATGGAGTGGGATCACCTTCCCTACCTTCCATTCAGCCGGCAAAGAACTTTTTTCGAGCGACTGCTGGAATATCTTTGTTAGAAAAATGGAAGAATAACAGCTCGTGTTTTTCAAAAATTTCGCGTTGATTAAATCGTGCCCAGGAGCGGAAGATGGTTTTAGAGATGAAATTATTGATCCGATGTCTTCTGCTTCAATGGTTATGGGAAACATTGCTGGATAAACATTGTTGTGCGTAGATTGGGGCGTAATATTGGTAGTTGAAGAAAAGTTGCGCAGGAAAACTTCGTTAAGTACAGACGCACATTCGTTAGCTGGAATAACATTGGAAGAGCTGTCAATCAAGGTTATCATGTCATCCGCTTTGGGGTTAATCACACGCCAGAATTTTTTTATGTCGGTTTTAAGCATTGATGGCAGGGTATTATGAAGAAAGTTATTCTTTGCTTGTTTAAGCGCGGTTAAATACTCATGGGCTGCCAATTTGTATTTAGTCCACCGTGTTATGCTAACAGAACCTTTCGCAGATTTGTAGAGACGCTTTTTTTTATTAGACAAGCGCTTGAGACAGGTGCTGTACCATGGAGCGTTATGGTTACAGACAAGGGTGCGAAGTGGGATGTATTTGTTTGTTAATTCAGCAATTTTGGAAGAAAACATATTCCAGTTAGACTGAACACTACGGCAGTCAAAGTCTTGTAGAAAGACGTCAAGGAAGACTGATAATTCAGTATTAATGGCTTCAAAATTAGCTTTTGCATAATTTCGAAACGGTTTGAATTTTTGAACGGTTTTTGGTCGCAAGATATTCAAGTTCAGTGAAAGGGCCGAATGGTCGGTCAAGCCGGGTAAGTACTTGATGTCGGAAACAAGATCAGGTTGCGCTGTTAATACAAGGTCCAGTGTGTTTGCGACATATTCCATAATTCTTGTAGGCTGCGTAACAAGTTGTGAAAACGAGAAAACAGAGCACATTTCTAAGAACTCACTGGCTAATGAAGAAAAAGGCTGTAAGGTTGGAGATCCAGTGTTCCATACTATATTTGGTAGGTTAAAATCGCCAAGCAGGAATAAAGGTAACGTGGGATAACGGCATGTAACGATGTTAATGATATCATGTACCTCATTTATGAAGTTAGATGAATGGTTTGGGGGGCGGTAACAAACACCAATGATTATGTTCTGGTGGTTTAGTTCAACGATGGCCCAAACCATTTCTAAGTCAGTAGATACATGAATACACTGGGATGCAAGATCTTTCGAAATGGCTAAGAGCACGCCGCCTCCCTGTCGCATTGTTCGGTCACAACGATAGAGTGAAAAACGATGAGCGGTCTGAAAAAGTTCGTGATCTTGAACCTGTGAATGCAGCCACGTTTCTGTAAGCACTAAAATATCGGTATTGCAAGTATCTAAGACAGAAGTTAAGGAAGCGCGTTTATTCATGATGCTACGAATATTAGTAAAAAAAACTGATACGTGGGACGCGTCTTGTCCACTTCCCCTCGCGCTTTCCTAACTTGGGACGTGTTCACAATCAACATGCTCGCCGCTATCTCGTGGTTCGTACGCGGCATTTTCGCTGATGGTGTCTGTTGCCGGGTCATAGACGAACTGTTTTTTATTCATGACTAGTTTAGTGTATCTTAACTGGAAAGTACATGGTTGGGGCTGGCTTTTAGCGTACTCAATGAGTTTTTTTCGGGCATGGCGTGTGGCGGGCGAAAAATCTTCGGAAATAGAGAGATCATTTTCTTTTAGCTTTGCTCGCGCGGAAAGTACTTTGTCTTTTGTTTTCGTGCTGGCGAACTTGACAACAATTGGGCGACACTTATCGGGCGTGTAGCGACCTATGCGATGGGCGCGTTCTATTGCTGTGTCGGGTAGGCTGTCGATTGCTTCGGCTAGTGCTGCCCTTACGTTCGACTCTGACTGTTCCCATGATTCGCGAGAATCAGGGATTCCATGGAAAATTAAATTATTGCGTCGAGATCTATCCTCAAGTTCGTCAACACGCAGTTTTAAAGAGTCGAGCCGATTTGTCTGGACTTGTGCTGACACTTGAATTCCAGCAATGTCATCATCGAGACGGTCTAATACCTTTGTTTTTTCTTCAAGATTGTCTAACCTCGTCTGGATTGCCTCAATTTTGGTCTCGATGTTCTTTTGACCAACCTTAATTGCCTTAACGTCGCTAACCAACTCGGCCTGGCCCTTAGCGGATTCTACAGATCGTGCCTGGAGGTCCTTTAATAGCCGAAAAAGAACTTCCATCTGCTCCGAAGGATTGGCGGGCAAATGTTGCAGTTCAAGTAATGCTTCAGTATTACGCGTGGTGGGCCCCGGATTAGTCTCTACATCACCGGAGCGCAGTATGAGCATCGCCATTGAGAAACAATCGCAGACAATTTCACAAAGCACTTGTTGGCACGGAAGCAATAGCAAGAACGGGTCGTCACTTTTCTTAGCATAAAGCGAAACGTTTTTACACACCTGCGAAGGGTAAAGATGCGCTGCATGAGCCATGGTGTTCCAAATGCTGCTTCCGTGCCAACTAAACGGACTGTCGCTCAGACAGCCGCTTAAATTGCCACTGCGATGTGACGTCAGAGTCGACGATGAAGGTACGTAGAAAGCCGGGCGCATTAACTGTAGCGGATCCAGGTGAAGATAGTTGAAGGGCTGCTGGTAGAATGCGTCATCGCTTTATTGTAGCAGCGGTGTGGAAATGTCATCCGCCGAGTATGCCGGGGGCGGACACAGCAGTGCCAAGAACGCGAAGATCATCTGCGAAGGGTAAAGATGCGCTGCATGAGCCATGGTGTTCCAAATGCTGCTTCCGTGCCAACTAAACGGACTGTCGCTCAGACAGCCGCTTAAATTGCCACTGCGATGTGACGTCAGAGTCGACGATGAAGGTACGTAGAAAGCCAGGCGCATTAACTGTAGTGGATCCAGGTGAAGATAGTTGAAGGGCTGCTGGTAGAATGCGTCATCGCTTGATTGTAGCAGCGGTGTGGAAATGTCATCCGCCGAGTATGCCGGGGGCGGACACAGCAGTACCAAGAACGCGAAGATCGTCTGCGAAGGGTAAAGATGCGCTGCATGAGCCATGGTGTTCCAAATGCTGCTTCCGTGCCAACTCAAATCCTATGTTATCGTATGTTTAACAGGACGCAGCAACGCTTTTACTGGCCTGGAACTTGCAAGACAACTCAGTAGTACGTTGCAGGCTGTCTGCAGTGTCAGCGCTTTAACCATCGCATTGCCTTGCCCACCGGCTTGTTGCAACCGGACAGACCACCCACTCCCCTTTTGAGAAGATCGGGGTCGACTTGATTGGTTCGCTTCCGTAGTACACCACGGGGCAACGCTGCATTACTGCTTGCGTCGACTACTTGACTCGCTGCGTGGGGACAGCTGCTCTTGTGTCCGCCAAAACAATGGACGTCTTGTCCTTTTTGCTACACTCGGTGATCCTTCGCCACGGAGCTCCTCGTGTCTGAATCGGAAATTATGGGCGCCAGTTCACTGCCGATGTTGTGGAAGAACTCCTACGGCTCTGTAACTGTAACTAGCGTCAATGTACGCCCTATAATCCGCTAACTAATGGCCTAACAAAACACGCCCATGTATGTAGCGCCCGACCATAAGAACTGGGGGACCATGTTACCGTTTGTAACGTACGCTTACAACATTGGAGAACACGACATTACTGGATACTTCCCTTTCTTTCTCCTCTACGCGCGCATACCACGCAACTTCCTCGACACAAATCTTCCCTTTTCTGAACATTGTGATCCGTACCTTTCGTCGAACCTTTGCCGTGCGGAGGAAGCGCTACGACTATCTCGCCTCCGAACGCTGAAGAGACAAGTTCGCATCAAGGGCCGTTACGACAGTGGACAGATTGCGGTTACGTACGAACCCGGTGAATACGTTTGGCTGTCGACTCCACTGCGTTGACGGGGCCTCTACCAGAAATTCCTCGCGATGTACTGCGGACCTTTTGTTGTTTTCGATCGCCTCAGTGACGTCAATTACACAATCCCAGTCCCCCCAGGCAAACGCCGCTCCCGCAAGGCCCAGGTTGTTCACGTAGCACGTCTCAAACGCTGCCGTCTCAACGCTGAATAACTTACTCGAGGACGAGCTTCTACTGCACCGGGTAAAGTGTTACGCCACGCTGCGGTGCTGCTGCACTGCAGTGTAGTGGAAAGAGAAGATAGACTCGATGCGTGCGAGACTGCGGTGGAGCCCGCCTGACGCTGACCGTTCAGTGACGTCCCCGATCCCCGCTTGAAAATAAACCCGTTCCCGTCCTCGCAACTCCGTATCAATATCATTCATATTCCAAACATTTACTGTTAGGACAGCGATGAGCATCCTGCGCTCATGCAGCTTCTGTTCTTCAGTTCGCTGAGTACCGATCTATACAACTGACATACATGATCCTAAATGTTCTGCGGCAGTCGTCTTCCTCTTTTTACCATGCGTCCTGTACCCAGCCGATCCGTTCCTGGCCTAACCTGTCTGGTGATTAGCGTGCTAAAACTATCGGGAACTTATTTTAATTGGCAAAGGAATTAACGCATTGCATAGCGCGACATCATTCAAATTGGCGCCAGGTCTGCAAAGGTAAAAAACACCCAGGTTGAAGTCGAGAATTGCTTTAGATTGACGCCACTGCTCTTCAAGGCATGGAATGTTGGTTAAAATCACTGGACAGACAGCTGCGCGCCATGCGGCCACATACCCGATGGGGCTGCCAATGACTCTCATCCAGGGAGACATCAACCCTCATTGCAAAGAGGTCCGAACAATGCGTCAAATTATTAATGCTAAAGCGTCACTAGTCGAATTACTAAAAGGCAGCGGTTTGTTTTAGTATGTGTACTTGCAGACTCTACAGAAAATCCTTGAGATTGCAAGAAAAATAGGGTGACCTCGCCAAGCAACCCTAGGACATACACAGCAATCCGAGAACCGCCATTTAAGACAATAACATGCATGTCGTTCTTCTACATATGCTCCCCACTGGCCAACCTAAAAGTGGCGCCAGTTTTCCCCACTACGTTCGCGACAAAATTGTTACTCAGCTGTTCGTCGCACAGCGTTCCGAATGGTGTCACATGATTTCTCAGTTGCATATAGCTCGCATGTGCTAGTTTAACTGAGGCTAGCTTGCGACAGGGATTTGAACCGACGACATATGCACCTTCAGTTGTATGCTTTCCCAGACTCTTTACCTCTTCTCTTAAGGTTCGGTTCAGGTGTCCAGTGAGATGTGAGCCGCTACGGCACCATTGCCTTTCGTCAACCATCAATTTTTGTATGAAAACTGTGATGGAATAGTTCTCCTTACGGCGTTCCGGATAATGTAATAATAACCGTGTGTGTATGTGTGGATGAGTGTCAATGGGACAGTAATGCTTTTGCATTATCGCCCTTTACAGTCTTAATGCCCTCTATCGAATTTTTATTTAATAAGAAGCTCGTACTTTCAAACTAAGTGAGCGTGAGATGACTGCGACACTTGAACAGTATCTTTTCTTAGGGCTGAGTCCTTGGAGGCAATAAATGTATGCGGAGTGAATTTCCGTCACCCTTTTCCTGGAAACTGTAGTAGCAATTCTGACGCACTCTCCTATTTGAACCTCTTTCGTTCCATCTTGAATCACATTCTGAGGCACATAGGACATTTCAGTCAGTCGCTGCAACATAGTGACGTTTAAAGCCTTACCTGAAATGGCAAGTAAATAGCCATTTCAAAATAGTTAACGGCAATATTTTGGCGTTCCTCAAAAAACTTTTAGAGCCCAAGAGTGGGGCACTTGAAACTGAGAAAAATTAACACGCAGAAATCGCGAAAAAATTACAGTGAATGTAATGCATGAACTAGAGTACGACGCATCTTATTTCATGGTAAAGCATGCACAATTACTCCTGTCCAAGACAAATTTATTAACTGATTTCATTTCAATCCTTTTATTTATGGGGTCTAGTGACTTGGGCGATGACGGACACTGTCGTAGAGGGCAACCGATATTTTGGACTTTAACGTGCAGTGTTGTCGCGCTGTACACCGGCCTCTAGCATGTAGCTTCCACCGAAGTGAGACCGTAGCGGCCAAGATCAAACTCGCGCCTTACTAGTTTAGCAGTCAAACACCATAGCCAGTTAGCCTCCACGGCGGCCCACTTATTTCAATTAAATACACGAATGACAAGGGCGTTCATCTCTTGTTTAGTGCCTCTCCCCCCTCCCCCCGCCTCGCCCTACCCTCTCGCTGTATAAGTTACAAGCCTAAACAAATCATAATTACTATGAATAGATTATGCTAATAGAAGCGTGAAACCTTAATTCTACAGACCCGTTGTATGTGAACAAACTTTTGCAACTGGAGCCCTCTGAACATTGTAATGTTCGTACAAGTTCTAAGCGATTATCAAAGTGATAAAAGTAAAAAAAAAATATCTTTTTCGCGGTCATTACTCGACTGGATAAGGACATTTTTCCTGCTCTACGGGAAGTCTCAAAGCATTATTCTATCCGCATTGTCAGGTATGTTCGAGTGACCACCACGCTCGGCAAGGACCAATCACAAAAGTGCGGAGCGTTGCAATTTCAGAGAAGTGCTTCCGCGCATAAATTTGGTGCCTGTGAAAGCCCCTCCTTCTTTTTGAGCAGGTGTTTCCACGGATTCCACGATGGGCAATTCGCTTTCACTGAACAGTAAGTGCAGGTCCCTTAGCACTGAGTTGCCAACCACACTAAATTTACCCAGAAAATAAAGTCGCGTAAAAAACATAAAGCATAACTATATTTTTTTGCTTGTTACAAGAGATACGCGAAAGTATTCGGACCCTAACGTTACTCGGTAATCATGCACTGAACCGCCAACTTAATACAAGCAATTATTCAGAAGATTTGGTTGTAGCTGGGTGTCGCCTATTGCTTCGTACCAGTTCCTCCCCCTAAAGCGTGAGCGCAAAAAAAAAAAAAAACCCTCGGGATTTGAAAAGCAAGGCTTTTCAAGACTTTTCAGACCTTTTTTTTTCCCCCACGACCGCAGGCATGCGCCATTCACTAAAAAAAACTTAGGGCGATAACCTTCATCCCACCTGCTGCGCCCCTGCCGCTAGACGTTCACGTCACTCTCTGATGATGATTGGTGCGTCTAGACTTCTGCAACGTTCCCCTCCATTCTTTTCAATTACCCTTGGCGGGGCGCCTTCTTTTCTGTACCTCTTTCTTCGCACTGCTGTCCTCATTTTTTATTGTAAGTTTGTGTGCGTGAAAATGTGGACGACACTGCGTCCCTGCGTGCCGCATGCCGACGCACACACCTTGTCCATTCGTACTTTAGTATGTACCTCGCATTGCACCCCCATTCGCAGAAATGACACAGCGGCGTGCTATTTTTTGTCTGGGTGAGTGATCTTTCGCTCTCTGCCGGGTGTTTGACCTAGAATGTTCTGCACTTTTTATAAATAGCGTTTTGAGTTAGAAGACCTCTTTTGTCTCCAAAGCATTGTCAGCGGTGTAGCGCATCAGAGCACAGCTAGCACATGCTAAATAGTAGGCTGTTTAACTGATACTAGCTGTTTCTAGCTACTATTGTTAGTCTCCCTATTTACGGAGTGGCATGCGGCCCACTCTAAGCAGCATCCATTTCAGTTTCAATAATTTCGAAAACCAGTTACCCTCGGCGTTGCGGCAAATGAAATTTTGCATTAGTCAGGCCAAAATATGTGGGCTTTCGAGAAGCTTGCCGGTAAAGCAATCCCTCCTGGTCACGTAACACGGCGATATATCCAAAAATTTGTTGGGCCAAAACGTCGAGGGAAACTGCGGTTTACAAAGTTCGAAAACTGATATGGTTATTACTCTCATTAGCTACACGGCTGTCAATAAATAATAAGACTAACAGTAGCAATTAAAATCATCAGTGCGGAGGTCGTGGGTTCGGATTCCACCGGCGGCAGTGGTTGTTTTTTCTTCTGCTTTTCTAATCAATTAGCTTTAAGAGATAACATATTCAGTAATATTCTAAATTGATCAACACCACAAAATAAATAAATAAATTAAAAATCCCCTGTGCGCCTTGGTTTCTGTGGTTGTTGGCTTCTTTCATATTTATAACGAGCCCCTCATTCCCCTTCCCTTGTTTGCTTAAGTGCTCAGTAATAGTTAAACAGCCAATAGCTACCACGCCTTAGCTGTATTCTGATGCTATGCACCACTCACACTGCTCCTCTTCTAACCCCAAAAGCATTTGTCTAAAATTTCACGATATCTGAGGTAAAACACCCCATGCACTCTTTCTTTTTCCTTCTCTTTTTGGGCAGTGTGCCCTTCGGTTACGGGGCGCTAGCACATCTCTCGTCGACCGTGAACAGCTACTTCCGGGCGGCACACGCAAAAAGAAACACTGTGGATTGGTTTGGTTTGGTTTGGTTTATGGGGTTTAACGTCCCAAAGCGACTAAGGCTATGAGAGACGCCGTAGTGGAGGGATCCGGAAATTTCGACCACCTGGGGTTCTTTAACGTGCACTGACATCGCACAGTTCACGGGCCTCTGGAATTTCTCCTCCAAAGAAATTCAACCGCCGCGGCCGGGATCGACCGCGGCGGCAAGCAAAATTTTTAAGGCGAAAGCCTTTAATGTCTCATCGTTGTAAGCAGCAGTTGTCGACAGGAATGTCACGCTTTTAAGGCGAAAGCCTTTAATGTCTCATCGTTGTAAGCAGCAGTTGTCGACAGAGAATGTCACGCTTTTCAGTTGGTCGAAACGGTCGTGACGTCACAGTGCGCCAATTTCAAACGGGGCCAATTGTACTTTGGCTAGTAACCATGCAACCAATTGAAGGGATCATATTGTCACGTTGTAGTGACGGCAGTCCAGCGGTCAGGAAGACACTAGAAATACTTGCAAAACGAAGCTCTTTATTTGGGCTGCCTTGCGCCCGCAAAAGAACTGACTCACTCGGTGGCGGCTTAAGCAACAAGCGTGCTCGTCAATCGTCGAACTACGAATGTCCGCTGCTCGCGGCATCGCTCAATTTAAAGCCGGCAAGGAAACTTCCAGATAACAGGTCAAGATCATCTACGGTAATCTGGAAAAACCTAGATGCAGCCTTTCATGGCTGCGAACAATCGAGATTAGTCTGGTCGCTTCTCGCGCCACGAACAAAAGTGATAACGACCCTTTCCTGCTGCCTTGAGCGTGAACGAACAAACACTACAATGATACGTGGCATTACCCCTCTTCCAAAGAAGCATCGTCTCGATGCTTTAAAATGAAATTAAACACGGAGAATGCTTCGAGAACTTAGAGTCCTTTAGCGTTCCTAATAAGGTGTAAGGGCAGCGGTAAAAGCTTCAAGTCTGGCCGTGTCGTCGTCGTCGTCGGTGTTGTCGTCGGTGTTGTCGTCGGTGTTGTCGTCGGTGTTGTCGTCGTAGGGATCGTCGTCGTCGTAGGGGGCATGGTCTTCTGTTTTCGTCGATGGAGGATCTTAGTTCTTGCGCTCAGAAGCAAACTCACCTCCAGAGGCTGCTTTATTCAGGATAATCTTCGGGGGCTGGAGAAGCGTCGACGCACTGCGTAGCCTCGGCTAGGAGATACATAGCGCGGTGACGATGGCGACGGAGAACGCGATAGGCGGCTCGGCGATGAGTATCCTTCCCGACGCAAAAAATCCTCGATTTCGCTGGTCGCTGGCCGGGTCGGGGTTGTGGGTCGTCGTAAGGGAACCCTCGGATGCCCATTCTCCTATATGGGCAGTACCGGAAAATGTGACCGGCTTCTCCACAGTGGAAGCATAGTGGGCGGCGCTGGTCGGGTGTTCTCCACTCCTCGCATTTCCTTCGCCGTGTGCGACGCTCGTAGGACGGGCGAGTTGGGGCGAGAAGGCGGGGCTCCAGCGCAGCTGGCTAAGGGCGATAAGGGCTTGTGTCCCGTCGTCGAGGTACAGGACGGCGCACTGCTGCGGCGTAAGTCATGGCTGGAGGCTCGAGAGGCTGCGTGGTAGACTAGAGTCAGGTCTTCTGGTGAATAACTCAAAGGGCTGGCGTCACGACTTGCAGGGGTTGTCCGGTACCTGGAAGGCTACCCAGCACCTCCACCAGATGTCACGTTGTAGTGACGGCAGTCCAGCGGTCAGGAAGACACTAGAAATACTTGCAAAACGAAGCTCTTTATTTGGGCTGACTTGCGCCCGCAAAAGAACTGACTCACTCGGTGGCGGCTTAAGCAACAAGCGTGCTCGTCAATCGTCGAACTACGAATGTCCGCTGCTCGCGGCATCGCTCAATTTAAAGCCGGCAAGGAAACTTCCAGATAACAGGTCAAGATCATCTACGGTAATCTGGAAAAACCTAGATGCAGCCTTTCATGGCTGCGAACAATTGAGATTAGTCTGGTCGCTTCTCGCGCCACGAACAAAAGTGATAACGACCCTTTCCTGCTGCCTTGAGCGTGAACGAACAAACACTACAATGATACGTGGCAATATAGTGATGCTCCAAGTAAGTGGGACTGAGCTTAGTTAATTGCCTAATTACCCAATTAGCCTAATTAACTTCTCTAGTCAGGCCATATAAATAAGTAAAACCTAGTAAGAAATTGGTCGAGCTCGGGAATCGAACCCCGGTCTTCGGAGTGCGAGACGAGCATGCTATCCACACCGCCATGCCAGCTCGATTGTTTGGAATGAACAAAGGCACGTCTAGTGAATACGGTGTCTTCGCTCACTGCCATCCTCCTCCCTTTCCTTCCGGCGAGGTTTAGGTGTCCACCGAGATATAATACATTTCCTTTCCTCAAAAACCAATTTACCGACGAGCGAGGCGTAGAACCGAATGGGCGATGACGTTCTATGGACTCCCTGGCAGCGTTGTAAGACGCTCTCGCGTTCCACTCTTAGAGGCGAAGCTTAGCATCTTAACCACACATCAAGGGCCACACTTTAAGTCAAAAAAGTGCACCCCCCCCCCTGAATTTTGACGGGTGTCCACCGAGATATGTGAGACAGTTAGTGCGTAATTTTCTTTCCTCAAATACAATTTTCATTTACGTCATTACGGGCCATCTTCGTCTTTCTTCTTTCACTCCCACTTCCTACGTTCCTCTACGGTGCGGTTCAGGTGTCCACCGAGATGACAGAGATTTACTGCGCCATTTCCTTTCCTCAAAAACCGTTGCGTTGAAACGGCAAGGCATCGCGCCGAACGGGTGGTGGCGTTCCGTGGACTCCCTGGCAGCGCTACAACACGCTGTCGCGTTCCACTCCTAAAGGCGAAGCTTAAGCTTAAGCTTAATTAGCAGTTAATTAGTATTCAGGCATTAATCAGTAATTAACCATTAATTAGTGATTTGTCATCACTTAGTAATTAGTACTCAATTACATGTGACGCCACCAGTGCCACAGAAGCACTGAAAGTGGTGCGGAAAACGCTTTCGCCTCTACGCACTTTAGACAGTCGAAGTGCCCCCTGAATTTTTCAATTGGTCGAAGCGGTCGTGACACGTCACAATGCGCGAATTTCAAACGGGGCCAATTGTACTTTGGCTAATAACCATGAAACCAATTGAAGAGATCGTATAGGGATGCTCCAAGTGGGACTGAGCTTAGTTAATTGCTTAATTACCTGATTAGCCTAATTAACCTTTCTAGTAAGGCCATATAAATAAATAAAACCGAGTAGGAAATTTGCCGAGCTCGGGAATCGAACTCCGGTCTACGGCGTGCGAGACGAGCATGCTATCCACTGCGCCATGCGAGCGCGATGGTTTGGAATGAACAAAGGCGCGTCTAGTGAATACGGTGTCTTCGCTCACTCCCATCCTCCTCTCTTTCCTCCTGACGAGGTTTAGGTGTCCACCGAGGTATGAGAGACAGATAATTTCCTTTCCTCAAAAACCAATTTACCGACGAGCGAGGCGTAGAACCGAATGGGCAATGGCGTTCTATGGACTCCCTGGCAGCGTTGCAAGACGCTGTCGCGTTCCACTCTTAGAGGCGAAGCTTAACATCTTAACCGCACATCAGTGACCACACTTTAGGTCAAAAAAGTGCCCCTGAATTTTGACGGCTGTCCATCGAGATGTGCGAGACACTTACTGCGTAATTTCCTTTCCTCTAATACAATTTTCATTTTCTTCATTACGGGCCCTCTTTGTCTTCTTTCACTCCCCCTCCCTTCCTCTACGGTGCGGTTCAGGTGTCCACCGAGAAGACAGAGAATGACTGCGCCATTTCCTTTCCTCAAAAAGCGTTGCGTTCAAAGGGCATGGCGTCGCGCCGAACGGGTGGTGGCTTTCCGTGGACTCCCTGGCAGCGCTACAACACGCTGTCGCGTTCCACTCGTAAAGGCGAAACTTAAACGTCATTAATCACCAGTTAATTAGTATTCAGGCAGTAATCAGTAATTAAGCATTAGTTAGTGATTTTTCCTCACTTAGTAATTAGTACTCAATTATATGTGACGCCACCAGTGCCACAGAAGCAGCGAAAGTGGTGCGGAAGATGCTTTCGCCTCTACTCACTTTTGACAGTCAAAGTGCCCCCTGAATTTTTTATGAGCGGCTGACGGATTTCGCTGTATTTTTCAGCCTCATATGTAGTATTGCTCTACGTTGATAAAGCCTGCGAAGGAAAATGGAAGAAAAAAGATTGGCTTGAGGTCGGGTGGGGAATTAAAAAGCGGAGCCACAATAATGAACGTAAGAAACTTAACAGTTGTCCTCACGTATCTTAAATTTTCATGATACTCCAATTCTTTTATTGCTTTTTTTTTGCTATCAATCCGGAGAAATGTTTCCTTTGAGCTTTGGTGGACCTGCTAAACATTAAACGTTTCGTCATATCTGCCTTCTTATATGCCTCTCATGTCCCATACTTGGCTGCATAGTCTTTCTCGCCTGCTAATTTTTTTCCTCAGACGCGGAATACGACGACTAAATTCCTTTCCGCGCTGTTCATGGCCTCACGCCGCAAAGGGGAACGATCACATTATCATATGATCATAGAAATCAAAAAGGTTGACTCAGCTTTTGGAGTCCAGGAGATGCAGGTGTAGCGCTTTCTACATGTAAGGAGTACTGAATCTTGCCAATTCTGACCCGCCGAGGTGGCGAAGTGGTAACGGCCTTCGGCTGCTGACCCGAAAGACACGGGTTCGATCCCGGCCGCGGCGGCCGAATTTCGCTGAAGGCGAAATTCTAGAGGCCCGTGTACTGTGCGGTGTCAGTGCGCGTTAAAGAACCCCACGTGGTCGAAATTTCCGGAGCCCTCGACTACGGTGTCCCTCATAGCCTGAGTTGCTTAGGGGCGTTAAACCCCAATAAACCAATCTCTGCCAATTCTAAGTGCGTTTTAATAGTGACTAACGTGCCCCCTCCTCCACTACCTCCACTACCTCCCCGACCTCCCCCCCCCCCCCCCCCCCCAAAGAAAAAGCAAGGAGCGCTATAAGGCAGCTGCAAAAAACGCAAGAAAGCTGTCACGCACTTTATAATTTCTCGATTATTATAACTCCTTATCACCTCGTTTACTTGTTTCGATGGCTTCTTGAGCTGCAATGAGCCTGGGCGAGTCTCTACGTGAGCTCGACTGCAAGTGTACCCACGCACACTCTAATAAAGTCGTTCAATCCCATAGGGCCCTCTTCACCGCTTAGACTGATGGCACAGTTGTCATTTCTTTACATAAGGATGAGACCACCCAGAACTTATGAGAACCTTACTACACCACTACAGAACGCCACAAATCTGTCCGCCATCACGAAGCAGCGTTCAGTTATCATGAGATTGTTTCCTCGGACGTATCTTGGTTTCCACTTTAAATTTCATTTCGGCTAGTCGCTGTTTTGTTCTTAGTGTTTTTCTTTTTGTTTATAAGTCAGCTGTTTATTAATATAACCACTTTTTCTAGATTTTCTCTCATTTTATACCGTCCGTTGTATTGTGCGCTGTTTACCGCTGGGATGACCCAGCTTCCTACAACTGCCAAATTCATGTATCGATTCTCAAGGCGCTTTTGGTGCGTTCTTTTCATTCGACAATGTCCCACCTACGTTTTTTAGAGTTTGTGCAAAAACTATTCAACTCAGGCATTTTGAAAGTTCTTATTGATGCCTGAGGCTAGCCGAAACTTGCACCATTCGGGCCATAACGAAAACAAGGGGATGTACCAGCTCGGTTTACTCTTTACTGCAGGAGCAGCTGGGCAGTGCCGCTGCACATCCCGTGCAACGCATCTTCAGAGTAGCCCATGTAGAGCGACAACGCCTGGCAGCAATAGCAGTGTGAAAATAAGCTGGATCTACTTTTAGTACGGGGTCACTATAGAATGCACGATGTCCTGACAAATTCCGTAGGAAATGAATACAATTTCAACGGGGGAATGAATTAGACGAACCATATGCGTAATATCACTTCTAAGGTGTCCCTCGGTGATCGGACCTGAAGTAAGAAAAGAGTGCAGTCAAGTCTTTGGGTGCCGAGGCAGAAGTAGTGCAGATCACAAAATAAGAAGGAAACAAATAAATCCAGATCACCTAAAGACTAGGGGAAGAGATAAAGGGGGACGGAATCAAGGAGAGAGTGAAAGAATAAAGGAAGAAATAGGTGCCGAAGTGGGCGTCTCCGGAATAATTTCGAGAGATAGAGAGGAAGAAACTTTATTATAAGTAGAATTTGGGGTACTCCCCACGGTCCCCGCACGACCGCACTGCCCTCAAGGTTTTGCGTTGCTAAGGTGCATAACGCTGGCACGCCGGCCGGTGGCGATGTTTGCACTGCTGGGTCCTCTGAGCACCGCAGGGTCTCCCAGTCCTCCCAGGTCCTGAGGTTCTCTACGCCCTGAAGAGGGGGGGGGGGGGAATATAATATTTTGCCATAAAATGACCGTGCCCTGTCCCCTTTCCTCTTACTCTTTCTCACTACCCCCTATTCTTTCTACCTCATCTGTGGTGCTCTCTGTTCAGAACCTCTTGCTTCTGCTCTCCATCTCCATTCTCATTGGCCGGCGGATATTCCCTCGCGGGGCCTATACTCCGTTTCATACATCAAGTACAACGCTGTGAAGGCTACGGAAGTAGTCCGGAAAAAAATAAAAA
This sequence comes from Amblyomma mixtum, assembly GCF_055824585.1. Taxonomy (NCBI): domain Eukaryota; kingdom Metazoa; phylum Arthropoda; class Arachnida; order Ixodida; family Ixodidae; genus Amblyomma; species Amblyomma mixtum. Next base: position 38,516,137 of record NC_143015.1, on the reverse strand, counting down.
TAAAGAGAGGTGCATCACTCCGCGCTGTTCTGCGGCCGTGTGCTCTAACACGTCCCTGCGGAGAGTCGTCAGGCAACTGGGGCTGCGTGGGTTCAAATCCCGCGTGGTGAAACTTTTTTTTTCGCACATTTTTCTTTTCATCGCAAGTTGCATTTCGTGTGACTTGAACGAGAAATCTCGGTTTGTTCAGAATCGTTTCAATATTATGCCGTGTTTTTAAATGAACTTCAAGCATCTGTTCATTTGATGCATACCGCATTAATGTGAGCTGTCCGAAATTCGTTGTCAGTGAGCTTGCAACTGCTTTTGGTCAGCAGTAGCGGTTTTCCTGATTCTGCAGGATTGTCGTACTTTTTAGATGCAAGCGACAGATTTGTGTGAAAAGACGACGTTCATTCGTCGGGTTTAATTAATTAGCAAAGTGATGAGTGCTCCGCCGTGGCCTGATTAACAAGTGGCCGTCTGTAACTTTCGATGTCGCCATTGCCGAGGAACGCACTCTTTTGTGGGTCCCTCTAAAGGTACCTGGCATATTATGAATTGTTCCGTGCAACTCGTTAGCGGCTATACAGTCTTCGTCAAAAGAGTCTGGGGCCGACTTTGGCAGTGTGCTGTAGAGTAACCCAAAGGATATGGCGAGAGCAATTATTTTTTACTGGTCACAAAGCTCAGAAGCAAGATGTCTGTTAATTTAGAAAGCTGGTTTATCATACAGGAGCGCAGAAAACATATTCTATACTTCTTAATCACCTATTTTCTGACTGTATATGTGTAACATTCTTGTGCATAACTGCATTTTTTTTGTTTTTGTTAAGATATTTTTGTTCTTAAGCAAAGCGTGTTTTCCTTTGTCATTGAAAAGAGAGCTCTATAACTGGGCTGTTATATGCGGCAAACGAGCAGTATATTTAAACTGATGGGTAAAATTATTTTTACGCACACCACCTCGATATGGCCTGTTTTCCCGGGTTAAGTGTTAAATTAAGAACATAGTGTTGATTGACACAGTGACAGAAAATAGTACTGCCTCAAGAGTGGCAGATTTGTTGTCGTGCATAAATGTATATGAAGGCAGTACAGAGGCAAGTCAGCTTGTCTCAATTTCCCTGCTCTCACAGAAGGGCAGAAGCTGCTCAGGCAGGATTTTCATGCAGCCAGGTAAAAAGAGTTCCAAGCTGCAGGAGCGTCCAGTAAGAATGCAGAAAAAGTTGTACAACGCTAGGAAAAAATATTTCCAAACAGCAAACAATAAATGAGACAGCACAATAAAGAATGTTGACCCCGTAGTGTTCGTGATAAGTGGTTATTCTGGAAATAGCTAGGGGCGTGGATCATAGTGCATACAGATTAAAGGACACGTGCTGTGGAGTTAAACCTACACACAATCAGTCAAGTGCTCCAAAACTGAAAAAAAATGAACAGGCCATCGAACAACATTATTTCATACAACGTAAACCTGACCAATGTCTGGACAGGGTTCAAAAAGCAGAGCATTCTGAGTCAACAAAATCAAATTCCTGGGACATGTGCTAATGAAGACATGACTCGAAACAACCAAATTCACACTGCAGTGAGCAAAAGCCAGCTTGAAGTCATTCACAACCCACAATAATTAAAGACAAAACATACATTACTGGCCACCTCAACACTAGCACTGCATAACATATCAAAACGGCCAGATATTGACAGTAGTGCAAGACAACACCAAACGAGGACTTCTTTTTCAGGTCATGAAGATCAGACACCCATACATACCGTTCCCAACCCTCACACACAAAATGAGGCCAATTTCTGGCGGTGTATGAATGTTCTAAATTTTTGGACAGCAAATTGAATAAATTCTTGTTCACTTAATCGAAAGAATCAAACAGTACATGTTCAAAATTTTTAAATGAATTAAATTTTCTCTGAAATTTTCAGGTACTTTTTGAATAATTCACACAACGCTTGATTAAGCTCCACTGTATTTTTCTGCAATGAATCGTTGAAAAGCTGCACATTGACGACGTGTACCACTGTTCATATTCTAATTGGAAAAAGTACTATTTGCACTCCCTTACGAATTCTACTACTTTACAGAAACTAATAATACAATAACCTCACCACCTACACTACAAGTTACTGCCCGATACTATTTGATGCTAATGAGCATGTGCTTTTACACGCATGCACACACGAGAGTGATCACAGCATGTCGATAAGTCCTCTCTCTTTCCTCGGTATACTGATCAACACACAAACCCATATGCACCCATATATCATGTTTCCACCCACACACGCACACACCTGATTACAGCATGCCGATGTGTCCTCTCTTTTTCCTCGGTAGCATGTGTATTGCACAGGAATTAGAAGTCGGACAAGTTCATCGATGCCACTTCAACCTTCATCAGTGAAATGAGAGCGCGACTCATTTGAACAGGAGTTGCACGAGTCAGAAATGCTGAAGACAACAGGCTCAACTTCCGCGTCAAGCAATCATGTAGCGTTGTCATGCTTCAGCCTCAACTTGCTCCATATGAACACAACAGTTTTGCCATTTTTCCTGGCTTACAGACGTCAGTTCTTCCGACAGGAGCTTTTCCACTTCAGCCAAAATGAAAAATTTGTGGCGACTTGCGATGTATCCCTTCACGTGGCTCCAAAAAAGTTCAGTGAGATTGAACTCGCAGTTGTACGATGGTAAACGAAGCAGTTCGTGGCCATGGGTAGCCGCCAGGATGTCGATGCGGTACACAACGCTGGATGTGTTTACCTTTTGAGAGAGCTCCAGCAGCTCTGCCCTCACCGTATCCTTTTACCCCGGAACACCTTTCTTTGTGAGCCAAAGCTGGATATCAGCTCTGCGTGTGGACTTGTTAGGTGCTTTTTCAAGAGCCACGCTAGGATATGGAGCATTGTGCATGACGACAGTGCTGTTGGCCGGAATGTTTGAGAAAGGTTGTCGTTGAACCACTTCTCGAATAGTTGCGATCCATCTCAGAGTGGTAGTCAGCGTGGTTTCCCTTTTTTGCTCTGAAGAAATCAGCAGCGTCTTCCACGAATTTTGGGTGGAAAAAACAGCGCGAGAGGGACGAAAGACAAAGATGAAGGAAACCACACGGACGATCGCTGACTCGCAACTATTTTTTATTCATAAAAAACAGACATTTAAAGTTAAAAAAGTCACATGAACTGACGTCACTCGTGCACGTGCTCAGAATACAGCAGTCTAAAAACTATATCATGAGTCAAGATTAAAACCTTACAACGCGATTTCAGAACACTGTGATTAACCGAAAAAACACGAGACAGCCAGAAACAAAAAACAAAGACACTAAAAAAAACAAAAATCACGTGTTGTCAAGAAACACGACCTCTTTATCGACCATCAATAAGGAAGGCTGACTGATGCATTCGTCCCGTCTTTTCCGAATATGATATGCCTCAATGAGCTCCCTTGTCGTCTTATCTCTATGGCGGAATAAAATACGTGTGTGAGCGAGTAAAGGTCTGCATACTTTCTTATTTTCATTCTTGCAAGCTTTGCAGTGCTCTTTTAGATGCGAATAGTTTGAATCTGATAGTGATCGGAGATGCTCCCTAAGTCGAATATTGATACATCGGCCTTTTTTACATGAAAGAGGAAGTTCATACACTACTGAACATGCGCACTCTACACACCTTGATCTATGGGAAACAAAACAACGAAATGGGCTAATTCTTGATATATTGTCATGGCGGTTCCCTATCATGCGACAAAGCCCCCCCAACTTGTGTGGCGCAGAAAACACCACATTCACGTCAAATCTGCCCGCCACCTTTTTTAGATTATGAGCCGTTCGGTGCACATACGGAATAACAGCAAATTTTTTCCCGGTTCTGTCCAATTTTGTATTCAAGAAATCTTTCCGCACTGCCCTCACAAGCTTCGCGCAAGTTGCTGAAATCACCCCCTGTGGAAACCCTGCGGCTCCTAATCTACTTACTTGTAACAGCAGACTGTCCGCTATGCAGTGATGGCATGAATTTGTGAGGCTTGAACGTAAGGTAGTCATTGCAATTCCATTCTTTACTAGCTTTGAGTGCTCCCAGGTAAAACTTAACACCGGTTTTTGGGATCGGGGTGAATACATCCAGCAGATGTGCTCTTCCCTAAAAAACAACTTCAAACTTAAAAAACTGCAGTGCATTTTCTGACGGCAACTCGAAAATAAAAGACAGTTCTTTACCACATTCTTTAAAAACCTTTAGAATGTCATTCACTCTTCTAATGAAACTGTCCCTGTCTACTAAAACTAAAAAATCATCAATAAATCTTGAAATATGCATTGCAAGACTCCCAATTTTTTTTATTTCCTTGTCTACCTGGGCAAGATAAATGCTGCTTAGGGCTGGAGCAACCTTCGAACCTATGCATATGCCCTTTCTTTGAACATATACATCTCATCCCCATCCCAAGTATGTTGATTGCAAATAGAAAGCCAAAAGCTCAAGGAAAGGAGACACAGAAATGCCGCACCGACTCACAAACCTAGCTTCTTGTTTTTTAGTGCCTTTGTTTTTTGCTTCTGGCTGTCTCGTGTTTTTTCGGTTAATCGCAGTGTTCTGAAATCGCGTTGTAAGGTCTTTACTCATGATATAGTTCTTAGACAGTTGTATTCTGGGCATGTGCGCGAGTGATGTCAGGTCATGTGACTTTTTTAACTATAAATGTCTGTTTTTTCTGAATAAAAAATAGTTGAGTCAGCCCTCGTCCGTGTGGTTTCCTTCATCTTTGTCTTCCGTCTCTTTCGCGCTGTTTTTTCCACCGAAAATGAACGTATACCAACTCGCCCTACTTTCCATTCTTCCACGAATCATGTTGCACTCCTCCCAGCATGTACAAGGAGCAAAGGCACCCCTTTGCCCGATGGAGCAGTCAATCCCGTTGTTAAGGCTTTCAGGAATGCATCCTGAGATGACTTCAGAGTCTTGTCCTGCCAGACATATTCGTTTATGTGACCTGCGTTGACCCAGGTTTCATCTTCGTAAATGATGCACCTGTAAATGCAAAACCACGGAGTGCACGAGTTAATGCTTGTAAGTAAACAAACACACCGCAGCATGTAAGTAGGCAACGCACTGCAAGAAAAACACTGCTGACCACTGTCTCACAAACAGCCACTCAAAGACAATCGAGAAAAAGAATTATCTTGGCTTTATTGCTCCCTTGTTCGGGCTTATATTTCGCGCCTCGGGCAGGATTTGGCGTCAATTTATATTCACTGTATGTTTGCATGGGGTACCTGACTAATTCAGCAACATTTTAAATCTCTTCACTTGTGGCGACTGCGAAAAAAATGGTTGAGGCTTAACTTGGTTAAGCCTGGAGAATGCGAAGCATCATCGTGTCGCGTAATTTGGAGGCGCACAACCAGAGCGACGGCGCGAGGGGGGCCCCCGTTTCTCCACTGTCGTGACGTCATCGTGTCACGTGGTGCGACGTCGTGTATCACGTGATTTGTAGGCGCACAACCACAGCGACGGCGCGAGGTGGGCCCCCGTTTCTCCACTGTCGTGACGTCATCGTGTCACGTGGTGTGACGTCATGTATCACGTGATTTGGAGGCGCACAACCACAGCGACGGCGCGAGGTGGGCGGCCTAGAGATGTGAAGGCCTGAAAAAAACACTGCAATTTTGGAAAAAAAAACGGTTTTTTTCGTTTTTTTCAGAAGAGCAAAAATGGAAAGAAATATCGAAAATTTCACAATGCAATTTCAAGGTTTTATGATGGCTTGGTTTTAGTTTAGGTTTTTGTTTTGCTTTGAAAACCATTACAGCGTGCATCGTTGAACGATTGGATAGCAGTCGTCATCGCCAGTGCCCGGTCATCATCCGTCCCCTGCCGTCCCCTGCTACGTTTGCTTTCTCTTGGAATCCACTCCGTTACCCTGAAGGACCAGCGGTTATCTTGCCTTCGCATTACATGCCCTGCCCAAGCCCATTTCCTCCTCTTGATTTCAACTAAGATGTAATTAACCCGCGTTTGTTCCCTCAGCCACTCCGCCCTCTAACGATCTCTTAACGTTACACCTATCATTTTCCTGTAGTGCTCGGTAGCGTTTTTAAACCGTTCGTGCTGCGAGTACGCGGGATGAAGGCCAGGTCACTATAAGATCCAGGCTTGACTTAAAAATACACTAATACTTGAACTCACGGCTGATGTAGAACAAAATGGCTAGAAATTCTACAGCGCGACCCACACGGCACGTAACACAGGCTACTGGGCACGTAAGCGGTTTTAACCAAATACAAGCCTAGCTTCTTGATTTCCAACGTAGCAGAGTACAGGACCTCCGCAGAAATTTGGTCCAGGACAGGGGTCTTCAGCGAAGCCCGCGTGACCCCATCTACCTGGTGGCAAGGCCTTTGCACCAACCAGCCGCTAACTCGTCTGGCTTGCCGACTGCTGCAGATACCACCATCATCCGGGAGTTGCGAACGAAACTGGTCACGTTTCGGAAACGTCCATACAAGGATTCGCAACAGGCTTTCAGGGGAACGCGTTTGAAAGCTTGTGTATATGCAGTCGAACCTAGCTGTGGGCACAGCTTCAATCCATGCTACTGCGCGTAGTGCCGTATCCAGTGACAGTGACTCTGAGTCCGATGTGGAGTGACTTATAGATCAATTTTCATGTTCCCTTTCTCGGTGCAATAGAACAAGAAGTTCGTTCCACAAATATGATATTTATATCTCCATATTCGCCTGAAGTGTAAAACATTATTAATCTCGGTGCAATAGAACAAGAAGTTCGTTTCACAATATGACATCGGTAACTGCATATTCGATTTAACTTCGGAGCATTATTAATGATCGTTGTGCTGTTGCAAATAAATCTGTTTTTGTCACGTTTTGCAAAATTTCCAATTTTTCATGAAAAAAAACCTGAAAAGAATGGTTTTTTTCATGCCATTCAAAATTTCATGAAAATTTACATCTCTAGGTGGGCCCCCGTTTCTCCACTGCCGTGACGTCATCGTGTCACGTGGTGTGGCATCATCGTGTCACGTGATTTGGAGGCGCACAACCACAGCGACGGCGCGAGGTGGGCCCCCGTTTCTCCACTGTCGTGACGTCATCGTGTCACGTGGTGTGACGTCATGCATCACGTGATTTGGAGGCGCACAACCACAGCGACGGCGCGAGGTAGGCCCCCGTTTCTCTACTGTCGTGACGTCATCGTGTCACGTGGTGTGACGTCATGTATCACGTGATTTGGAGGCGCATAACCACGGTGAAGGGCTGAAGTGGTAGCTAAAGTAGTATGCTTCGCATGAAAACATTGCCATCGCTCGCAGCAGTAGCGCCAGTAACTCGCACCCCGGAGCAACGGGCAGTGTACGGCGCGTGCTTATTCGTTCCTACGGTGACGAGGAGATGGCACTACCCATTGCACTACTACGACATTTTTGGCAGTTTTGTTGTTCTTGCTTGCCGCACCAATTGGGATATAGCGATCAAATCTCACCCATGCAGACACGTGCCCCACCCAAACGTAGCGCAAAACTGGCCCTGAAACGTCACCTCTACGGAAAAGGTTTGCAACAGCAACGTGGTTAAGACGATTTCTTTTAAATATCGTTCTGACGCAGCACTCATTGTTACGACTACGAGCTTTTAATGCTAACATCAAGCTCTATGTGAAGCCAGTCTAAACGTGCTGCGTAAGAAAATAAGCAAGGAACGACTCGTACCTGCCCTGTTCTCTATATTACTTGATCGCCCGCAGGTACCTGCGACGCGAGGCAATGATGTCACTTCGCTCGATCAGCGCAAGGTTCCGTTTTCTTTTTTCAAATGTGAATCCGATGTCCTTCATCAACCTTTAAAACGCCGTTTTCTTGAAGTTCGGCAGGTCGTCATCCTCAATGAAAGCGTTTAGCACACTCTCCAGTGTTGGGACCTCTCTCTTCGCGTACATACTGTGCACTTTGAGACGGATTGCATGGACTGTGAAGCTGTCATTCTTGACTATTCGCGAGCTTGAAATCTTCAATAAAAGATTAGAAAACTGAGCTAGTTGGTTCATACTTTTTGGTGGGAACAGCCGAAATAACAAAACGCAGACAGAGAAAGGAACACACAGAACGTAGACGAAGCTGACTGTCAACTAAAATTTTATTGCAAAACCCGCGCTTTTTGTTTCCTTGTCAAAATGTCTTGCTTTTATATCCCGTGGGGTTCGTTCAAGAAGGAAATTTCTTTTCTTGATAGAGAGATTGATGGTGTACTAACGCACAGCTGTCCTGTTTCCCGTATCGCCAATGCCTCAAAGATCTCACGTGTCACTCGGTCTGCATACCTTTCCACGACTTGAACCTCATGCAACTTGGGCTCACACTTGCGCACTTTTTTGCCTTCTCTGTTTTCTTTACAATCTCTGCAATGCAGGGCTAGATTGCTGCTTGGGGCACCTGATAGCGATGATGAGTGCTGCTCTCTTGTCAGCTCTGAAGAAATCGTGTGAGCATCGGATGAAGACAAGTTTTCGGCGGCAGATTGATAGGCTAAAAAATGCGGACTACCCCGTTCCGATGCTCAGCAGCGTAGCTGAAAGCTTGGTGCGGAAAGTGAAAGGAGTGCAAGGAAGAAAAGGTGGACCTGAAGAAGGCAATGAAAGGGAGAAATTAGCTGTGGTTCCGTATGTTCATGGAATGACCCACAACCTCATGGAGATTGGCAAGAGGCACGGGGTCCGGGTTGTTTGCTCTGCACCGAACAAGGCAAGTAGCATGTGCGCTCGAGTCAACAGGCAAAACATCGAACAAGATTCGAACAACCGCACATGGAACAAGATTCAGCGAGCGTGTTAAAGGTGTGGTTTATAATATCCCTCTGTCCTGTGGCAAACGATATATATATAGGGCAGACGGGAAGGTGCCTTAATTATAGGATAAGAGAACATGCATCATCGCTATCAGGTGCCCCAAGCAGCAATCTAGCCCTGCATTGCAGACATTGTAAAGAAAACAAAAAAGGCAAAAACGTTCGGAAGTGTGAACCCAAGTTGCATGAAGTTCATGTCATGGAAAGGTATGCCGACGAAGTGACACGCGAGATCCTTGAGGCATTGGCGATACGGGAAGCAGGACAGCGGTGCGTTAGTACACCATCAATCTCTCTATCAAGAAAATAAATTTCCTTCTTGAACGAACCCCATGGGAGATAAAAGCAAGATCTTTTTGACAAAGAAACAAAAAGCGCGGGTTTTCCAATAAATATTTAGTTGACAGTCAGCTTCGTCTACGTTCTGTGTGTTCCTTTCTGTGTCTGCGTTTTGTTATTTTGGCTGTTCCCACCAAGAAGTTGAAATCTTCACGTCGCGAGGTCTTTTCTTCGGAGACGCCAAAGGCCCACACAAACGCTCCGCCTTCCTTTTGGCAACGGTACAGGGAGACACTCCGGTGTACTCGCTCACACCAAACAGTACTACCCGAACAGACTACTCCGGAAAACAGATCCTGGTACGGGAGTACACATTTGCAATTACTTGCTTGGCGTGCCTTGGTAGCTTCGATGTATGAACCTTCGCAAAAATGCGCAGAGGAGAGGTGGTCGGGACCGCTGAGCAGGACGCCATTTTCTCAAAAGTAAAAGGGAGCTGGAAGGAAAGGGGAAGGAAGGAAAGGAAGGAAAGGAAAGAGGCCAGGGTTGCGGAGACAGCGAAAACGGGAAATGGAAAACAAACGCAAAATACAAAATCATAGATCTCGATAGATTCGCTCGCAGTAACAGCGTTTTTTGTCACGCTGATGACAAATTTATTAACCACGAAGCATGCCGGCATAGCATTTCTTATTTTTCGCTCACCACAAGCAACGCACTCTTTTGTGTCACGGATGCAGGTTGCGGAAAAGGAGCGCTAGCTTTGGCAGCGTTGCGCCTAATGTATGAAACGGAGTATAGAGCACCTCAAGAACTGAGTCCTCTCGGTTCTTCCTCTCCAGCCTCTGGAGAGATGTCGGGGAGGGGGGGAGGAGAGGTAGTCTGAGGAGGATGGATAAAGAGGAATCCACCACAGCTTCTGCAGCTTCATCACCCGTGCAGGCAGCGTCCACCCATGCGGCGTCCCGCTCGGAGCCGTACGCTCGATGGAGTGCCTTCACACGGGCTCTGCGGCGCTGCTATTGATGAGACCGGTGCATATTCCTCGGGAGGGCTTGATGAGGAGCTCCCGGTGAAGGGATCGTGGGATGGCGAGGAGACTTGGGTCGTTGGCCGGTCCTCTGATTTCGAGGGAGCCCAGGATATACCGGCCTGTGGAGGTTTGTGTGAGCCTGATCTATTGAGCATGTCGGTGGGCCTCCACCAGTTCCCCGATCGTGTTGTTGAGGCCCAGGCCTAGTAATCTGTCTGTGGGTGTGTTGAGGGGAAGATGAAGTGCTACCTTGAATGCTTTTCGGATCAAGACATTCAAATTGCTTATGCAGTGTTGGGATAGTTGTAGATGTGGGGTAGGGTACAGCCCACCGCTGAGGATAAAGGCATGAATGAGGCGACATAGGTCGCGCTCCTTCATGCCTCTATGATGTCCCGGAACCCTGCGGATGAGGTGCGATTTGCGCCTACAACCTGCTTGAGTTCCTTGAGGTTGGTGGTGTTTTTGCCATCGTTCTGGATGTGCAGGCCGAATACGCGGAGGTTGTAAACCTCCGGTACCTGGTCACCATTCATTTCAATGGCAATGAGGGAGCTGGGGCAGTTGTGGTTCTTAGGCCGGATGGCGAGCAGTTCGGACTTCTCTGGGGAGCAAGACAATCCGATGGTCCGTGCGTAATTTTGGGTGAGGGTGGCTGCTTCCTCTAAGGTGTTCTCTATGCCGCCGTAACTGCCGCGGGGTGGTGCACAGCGGGATATCGCCAGCATAAAGAGTGTGCTTCAGGCGGGGAATAGTTCCAAATTTTTGGGCGAGGATATGGTAAATGGTAAACAGGAAATGCGAAAGGACAGACCTTTCAGGGGTGCTGATATAGCTGAAGTGTGTAGGAGAGGCAAGGCAGAGGGCCGAAGTGTATCTCAGCCATGCGGTCAGTGAAGAATGCTTGAATGTATGTGTACGTGCGCACGCCCACTAGCATGTTTGGATTTCGACCAGGGCTTTCCACATATATTGTCTTCTCACAGCTAGTACATCACATTGTCGACTCACAGCCTTCCGACATCAAAGCTATCTAGGGTATCTCACTAAGGCATTTGGTAACGCTACACACTCAGCTATCCTAGAAAACCTTAAAAGTCTCCGAGTCGGCGCCAGTATTTACAACTACATCCAAGACTTCCTCAGCCATCGCCCAGCCGCGCTTAAATTCGGAGACCAGCGCCTCCCATGGATCACGTTGAGAGCTCGAGGGACGCCCCAGGGAGCCGTCCTCTCCCCTATTTTATTCAACATAGCACTTCTTCAACTACCTACGCATATAGCTCAAATTTCCGACATTCATTTCAGCCTCTGCGCCAACGACATCACTGTCTGGGCAAACCATGGCAGTGATGCCGAAATAGACGAATACCTACAATTTGCCCTGACCACAATCGACTCATATGTACGGGAGCGTGGTGTGACCTGTTCCCCTTCAAAATCGGAGCTCTTTCTCGGCTGGCCCAAGCAAAACGATTCAGTAAATGCACCCTACTTTCCTCACCTTAAGTACCCTTCCCGTCCCACTAGTACACAAAATCCGCGTGCTAGGCCCAGTTCTCCACTCCAACGGTGCGCACGTAGAAGTCATAAAGAGACTTCAAACACACGCTTAACCGAACAGTCGACTGATTCGCCGCATAGCGAACCGCAGGGCTGGCCTACGCGAGCGAAACACGAATCGCCTCACCCAGGCTTACATCGTAAGCCGCACTACATATGCCCTTCCATACCTACCTCTTAAACAGAAAGAGAGAGACCGGGTAAAAGCGCTCCTACGTAGTTGCACGAGAATGGCTCTATGCCTTCCCCCCATCAGATCCAACGACGGACTCCTCAAACTCGGTGTACACAACACTTTTGAGGAGCTCACAGAAGCTACCTTTACAGCACAAATATCCCGTCTATCCAACTCAGAGGCTGGTCGCAGTTTATTGCCCCAGTTAAGCCTTACCCCAATTATAGATCCTACCGAGGGCGTCCCCTTTTCTACTACCCTCCGCTCAAACCTCAACATAGCCCCCTCCCGAAGAACATGCACCCTGAGCGAGACAGGGACCGCAGAGTAGCAAGGGCTGGGGCCTTGCACAAACAGTCTAGCGAGGACCGTGAGGTGCTCTACGTGGACGTAGCGGAATATACGAGAGGCTCCCGTATGGCCCTGGGGGTAGCAGACAATAATGCAAAGCTTCTAAACTCCAGCTCAATAATTACGAATTCTATCACAGAGGCTGAAGAAGCAGCTATCGCGCTTGCTCGCATAGCTACATCTGACACAAAATTTATTTCTGATTTCCAATCTTCCATTTTACTTTACGCCAAGAGCTACATATCCACTACCACTGCGCTTTTACTACGCTGCTGGCAACCCCGGCTCCCCATAACCCTCATCTGGATGCCAGTAGATGCAGGCCTCCGTGGCAAAGAGAAGGCTCATTCCCTAACTCCAGATCTCAAATTCCGAGCAAGAGGTGTCGAGCACCCTCTACGGGCCTCAGAGCGCCTGCTCTCCTTCCGTGACAATCTCTCGTACTGCCAAGACAAACCAAGTGAATATGTAATCCCAACTCCATCCCTCACCTCAGCGCAGGCTGCACATTGGCGACAACTACATACCCGAACTGCTCCATACCCAATACTCCTGCATGCCCTATACCCAGACCAGTTCCCATCCTCATGCAAACTTTGCGGCAAACCAGGAGACTTCTTACTCACCCTCCTCACATGCCCCACCTTCCCTCATCCCCTAACACCAACCACGGCGGAGTCTTACAGGGATTCTCTTCTGACCCCCTCGTCCGCTCAAGACCAGCGCGGGATCGTCACCAGAGCTCGCAGGAGGAGTGTGCTCCAGGGGCTCTCCTTTGCGTTCAGGGGGCATCTAAGTGCCAAGCAGGGGGCTTCGAGTCCATTTCTACGTTATTGCAGCAAACTTGTTTACCAACACCACCACCACATTCAATGTTAATAAGGTAGTCATTATCGCCTGATGTTCAGTGCGATCAAAAGCTTTAGAGAGATCCAGAACTAAGACTGCCTTGGTGTGACCTGGAAGAAGAATAATTTATACCACCTCGGAATCTTTACCGATGGGAGCACTCTCATCGTTAAAGACCTCCAGATGTTCTAAATTATTCCGGACCTCGCTGTGGTGGCTCAGTGGCTACGGCGCTCGGCTGCTGACCCGAAAGGCACGGGTTCGATCCCGGCCACGGCGGTCGAATTTCGATGGAGGCGAAATTCTACAGGCCCGTAAACTGTGCGATGTCAGTGCACGTTAAGGAACCCCAGGTGGTCTGGTCGAAATTTCCGGAGCCCTCCACAACGGCGTCCCTCATTGCCTGAGTTGCATTGCCAAGTTAAACCCCACTAAAAGAAACGAAATTATTCCGGAGACATCGCCTACGGCGCCTATTTCTTCCTTTCTTTTTGTAGCGAAAGCTACATTGGCCACGAACTTGCGACTTCGCTGTGGCGGTGCCCCGAGGAGGCACAAATACCCACCTTGAGCCGTTGCTTCGCACCCGCCGCGGTGGCTCAGTGGTAAGGCGCTCGTCTACCGAGCCGGAGTACCCGGGTTCGAACCCGACCGCGGCGGCCGCGTTTCGATGGAGGCGAAACGCAAGATGCGCCCGTGTGCTGTGCGATGTCAGTGCACGTTAAAGATCCCCAGGTGGTCGAAATTATTCCGGAGACCTCCACTACGGCACCTCTTTCTCTCTTTCTTCTTTCACTCCCACCTTCCTCCCTTCCATTACGGCGCGGTTCAGGTGTCCGCCGAGATATGTGAGACAGTTACTGCGCCATTTCCTTTCCTCAAAAACCAATTTACATTTACATTTTACGTTGCTTCGCAACTGCGGCAGCTGGCTGACGCCACGTGCTCGCCGTGCCATCTGGCATGCCGGATCACCGCGCGCCTCGCCGCGGAGCCGCCGCCGCCGTTTAGTATGACGTCACACCACTTGCCTCAGCCTTGCGCTCGCCTCTACTTTCGCTACGTATATACTGGCATAGCCGAGCTAAGCCACTGCTATTAAGGCGAAAGCCTTTAATGCTTCATGCTGTCGGTAGCAATCCGTGTCGGCAGCCGTCTTGACAGATGTGACCGCGTTTTGACGGGTGACCGCCGAGATATGTGAGACAATTATTGCGTAATTTCTTTTCCTCAAATACAATTTTAAGTTTCTTCATTACGGCCCCTCTTTCTCCTTTCACTGCCACTTCCTCCCTTCCTCTACGGTACGGTTAAGGTGTCCACCGAGATGACTGGGACTTTACAGCGCCATTTGCTTTCCTCAAAAAGCGTTGCGTTGAAAGGGCATGGCATCGCGCCGAACGGAGGGTGGCGTTCCGTGGACTCCCGGAAGCGCTACAACACGCTGTCGCGTTTAACTCCTAAAGGCGAATCATAAGCGCCATTAATTAGCACTCAATTAGTGCTGAGTGATTCATCAGTAATTAGTGATTAATTAGTAATTTGACAATACTTCGTCATCAATTATGTGTGACGTCATTCAGTGGTGATGTCACCAGTGTCACATAGGCAAAGTGGTGCGGAAAACGCTTTCGCCTCTACGCATTTTAGACAGTCAAAGTGCCCCGTCAATTTTTTTTCTAAGGGGAAAGTCTTTAATGCCTCATACTGTCGGTAGCAGCCTTGTCGGTAGCCGTTTCGGCAGATGTGTCGGCAGATGTGTCCGCGTTTCGGTTACGTGCCTTATATGGGCATATGCCAATCATTACTTAATCGATACTTAATCGATGGCATTAGAATGATATAAAAACGCGATTTAAGGCATTGCATGATAATTGCATGATACTTAATGACTAATTGAGGAATAATAGTGAAGCAATTAGCCTAATTAACATTTCTAGTCAGACAAGATAAATAAATTAAACCGAAGGAAGGGAAGAGAAAACTTTATTTACACTAATGGTTTTTCATGCGGTTTGGGGGCATCTTCAGAGACGTCTTGGTTCTACCACCAGGAGCCTTCTCTGTCGAAGTCGTCCGCCTCTAATCAGTGGTCGGTTGCCCTCAGTCCAGGGCTCCGCTGGCCACTGCCGCCCGTTGAGCTCGCTGTACCAGACATTGTTGGTCTTCGCAGCAGTCGCTGGACAGCAGAGTCTCCCACTGCTCCGCACTCGGGTTTTGTATTTTGGGGACCACGTCTATGTTTTGACAGGCCCATGTGATGTGGTATAGTGTAGGTTTTTCGTCGCACCAGGGACATTTGTTCGTGTATATCGTAGGGTGCATTTTGTTTAGTATATGTAGGTTTGGGAAAGAGCCTGTTTGTAATTGTCTCCAAGTGACAGCTTCCTCTCTGCTGAGAGATTTGTGCGGTGGGGGATATCGCATTCTTCTGCCTCTATAGTTTTGTAGTATGGCCGAGTATTCCCTGGGTGCTGGCGCGAGTTCCGCGGTCTCGTCGGAAGCTCGGAAAGTAATGTATCCTCGAGCTATCCTGTCGGCCTCTCGGTTCCCTGCCACCCCCGTGTGCCCTGGTACCCACACAATTTTGTGTCGGATCTTGTCGTCTTGTTCCTCCCCGTTTTTAATTCTGTCGCTCGCTGCGAGGACTACACGGAGCGCGTGACGACCTATCCTGCCATTCATGTAATTTCGGCAGGCTGTTTGAGAGTCCGTGAGTATTGTTAATGACCGCCCGGTTCTATAGCCCTCCGCCACCGCTAGAGCAACGGCTACTTCCTCGGACTCTGCAGCTGTGCAGCCTCGGAGAGACGCGCTGGTCATTTCGCGTAAAGACGAATCGACCACCGCCGCTACAGCGATTTTGGTATCTCCTCCTCTCCAAGACGCGTCTGTATACACGGTCGTGGCTTGAGGAGCGTATGTTTTCTCGATGAATTCGGCCCTCGCTTCTGTTCTGCCTCGATGGAGGTTGGGATCCATGTTTTTTGGTATTGGCGCTACCTTGAGGGTCTTGCGAAGCTCGTCGGGAATTGTTGCCGTCCTCGACATTTCTCGCATCTGCTCGCGGTATCCGAGCCTCTGCAGGAGCGCTCTTCCTGTCGTTGATTGCAACAGCCTGAGTTTTTGCGACTCAAGCTGCGCCTCTGGTAGCTCCTCAAAGGTGTTGTGTAATACCAGGGCCATGAGTTTTTCTGTAGACGTGTTGCGTGGTAGTCGGAGCGCTGTCTTATACGCTTTGCGTAGCAGGGCATACGCTTGTTGCACTTCATTTTTGTTGAGGCACTGGTAGGGTAGGCTGTACGTGATTCGACTAACTACTAGGCTTCTGACTAGTTTTAGTGTGTCCTCTTCACTCATGCCATGTCGCCTGTTGGTGATGCGGGTGATCATGCGTGCGACGTGTAGCGTTGTTGCTTTCAGTAGGGTAAAAGTGTGAGTACTGCGCTGGTTGGATTGAACCCACATGCCCAAAATTCTTATTGTTGTCTTTTCGGGTATGGGCGTCCCTTCTAGGTAGACGTTGAGTTTTAGGTCCTCGTTGGTTGGGACGGTCTGGTTTTGCTTGCCTCTCCAGACTCTCAGCAGTTCCGATTTCTCGGTCGAGCATGCGAGTCCTCTTTCTGCGAGGTATTGCTCTACACAAGAGGCCGCTTGCTGTAGCCTTTCTTCCTTCTCTCCGAGAGAGACCGTGTTTGTCCAGACTGTTATATCGTCAGCATACATTGCATGCCTGATGCCTTCGATGTTCTCTAGTTTTCGAGCTAGGCCTATCATAGTTATGTTGAAGAGTAGGGGTGAGATAACTGACCCTTGGGGTGTTCCCTTGTTTGGAGTGGGAATTTTGTCCGATCGAAGGTCTCCTATGCCGATGGTGGCAGTTCTATCGGACAGGAAGGCTTTGACGAACCCGTGGATTCTGCGTCCGCAATCCAGGTTGTCTAGGCCCGTAAGGATCGCTTCGTGGCTGACGTTATCGAATGCCCCCTTAATGTCCAGGGCGATTATGACATTTTCTCCCGTCCGAGGTACGTTTCGCAGGACATCTTGTATTTGGAGGTGAACGTCCTGCGTCGAGAGCTTCGCTCTGAAGCCAAACATGGTATGTGGTACACAGTCGTTGTCTTCCATGTAATTTTGCAGTCTGAAAGTTACAACCCGTTCGTAAAGCTTGCCTAGGCACGACGTGAGTGATATGGGCCTGAGGTTTTCAATTTGTAGCTTTTTACCAGGTTTAGGTATCATTATTACCTCGGCGTGTTTCCAATCTTCGGGAACCGTCTCCGCCTCCCAATGTTTGTTAAGAAAGGTGACGAGCTCTTGTATGAGGTCGTCGCTCAGGTTGCGGATTAGGGCGTTGTCGATTCTGTCCGCTCCGGCTGCCGTGTTTCTGGTGGTGTTTCTTATGGCCGCATAAACCTCTTCCACAGTTATGGGGTGGTCGAGTTTCTCGTTTTCGGCTCCTCGATACGTTCCTTGGTATCGCGGACGGTTGAGATCGCCGAAACATTTTTCTCGTGCCTTCTCCAGTAGGGCGATGTCTGATCCCTCGAAGGAGTGGATGAACCTGTGGATGGCTTTATTGTTTTCTGATTTTATTTTGGTCGGATCGATTAGTGCTCTTAAGAGATTCCAGGTTCTGGCCGTGCCTAGAGTTCCCCTAAGTGAGTTGCTGAGTTGTTCCCAATTTTGTTTCGCGAGATGCATCGCGTATTCTTCCGCCTTTGCCGTAATTTCTGCTATGTTTAGTTTTAGTTTCCTGTTGTGTTTTTGCTTCCGCCATCTTTTGGTGAGACTGCGTCTCGCTTCCCATAGTCTGAGGAGGTGGGCGTCTACTTCGGGCGTTGCTGCCGTTCTCCTTAGACTTTTTGTGCATCGTTGTCGCGTTTCTCTCAGCATGCCGCTCCATTCCTCCAGTGATTGGATACCGCCTTCAGATTTGTTGCAAGCCCCGCGAAACGCGTTCCAGTCAGTGATTTTCGCCTGTCCAATCTGGCGTCTTATGGTGTCGGATGCTATTCGTGTCTATTCTATTCGTGTCTATGCTATTCTTATGGTGTCGGATGCTATTCGTGGATGCTATTCGTGCTATTGGTGTCGGATGCTATTCGGATGTTATTCGGATGCTATTCGTGCTATTCGGAATCTACCAGATCGCCACAATGCGAGACGAGCAGGCTAACCACTCCGCCATGCCAGCTCGATGGTTTGGAATGAACGAAGGTGCGTCTGGTGAATACGGTGTCTTCGTTCACTCCCATCTTCCTCCCTTCCCATTACTGCGAAGTTCAGGTGTCCACCTAGATATGCGAGACAAGTACGTTTCCTTTCTTCAAAAACCAATTTACCGACGAATTTACATGCCGAACAGGCGATAGCGTTCTGTGGACTCTTTGGCAGCGTTGCAAGACGCTGTCGCGTTCCGCTCTTGAAGTGAAGCTTAACATCTTAACCAGACATCACTGGCACAAGCAGCAACACCGCGCTTAAGGCTTTCGCCTCACAGCACTTAGGGTCAGCAAAGTGCCGCCCTGATTTTTTTTTTCATTCTCTCTTCTATCTCTTTCCTTACAGAGCGGTTCGGGTGTCCACCGAGAGTTACTGCGTCATTTCCTTTCATCACAGACAAATTTTTTCCACCAGAACGGCCCCTCTAATTTAATTTCACTACCCACCTTTCACCCTTCCCGCACAGTTCGTTTAAGGTGTCCTCCAAGAAAGAGACAGTTCCTGCTCCATCTCCTCTCCTCAAAAACCGCTAAAATATTTCTAGGAAGATACAAATATAGACCTCGGTGTGCGCACATTTCACGACTCTGACGAAAGGACAATCTCTGCTTTCTAAACTTCTCAAAGGAACTTACGCGCTGCGTGGAAAGGATTTCGGTGAAATGAGCTCTTGCCCAATTCCCCGCTAAAGAACTACTGCGAAATGGCTAATGGACAGTCGTTCCCTGAAATGCTTGCGCGTGTTTTCCAAGATGGCACGAACAGAAACCTGGTTGGTAAGCGGCTCCAAATGCTGCAATCCGGAGGTTGCACCAGTGAGGCATAGTGTACCTGCTTCATAGCTTGTTTGTACCGAGCAGCACTAGTCGCTGCCTTGTTGTTTTTGTCTTTGTGAGGGACTATGGCCCTTTTGTAGAATAATGGGTCAAATAAACTTCTCTTCAAGGCATAGTGCTTTTCCTCCAGAATTGTCATGCGTGCTTTACATTATGCCTCTATGTTAATCTCAGAGAGAAACTTTATTTGAAGAGGAATTCGGGGCACGCCCCAGGGTCCCCGCACGACCCCTAAGGTCCATAACACGGGCAGCCCGGCCGGTGGCGATGGTCTGCACGACCGGGTCCTCCGAGCGCAGGAGGGTCTCCCAGTCCTCCCAGGTCTTGAGGTTCTCTAGGTCCCGCGGGGGAGGGTCCGCCGGGAAGAGGGAAAAGGATGTGGAGGGAAGAAGCGAAGGGTTCTGGGCATAGGGCGCATGCCGGAGGGGAAGGAGGGATGATAGTGGGCTAGGGTAAGGGGTGAGGGTAGAGAGTGTGTCTGTAGTCTGCGCCAGAGTGTTGCTTGTTTGTTATCTAGGGAGGAGCGGGGAGGGGGGTAGAGCTGGCTTGAGGCTCTGTAGCACTGCGTCAGCTCGCTGAATCTGTGCATGCGCTCCTTCGTGAATCCCCGATCCGATGCCACCTGAGCCCGGTATAAAGAACCTCGGGTTAAAAGGTTGGTGGCCTCGTTTACGGGATTACCGGAGTGCGCAGGCATCCTTATAAGCTCCACTTGGCGGGGCTGGGGTGCATGGGGCGAGTCCAGCATGCCAAAAGCAGGGAAATGGATTCGACCTCGAGCGAAATTTAGAATCACAGTTTTCGAGTCACTTAAATTGTACCGGGTCACTTTCGACTCACTTAAAATGTACTTAAAACATCCGCCACAGCTGCTGTCGCTTCATCACCCGTGCAGCCAATGCCCACCCATACGGCGTCCGGCTCGGAGCCGTACGCTCGATTTACTGCGCAAGTGTAAATGCAAAAGTGGAATATAAAATCAACACCGCTAACACATATTTTCTGCATCACTAAGCATGATTCGCTAGTTATGTTTTCTTCTCACAAATAATGGGTCTCCTATCTGCGGCGTCTCTCTCACATGCAGCCCGCAAAGTGGCTCCGAGCGCCCCATCGTGGCACACAACCCTAAATTGCACCGGGGCCACAGCCCCCCGCCACCACGAGGACTGGTAGCAGCTTTGCATGGCTAAATGCTGCTACGGATGATCCTCTCAGACGTGCACCCGGCGATGTCAGCCCAGTTGCTTTTTTAGAGCGCAGCTTTTTGGCGCCCGCAAGTAGCTGGCTCTGGGGCATCCAATCCCCCTCCTGGAAAACGGCTTTGGTTCCTTTTATTCTTAACGCAGGCAAACCAATTGACACAGATAACCTCCTCTCCACCTCTCTCACACTCCTGTGTGGGCAAACTAATGGAGACGATGGTGCGGGAACGGATATCTGCATATCTTGAACACAAACATGTCTTTGCGAGCACCATGTTCGGATTCCGCCCCACCAGATCCGCACAGGATGTCCACCTGCAACTCAATCAAGAAGTCCTTCACCCCCTCGAATGCCCCCATAATAGCCGGGTAGTACTCACCTTGGATCTTAAAGGACATCTGACAATGTAACACACGAGATCAAGCTCACTAACCGAAGCCATATCGACTGTGGCCTCAACATATACCGATATATGGGCCAATTTCTAATGGATAGTCGATCCTACATCCGCATCCAAGATAGAGAGTATTGTCATTGTTTCCTCGGCACGCGGGGAAACCCCCAAGACGCGGGGGTGGTGGTGGTGAAAACATTTATTAAGAAGGGAAAGGAGGTATGTTTGAATCAGCCCTTAAGGTACTGATCCTTACAAGCACTAGGTGGAGGTCCCTAGTATGGGACCCCAGTGGCGGTGTCCGCCGCCCGGGCGCGCCCGACAAAGGCTTGTTGGGCCTGTAAGTCGTGGCAGCCGAGCAGGGTCGCCTCCCAGTCCTCCCGGGTTGGGATGGGGATGGGTGAATGGCCGGATTGGAGGGGTAGACCCACATTATGTGATAGGTTTCACAAGACACCGCACTACAGTGCGGGCAGCTACCGTTGAAAGAGGGGCAAAATGTTTTAGTGCTGCCGGGCACAGAATTGTATTGGTGAGAAGGCGGAGAAGGAGCCGCTCATCCCCTTCTTGCCGCGCTTTCCCCGCTGCTCTTCAATCTCGCTATGATTAACATGCCGGCCTAGTTGAGCGGTGTTTCCAGCGTGCATGACACCCCGTACGCCGATAACATGACTCTTGGGGCCACGCAGGGCAGCACAGGGGATATTGAAACCAGCCTGCAAACAGCAGCGACGATAGTCGACCGCTACACCCACCGCTGCGGTCTTCAATGTTCCACTCAAAAATCGGAATTGGTGCACCTCCGCTCCTTACAAAATTGACAAACTAAAATATCGCTTTCTCTTGAGAGTGGTCTCATACGCGAAAGTGATGAGATACGGGTACTCGGACTCTACATCCACAAACACAGGCGGCCAGACACTACATTGGCCAAACTCTGTAAGGTGGGGAACCAGGCGGGCAGCATGGTTCGCCGGATTTCCAACAAACGCGGGGGGTTACGAAGTGAGGATGCCTTGCGGCTGGGGAAGGCCTTAGTAACTAGTCGAATTCTCTATTCGACTCCTTATCTCCACCTACGGAAACAAGAGGAGGATGCCATTAAGGTCATCCTTCCCAAAATTGTTAAACGTGCTCTTGAACTCCCCATCACTAATTCAAACAGCTGGCTTATGGCCCTTGGGGTGGTGAATACTTTCCGGGAGCTCCGGGAGGCGTACCGTAAAAAACGTGCCCAAACGGGTGACATCAAACGTACCGTAAGCTGCCGCAATTTGAGCATCCGGCAGCTTCGCATGTGTACATGCATACAATTCGCATGCATGCGACCCGCATGTATGTACGGCTCGCTTGTGGCGATGTTTTCCGGTGGTGCTGCCGAGTATGCTGGGCCACACCCAACCAACTATGCGTAAGACGATCGACGCCTAGTGTTCAGAAGCCATCGGGACCATGAAGCCCAGTGTAAAGTAGGTGCGCCTCCAAATCAAAAATCTGTGCCTCTCCCGTAACCGAGAGTAGAGTAAGCATGAAATGTTTACGGGCATAACACATTGGTTGTAGATGGTACTAGTCAAAATCTTGAAATGGGTCTAGTGTTCAACACACCCCACCACACCACACATACTCTGCACTGGTCCATGTGGACGCAGTCGTTTCCAGTGAGTGTCTGGGGAATCTCTTCTCCGCCCTGCCTCGTCAGCTGTATCCGGTTTCTGTTAGCCTTTCATCTTTGTGGTCGTTGTTTTCATTCCCCGGTTAGTTGTACCACTTTGCCTACGTGACAGTGGTGACGTCACCACTGGATTACGTCACACATGATTGATGACGAAGTAATGACAAATTAGTCATTAGTGACTAATTTCTGATTAATGACTAAGTACTAATTAACTGCTAATTAATGACGCTTAAGCTTCGTGTTTAGGAGTGGAACGCGACAGCGTGTTGTAGCGCTGCATGCAGTCCACGGAACGCCACCAACCGTTCGACGCGATGCCTTGCCTTCTGAACGCGACGCTTTTTGAGGAAAGGAAATTACGCAGTAATTACCAGTCATCTCTGTGGACACCGGAACCGCACCGTGAAGGAAAGGAGGAGCGCCACCAACCGTTCGGCGCGATGCCTTGCCCTTTGAACGCAACGCTTTTTGAGGAAAGGAAATGGAGCAGTAATTCTCTGTCATCTCGGTGGACACCCGAACCGCACCATAAAGGAAAGGAGGAGCGCCACCACCCGTTCGGCGCGATGCCTTGCCCTTTGAACGCAAAGCTTTTTGAGGAAAGGAAATGGAGCAGTAATTCTCTGTCATCTCGGAGGACACGCTAACCGCACCGTAAAGGAAGGGAGGAACGCCACCACCCGTTCGGCGCGAAACTACCGGCGCTTGTACGCCGGTCCTGTAGGAGAGCTTAGAGAGTCTGGTTAAATCTCGTACGATGCGCGGATGCTCTCGTTTCATTGCCCGGATGAGTGGAATTCAGTGCCCGGATGTTAGCTCTCGGTCTCGGCGTGACGTCACCACACTGCCGACAACGGGAGAGAGAGTGAGAGAGAGGTCCCGCGGGGGAGGGTCCGCCGGGCAGAGGGAAAGGATGTGGATGGAAGAAGCGAAGGGTTCTGGGCATAGGGCGCAAGCAGGAGTGGGGAAGGAGGGATGATAGTGGGTTAGGGTAAGGGGCGAGGGGAGAGTGTGTCTGTAATCTGCGCCAGAGTGTTGCGTGTCTGTTATCTAGGGAGGGGTGGGGCGGAGGGTAGAGCTGGCGTGAGGCTCTGTATGCCTGGGTCAGCTCGCTGAATGAGTGCATGTGCTCCTTCGTGAATCCCCGATCCGAGTCCACCTGAGCCCGGTTTAAAGAACCTCGGGCTAAAAGATTGGCGCCTCGTTTCCGGGATTCCCGGAGTGCGCAGGCACCCATATCAGCTCCACTTGGCGGGGCTGGGGTGCATCGGGCGAGTCCAGTATGTCAAAAGCAGGGACATGAACTCGTCCTCGAGCAAAATTTAGAATCGTAGTTTTAGAGTCACATAAAATATAGCAGGCTAAAAGCATTTCATGCTTATAAACTAGTCAACGCGCTTGTCGCAAACGGAGTCGGGTCGCCGCCTTCTTGCTCGACTCCATATCCAACAAACCACTTCCATGGAAGACAGGTTTTACATTCCAGAACTTTGGAGGCGCGCCCTCCCTGTGCGACCTCTTCCAGCCAACTTGTCACACTAAGACCATAATGGTCGGCGCCTGGCACGAGCGCAAGCCCTAGCCCGACATTATGGCATCAAAACGGGTGTATACTACGTGGACGCCTCCGGCCCTCACCACAGGGGATGGTACACGGCGCGGTAGTTAACAGCAACACAGTTAACGGCCTCTCCATCAGAGCCCGCAGTGCAACAGAAGCAGAAGAGGTCGCGATTCCTCTTGCGGCCTCACATTATGATTTCAAATACATAATCACCGACTCTCGAGGGGCCTGTCAGAACATCGAACAAGGCTTCACTGTCTTCTTAGCCTATCGAATCTGCCAGCACACCCAGCACACCGTTGTAGTGTTTGTATGGATCGGTTCCTTACGGGCTGACTCAAACATACCTGCTGTTCCTTCTAAATAAATGACTGACCGCTAGGGGGCCGGTGAGTGCGGACGCGCTACGCATCGGCTCCGTACAAACACGGCGATTTCTTCGAAGTACGAGCCCCGCAGTGCCCACCTCTTCACTACACCGTTCATAAAGGTGAGCACTACGATCAGCTCTACTTTGGTGGCCGACGGTCTCTCCTACGTGGGCCCACGGGCCGCAAACCACCCCTAACCAACCAGCTGCCGCACTAGGCCTCGCGCCACCGTGCGTTCACCTACCACCTCACCCACAGCGAGAGCATGGAGGTCCAGGTGCTCGGGGAGACCATCAACCCCAAGGACTACAATCCCAGGGACTGGACTCATATCCTGAACCTACCCACCCGCCAAAAAGATGCGCCGAAGATCCAGGACAAGGCGAACGCCAGCGCCGGCTCACGACCGACACATTCCATACACCAAGCGTCCC
The DNA here is from genome assembly GCF_055824585.1 of Amblyomma mixtum. Lineage (NCBI taxonomy): Eukaryota > Metazoa > Arthropoda > Arachnida > Ixodida > Ixodidae > Amblyomma > Amblyomma mixtum. The sequence continues at coordinate 38,491,323 of NC_143015.1, read as the reverse complement.
AGCTGCGAGCGGCGCGTCTCGCGGCGCAAAGGTCGCAACGCCAGCCACCGTTACCTGCGGGCGATTACAAGATTGTCTTCCGCTCGAACGGAGGCCTTTCTTTAACCGACCTTCAACCGCGCCAGCTTCGCCTCGCCCTGATAGCTGCGGCCAAGGACATCCAAGATCCAGACGCCACCCAGTTGCGCATTCACCCATAAACAACACATGCACCATGAGCACCCCTCACCAAGCTGATGCGCTTCTCCTGGTCGCCATTCAACAGCTCAAAATTCGAAACCAACCCTACGCAGTCAGTGCCTACATCGCCCCCCCCCCCCCGGATGGTGCAGTAAGGGGAGTTATTACCAACGCCTACTGGGAGGAAACCCCGACACAGGTTCTAGAAGACCTCATCGTGGGCAACCCTACGGCCCCCATCATTGATGCACGCCGCATGGGACAGACCCGTTCAATCCTCATTACTTTCCGGGGGGGCCCGGTGCCCAGAACCATCGCCTACGGAGGCGGCCTCCACAACTGCACCCCCTACAGAGGACACCTCGACGCATGTACAAACTGCCGTCAACCTGGACACCGTTCGGACGTGTGCACCCTTCAGCGCACACACAACTGCCCAAGGTGTGGCGTCCCCCACCCACGAGAGGACACTCCGACATGCACCCCAGCCTGCATACTATGTGGAGGCGCCCACATGACCGGCACTAGAGGATGCAAAGGCAGGGGACGCCGCTCTCTACCCGCCTCACTGCAACAGCACATCTCCCGCACACCGGACCGAGACGCGGACCGCACCGACGTGCGTCGGTCCAGCAAGTCGCGTTCATCATCTCCCCGCCGCCAAGACCAACAGGCTCGTCAACTTTCCTGGGCGGACAGAGTGGCCGGCAGAGTCAACAATGCCAGCAAGCCCCCGGCCCCTCCGCCCACACAGGTGGATCCCCGTGACCGGGAGCTCCAGGCCCTGCGAGACGAGGTGAGTCGTCTTACCTCTCTTATCCAGACCCCCACCTCCGTCCTTCCACAGCTTACACCAACCGTCCCTCCCGCCCAGCACACTCCACTACCTCAAACAACAACAGAAAACGTGGAAGAGTCCGTCTCCCAATCCCCACCCTCACCCCCACCCAAGAAAAAACGAACAACAGAGCCCACACCCGTTACCCAGACCGACCTGACATCCCTCGAGGCCCGCCTGGATGCTAAACTCGCTGAGATGGACGCGCGTCTAGAGGCAAAATTCAATCACCTCATCGACCACCTCTCCCAGCGGTTCGAGCAACAAATTGAAGCGGCATTTACGCGCATGGTGCACACCCTAGAGATGAGCCTTGCACAGTACGACGCCCGCCTCCAAACAATAGAGCAGGCCCTTCCCTCGCTACACCTCAATCCGCCGCATCAATCCAGCCCACCTACCCCACAGAACTCCCCAACCAACCCACTTGCCCTCACCCCACCAAAGCTCCAGTATGGCGGGGCTCCCTCCTAATTCCTTATCAATTCTTCAGTGGAACTGCCGCCGCTTCCGGGGCAAGCGCGCACCCCTCCAACTCCTCCTCCCCACACTTCCCACGCCCCACATCCTTCTCCTTCAGGACACACATAGCCCTGCCACACTTCCTAGCTACACATCTGTTCACTCGGACGCCACGAATACACCCAGGGCGTCCACACTCATACATCGCTCCATTACACACCAAACCCATTACATCACCTCCGAGACGCCCTGCGTAATTACAGAAATCATACAAGATACACACTCACTACCATCGATGTTTGTCGCCAATATATACCACCCACCATCTCACCCGATGGCTTCATTGGAAACGCTACTGCGAGATCTTCACCGTCTTGCAGGCAAGCATCCATTGATTATCGGAGGAGACTTCAACAGTCAGCATACTGACTGGGGCTACCGCACCACCACTGGACGAGGCCGGCGTCTCTGGTCCTTGGTACAAGAGCTCCGCCTCACAATACACAACAACTTTAACACCCCCACGAGGATTGGTAACAGTGTCAGCGCGGACACCAGCCCGGATTTGACACTGAGCCGCAACCTTGTTGGTATTACGTGGGCCACAACGCGTCATACATTAGGAAGCGATCATTACATCCTCTCCGTTACAGTACCGTACAAGCAAAGACAGGCCCGTCACCTAACACACAAAATCACCAACTGGGATGCTGTACGCTCCGCACGGGCGGCCCTCCCTGACGCTTCCATTATAGACATCGACCAGTGGGTGGCATCACTCATGAACGATGTCTCCACACACATGCGAACCCTTGTCACAACAACAGATACGCCCACCCTCGACACTCGCCTGGCCCACCTTTGGGAGGCCCACCATAGCATCCTAGAGCGCTGGAAGGGGCAAAAGCTCAATCGGACCCTTAAAAAGCGGCTGGCCGCGCTGCAAACACAAATTACTGAGCACGCTGAGGAGCTCTGCCGATCAAACTGGGGTCAGATTTGCGACAGTTTGGCTGGCAATTTGTCCTCCAAACGTAGCTGGCAACTCCTCCGTCACCTAATTGACCCCACGCAATCCAAAACAGCCACACAACACCACGTCACACGCCTTATACACAAGACCGGCCTTTCTCCTGACGCACTCATTAATATACTTAGAAACACACATACAACTCCCGGTACCTCAAACCCCCTGCCCCCCTATACAGGCGCCCCGAATGCCAACCTCGACGCAGAGATCACGGAGACAGAAGTCAGAGCGGCCCTCCTGACTCTCCGTTCTAACTCCACCCCAGGAGTTGACCGGATCTCTAATGCCATGCTCCGCAATTTGGACGATCAATCGATCGCCCAGCTCACGGAGTACTTCAACAAATGCTGGCAGGAGGGCACTCTTCCCCAATCATGGCGTCATGCAAAAATCATATTCATACCAAAGCCCCACAAACCACTTACACCCTCAAATCTCCGTCCCATTTCACTAACCTCATGCCTAGGCAAGCTTTTCGAACACGTCGCACTCGCTCGACTCACCCAACACATGGCGGAGCAAGACCTCTACCCGCACAGCATGGAGGGCTTCCGTCCCCATCTGTCAGCACAGGACGCCATGCTCCAACTCACGCAGGACATTTTCGACCCCCTCATTCCGGGTCACACAAAAGCTGTCTTAGCCTTGGATCTCTCCAAGGCCTTTGATCGCCTGGACCATCAAGCGATCATGGCGGCTCTCTCCCCCTTGAACATAGGTGAACGTATGTACACCTATATTCAAACATTCCTTACTAACCGCACGGCCGAAATTCACTTCGGTCCCCACATCTCCCCCCCATACACCCTTAGTGGGGTCGGAACCCCCCAGGGGTCCGTCCTCTCCCCTTTCCTCTTCAATGTCACTCTCATTCCCTTTGCCCACAAGCTACAAACCATCCCTCACCTTCGGCATACACTCTATGCCGATGATATCACGCTATGGACCACCCATGGCAGTGATGGAGACATAGAGAACACCCTACAGTCCGCGGCTATCCTCACCCAAACGCATGCGCGGAGTATCGGACTCTCCTGCTCACCGGAGAAGTCGGAGCTCCTCATAATCCGCCCCAAAACACGAAACTGTCCCATAGCCCCCATCACCGTGACACTGGAAAACCGGCCCATCCCGGAGGTAAACACTCTCCGGGTACTTGGCCTCCACATCCAGAACAACGGGAAAAACACACTCACCATATAGAAACTCAAGCAGACAACTGTGTCGATATCACACCTAATCCGCCGCGTTTCTGCACACCACCGGGGCATGAAGGAGCATGATCTATGTCGTCTCATTCATGCCTTCGTCCTCAGCCGCTTTATCTTCACGCTCCCCTACCTGAAACTCCAGGCTAGGGAAATCTCCACCCTGGATGCCATGATTCGAACAGCATTTAAGACAGCATTACACCTACCCCAAAATACCTCAACCGAAAAACTCTTTCAACTAGGCCTGCACAATACGATAGGGGAGCTTATTGAGGCCCACCGACAGACACAATACATACGTCTCGCGAGAACCACCACCGGGAGACACATCCTACACACCCTCGGTATACGCCTACCAGTTACCGATCCCACACAGCTCCAGGTACCCCGCCTCATTCACCGCGATTTATTTATTAAACCTCCCCCCAAAAACATGCATCCCACCTACCACGAACCCCGCCGCAGAGCTCGCGCACGGGCACTCCACAAATACTATGGCACGGAACCGTATGCCGTTTGGGTGGATGCCGCATGCACGGGCGAGGACGCGGTTGTCGCCATCACGAACCCCTCCCTCCAACCCATTGCCACACTTCACATAACCCCTACTGCCACTTCGGAGGAGGCCGAAGAGGCCGCCATTGCCCTGGCCATCACCCGCACGGAGGCGCGATATATACTGTCAGATTCCAAAACTGCCATACTAAATTTTGCTCGCGGGAGAGTTCACGTCCCTGCATTTCGCATACTGGACTCCCTCGCCGCGCACCCGCCCCGCCATGTGGAGCTGATATGGGTGCCTGCCCACTCCGGGAATCCCGGAAACGAGGCCGCCAACGCTTTAGCCCGAGCTTCTCTCAACCGGGCACCGGCGGCCTCCGACCTGGGGTTCTCGCGGGAGCGCATGCACTCATTCAGTGAAATGACGCAGGCCTACAAAGCCGAGCGTCGGCTCTACCCCCCACCTCATCCTTCCCTCGACAATTACCATCAGACACTTTGGAGGCGGCTCCAAACACGCACTTTGCCCTCCCCTTATATACGCTCGCGATATCACCCAGTCCACACGAACCCTTCCTGTACCCTCTGCCAACACCCCAAAGCCACCCTCGACCATATTCTTTTCCTCTGCCCGGCGGATCCTCCCCCGCGGGGCCTGGAGCACCTTACCTCATGGGAGGCTTGGGAGACCCTACTGCGCTCCGAGGACCCGGCCAAGCAAGCCATCGCCACCGGCCGGGCTGCCAGCGTCATGAGCCTCCGGGACATGAACGTTTGAGTGCAGTGGGGCCGTGCGGGGGCCCAAGGACCGACGTGTCCAAAACTCCCTTGTTATAAATAAAGTTTTCATCATCATCATCTAAATAAATGTTTTCACCACCACCACCACCCCTGCGTTTCACGTCGTCGCCGTTGTCGGTTGTAACCAGCAGTGGACACCTTAGTCGCGCTTTAAGCTGCGAAACCAATGAAGCTGTAGCTTGGAAAGCAAAGGAAAGGCGCAAAACTGCCATTTTGGAACAGTAGGCACCTCAGTCGTGCTTTAAGCTACGTGGCGGTAGTGACAGATGTTCGCTGAATGCGTTGACATTGAGAACGTACCCTTAGCAAGAACTATTACGTTTGGAGTATACGGTGGGCTATTTAAATTGCATTTTAAACATATTTTTTGTTCATGAATACACTGAAAATATGTAGAAATACGTTCATGAAATTTCATGCTTGGTATTCGAAATATATTCTTAAAATATGCCAAAAATACCTCACTTAAAGCATACTTCGAGCACTTTTCAAATACGTGAAAAAATATGTATGCAGTTTGAGCATCTTGACAATGTATTAAAAGTGTACTTTCGTAAATATGAAATTAATACATACCAAGTATACTTCAAAGCTCACAAACGGGCAGTCCTTTTAAACGTATCTGCCGCACACTTCTAGCTGCCGTTGAACAGCCGAGAGCTGGAAATCGCGTTTCGGGAAATCGATTTTTGGTGTTGGCAATGTTATTAAAGTGTACTTTCGTAAATAAGCAATTAATCCGTCCAAGTATACTTAAATTATAACAAATGGGCAGTCCGCGCAAACATATTTGCATTACACTTCAAGCTACCGTGGAACAATCTAGAACTCGAAATGACGTCTCAGGGAACAGTGAAAACTCTCCCTTTCCTGTCGTCCTTTCGCTGCAACACTGTAATCATAGCGCGGGAACAACGCGGGACATAGACGAGACGGGACGAGAACGCCTGCGTTGTTCCCACGCTATGATTACTGTGTTGCAATGAATTGCCAACCTGCCCAAGCCTTTTTTTCTGAAGTCCTTTCGCTTATGGTAACTTCTAGCAGGAAGGCAATCACCACTTATTTACCGGCAAAGGCGCCTTGGGTATTTCCGGGCCCGAATATGCCAGCGAAAAGGACCACGACCGGCAAGGCCGACCGGGTCCCTTAGACGCCCGTGTATCTGTTGGTTGACAGTTCGACTCCTGACCTATTTCTGATGCAAGTTTCGACTAGCAATTCTGTTCTAGATCGCCTCCCGATTCGAACGCGACCAGTAGGGCACTTCAGGGAAAATTTTTGGGTCCAAGTCTTTGCGCAAAAAAACACCTCACCGAGCAAGATAATGCGTAGCTCTCGGTGGGTATATATAAGGCAAGCCAAGTATGGCTGCACGTGGCAGCGGTGGTGGCTTGGCTCGAGCCAGTATGCAGGTCCGTGCAATTCCTTTTCATTCGTCTCTCAGTCACAACAACAACAGCGCTTGTAGGAGCATTTGTAGTTTGCTGCGGCACTTCCGTCATGATTTGTTGTGTAGGTATCTTTGCCGTTCCCGTGCCGTCACGTGACCTTATAATCTCATGTACATCGTGATTGGTGATAACTGCACTTGTACAATTTCTCTGAAGCATTAACCCGTCTCATTCCGTGAAGCCGACAGACCCTTCCTTAAGCCGAAGTGAATATATTTTTAATGTATTAAATGCATATTTTTAGTGTATTTCTAATATAATGTAATGTATGTAATGTATATTTTACTATATTTGTAATGCATTATAAATATGCTAAGCGGGCAAAAATGTACTTTTCACGTATTTTAAAGAACGTTGAAAATATTATTTGTAGTATACTTAGAAAGCTTTCGTATTGCAGTTTAAGCATAGGGACAAAAAATGCGAACTATGAAATTAATACAATATGTTTGAAATGTATTTTAAGCACATCCTCTTTTTCGCTGAGGGTAGTGCCATTTTAAGGAAAGGAAGTGCGAATAACAGGCTCCCTGGGTCAGTGAACGCCTTAATCGCGGTTACAGGTACGTGCGGTGATCAGAGAGAGATGAGGGCTGCAGGCCTAGAGTACGTTGTGCCAGCAACGCGGCGCTGAAGCCATAGGCCGTCGGCGTTCATTGTGTTCACTGGCGTTGGCGTTGACAGCGTTTTACACTCCGATTATTTTAAGGGAAGGAAGTGCGCATAACTGGCTCCCTCGGTGAGCGGACGCCTGACACACGCTTATGGTACAGTACGGTCCACTGTTAAAGGGAACATGCGATCGCGTGGCCTTCGCGCTGCCGCCGAGAACTTGTGAGAGTTGTCGGCACAAGATGCATGCGCAGTGATCACAGCGGCCGGTCTTTCCACGCATGCGCCTCATGCCGCGTATTCTCGCCGCATCTAGGCAGCATGTCTCCGTGAAGCGCGGAGACCACGCGATCGCATGTTCCCTTGCGATGTCAGTGCACGTTAAAGAATCCCAGGTGGTCGAAATTTCCGGAGCCCTCCACTACGGCGTCTCTCATAGCCTTAGTCGCTTCGGGAAGTTAAACCCCATAAACCTAACCTAACCTAACCAATGGACCGTACTGTACGTGGGGTGATAAGACAGATGTGGACTGCATGCGTTAGCGGACTTGGGGACGCGCGCCGAGCGTTCAGCAGGTGGGCATCGGCTCTGCCGATTGTCGCCTGGAGCCGCAGATTTTTTGCACCCCGGGCCAACAAGAACTGCACCACCATGCGCCGGAAGTCACATGGCATCAACGCATATCTTTCTGTTCGAGGCGACATCCCCTTTTACAAATCCTCCCAAACCGAAGTTTCGACCACGCTGGGCGGCGCCGCTATCCTAACAGCGGCGCCTACGTCCGGCGCGGCGGAGCCCCTGCTCTGCGATAATATGGCCTTCCAACAACCACCAGCCAAGGATATGATCCAGCGGCGATGCCGTGGACCACCGTTCATCCCTAGAAAGTGGGTGAGACGACAGCAGCAATATTCAAGAGCGCCGTGCTCAATGCCGCAGTAGCTCGCCGAGCGCAGGGCCATGCCCTAAAAGCGGCGTCCGTCGACTCGGCCTCCCCTGCCGCTCCCTCCGCCGGCCCCAGCTCCGACAACTCGCCGACGTCCGCTCAAAGCACATCGGGCCGGCCACTTACGACGTGGAGGCTGAAGCCACCACCCAAACCAACACCCGAAGATTTCGTGGTAGTCCTCAAGCCGCGAACTCGAGTATCATTGCACGAGGTATTTGAGGAGAGCGGATACGGACGGCTTTCGTAGCCTACCTCGGACAAGACTCCTTGCAATTCTTCACAGTTCATCCGGTACGCGATCAGAACTTAATTCTCATTTACTCTCAAAGCCGAAATTGCAGACAGAATTATCGGGGACTTCGAGATCAATCTTCAGAGTAAGAGAGTCCCAATTACGGGCCACCTTAGACTAGACAGCGGTAACGTCTGTTACGGCGTGGTAACCGTACGAAACACAGATACAGCGGAATCCATCCTCTCAAGTCTCCAGAGGCGCCATGGCGAAATTCTGGAGGTGCGCAAATTTGGCACGTCAAACAAAGCGCGAATAACATTTTCCGGGAAGCACAAGCTGCACTACGCACATTACAAGTGCATGCTCATTGAAGACCGTGAATACCAGCGCACCATCCCGGCCTGCGGTCACAGCAGTGTTGCAGGTAACCGCATGGACGCCTGCCCCGGCCCAAGACCGGACACATGTGGAGTGTGCGGCAAACAAGCCCAGCTCATTGAGGGGGTGCGGGTCCCTCTTGAGTGCCTTCCAGATTTCTCTCTGTGCGGCGGAGCCCATACCACGGGGCCCGCGCGTGCGTTGCTAAGTATTGAACCCCCCAGCCCGTGCACCCCATGCAGCGACCCACGCGCAAAAAGGGTCGCCGTAAAACGCGGAAAGAGCTCAGCAAATAAAATAAAAATGTTCTTGAACAGTAGTGGCGCGAGAATTGTGTTGAATGTAATGCATGGATTTGAGTATGTCACAAAATTCGGCGCATTTTTGAAACAAACAAAGAAAAACCGCCGCGCGCACGGCGTCTCGCCGGCGCGAGCCCAACGGGAGAGAGAGAAAACCCCCGCCGAGCGCGTGCCTCTCTCTCCATCGCCACGGCGTGCGCCGAAGGAATGAGTCATCCACGCCGAAGATTCTCGAACATGCGAGTCGGTTCTACAGCTGACGGGGGGGAAAGGGCGTAGCCTTGCGTGCACTAAGACACGTCCCCCTCGCCCGTCGGCGTCGGCGCCACTCAAGAACACGCTCGAAACTTCGAGATGCGACCCCCGACCTCTGACCAATGGGGACGCGCGGCCGGTGAGAAGAGGAAAGGGAGACAGCGCTGCCAATGCTGCGTGTATGTGCGCGTCTACTCGGGCGCGAACAACAAACAGACGGGAGAGCGAGCCTATAAAGAAGGACGTTGACCGCTATCAGTCAGTCCGGACCGCCGTTTAAGCTTCATCGAAGCGCGCCCGTTCGACTCCCGGGAAAACACTACTCGGCCAGCCACGGACCAACGAGGCAACGTTCGCCAGTCTGCGGGACGGCATCGTCATGGAACTCTGGTCGTCGGACTGCCGCAGTGCCCGGTGAAAAAATTGTGTTTTGCTTGTTTACCTCTCTCTCGTGTGTTAGTGCACTTTAGGTGCAATATTGCCTTTGTACTGTAGTCTCTCTCTCGAGTTTAACTTTGCACTAGTTGCATTGTTCTTTTAATCACTTTGTATGTGTCTGTACTAGTGATTGTGAAATCCTCTGTATCGTCTCATCGCTGTATAAACCTTGTTTTGTTTTGTGAACCTTTGGCTCCGACCCATTCTCTGGCTTGCGACCAGCGAAAGCTGGGCACCGAACGCCCAAAAACCTCTTGTCACTTGGTGGCTGGTCTCCGCTGAGTTTGCCACGCTGAGTCGAGGGCAGCTCCTTAGAGTCCGAGACCGCTACCCCCACACGCTCTAAGGGCGTCTGGGAGCTTCCCACGTAAAAGTGCGCGAAGTGTGGGTGACAGAGTACGACTGCCTTCACTTTACTTCTATAAAAGTGCCCTGTAATAGCAGGAAAATAAAAAATATAATAATCGATTTTATTTAAACAACATAAATGACAGTAACGTTCAATTCCGTTTTTTTGCCCGCTTTGAAAATAAATTACTTGCTTGCACACATACTTTGCGAAAAAAAAAACACCCATTTTGACTGGTTGTATAACTTACCAGCGTACAAACATAAGGTTCGCTACTAATAGTTTCTGGTGCAAGAAACGTTAAACACTGATCTATATATTCGGTATATGTCAACTTTTCCCTCAACTTTCCTGTGAAAACATTAATGTTCACAAACTTGTGCAGCATCTACCAGTGGTTATGTGATAACATATTTTTTTTACTGGAAATCTACTAGACGAGATGAGTGTATTTCTAGCGCGTTACGACAAGTCTGGCAGAATTATCCTACACGCTCTGTTCGAGTTGCTCGCGTGACAGCCTGCCTGGGCAAAGAACGACCCAAAAGATGCAGAGTGTTGCACTTTCAGGGTAGTCCATTCTCTCATAAATTTTGTGTCAGTGACAGTCAGTTTCCCGTCGTGATTACTTATCTTCGATTTCTGAGCTCAGTACATACAGTCATTTGTTTTCCCTGAAAGACAAATGCAGACCATTCGCACTGGGATGGAAACCGCAGTTTAAGGTATGGATAAACAACGATTGTAGCAAATTAAAACCCAACTACCGGTCGTGCGTTATTTCTGAGACACATGAAACCATGCATTCACCCTCCAAATCTATGCATGCAGTAATTTAACACACACACACACACACGCACGCACACACACACACACACACACACACACGCGCGCACACGCACACGCACACACGCACGCACGCGCGCGCACACACACACACACACACACACACACACACACACACACACACACACACAAGAAAATGCAGTGCAAGAAAATGCAATACACAACAATGAGGAGAACCATCGTCCCGCCTTTTTTTTTCTCGTGGACGTGTCGTACTTCTATCGCTCGACGTTCACGTCAGTCGTTGATGATGATTGGTGCGTCTAGACTTGAGCAAGCCTCGCCTGTGTTCTTTTTCTTGCCCGTTGCCAGGCGCTTTCTTGCCAGTCGCCACTGCAGACCGCTGTCCTAATTTTACATTGTACTTTTGTGTGCGTGAAAGTGCGGATGCAACTACGTTCGTTCTTGCAAGATGCCGACGCAGAAAGCAGGTCCATTCGTATTTTTTTTTATGAACGTCTCACTGTTTCTCCATTGAGAAAAATGACCCTGTGGTGTCTTGCTGCTCGATAAAGCCAGTAATATTTCACCGCAGACCATTTGGCGTTTCAAAAACGAAACATATCACAAATTTTTTCGGAGTGCTTTTTTAAATAAGGGCGCTTTTACGTGCCTCGGCGGCATTGAACAGCTGCTCCTGGCGTGCACACGCAGTATAAGGAAAGCAAAACTGTGTGCGTAAGTAAATTTTTTATGGTCCGCTGACGGACATCACTTGATTTATAGCTTCATTTGTGCATTTGCAGTAATTCGAAAAACCTGAAAAAAAAAATGTGTGTTTTCAACGGCTGGCTTGCGCTGAGGTGGCGAAAAAAAATTGTACCGGATACTTTAGCTCCGCCTTAAGGTTATGACGCGATAACTAATGCGTTAAGGCCCGTATATGGAGAATCGCCCATTTTCTACTTAACAATCATGGATCCCTGGGACCCTTCCTACCAATCCTGGAGCAGTGGTGCAGCGGTTAAAAGATGCGCCATTGCCCAGGTGCAGGCTCCGGTGGGACTTGTGCGACCAGGTTGATCTTCCCAGGAATCTCTCGCAACTCATTAATTCAACTGCTACATAGAGTTTCTTACTATTACCTAGAGGGAACGCTGGCGCCCCGTCTATGGGAGTTTGCATGGAGACTCCTCGAGGCCACTTCAGCCACCATGGGCGCTCAAAGCATCATGGGGCGATGAGCTACCGACTGCAGAACTACAACTTTTGGCCAAAAAAATAATAGAAAAATAAAGCTCTTCAATAACTACAAATGCCTTAACATTCAATATCTTGTCTAATGATTGCAACAAACGAGCAGAAAAGCATTTAAGTGCACTTTGCCCAAAATAAGAGATGGCTAGCTTTCCTATTGGCCAAGTAATGAACACTACACAAACTAATATTTTGTAATTAACAGGCGTACTATTAAAAATAAATATGTTTTAAAAAAATTGTTGTTGCTTAGATACTTTAAGAGGTTTTTTAAAGGCATTTTGAAAAAAGAAACCTTTTATTGGCGTCCTGTGCTGTTGCGGTTTCTCTACTATGGCTTTTGCACACTGCGTTCGCGCGGAAGTCGTCTGCGCACACACGAACAGCGTTTGTGGAATGAATCGTCGCAGTAATGCCACTCCGTGTTCCCAAAAAAATACGACTGTCCCGCAACAAGTAGCTCACCACCCCATGATGCTTTGAGCGTCCATGGTGGCTGAAGTGCAGCGCCGCCAGCTTTCCCTCTAGGTAATATAAGAAACTCTATAAACTGCTACCGGCCACAGTGTGCAGTTTAGTACAATCAGTTGGGCAGGTTGTGATGACGTCGCAATGTTACGTGAACAACGGGCCCGCCTGCCTCTTAGGTTGCGTCTCTGGGAATTTCTCTCTGGAACAGATGAAAAGAATAATGCGCTCATAAAATGTCCACAATGAAAAGCAGGTGTTGTGTAATTTCTTCTAGTGCTGTCTTCAACACGCAATTTCTTGCCGCAAACTTACTGTATTATACTCGCTGCCCTTAATCATGCACGGATAAAAAACGTCGGATCACAGTGCACTGTCCTCTAGATAGATACTAGACCCGTCTCCTTTCAAAGCGCGCCCGTGAAGCATCAGTGCCTGAATTTACTGGAGATATAACGCGTAACTTATAAAGAATTGTTCATTAAGAGAAGCCATTTTTGTTAATGTCATATATCAGAATGTAACTCTAATATCATATCGAATGGCACGCTGTTTAAAGGACATAGAATTAGCCGTAGTGGTTTGACCGCTTCGTGCGTCTTCCACATAACGCTCCCTGCGCTCGATGCTCAGCGATCAGTTATATATAGACGGAAATGCAAGTTAGCCGACAGCTTTCATGAAGTAAGAAAAGCTCCACGTCTTCTGTACTTCATGGGCACGTGGCAGAGTAAAACATGGCGATGTCTATGGACATGCTGACCTGAAAGTGTTTATTCGGCTGAAAAGGAAATGAGAGATGACGTGCTTTGAAAAAAGAAGGTTCTGAATATATATGAGGCCACCTTCCGATTTTCTTCTTATTACAAGCCTGTTCTGGAGGCACAGTCGGTTTTCTCTTCAATTCTCACTTTATGCTGTACATTAAAGTATTTGCACAATGCGGAGTTGGAAGAAATGGTTAATGCAACCTCGTCTTCCTCCCTTGCTCGTTATAACGCATGCCCATGCCCGTTAAGCGAACATGTACTGCAGGCAGGGATGCTAATTTCTCTTTGTTTCTCTAAAGCTTATATTGCATGTAATGCACGCCGTCATTACTCACATATGAATGTAAATAAGAGGTACAAGATAAAGTGTACCCAGAGTGCATTCAAACGTCGCCCCCTGGCTGGCGTGGTCATTGCGATGCTTGCACACCAGAAAGCGATGGCGGCTGTTAACGCCAGCAAACAGTAGCTGTACCGGAGATAGTAGTACGGAGGATGAAAGTGTTCTGCATTTGCCGATGCGTCTATAGACTCAAGGAGGAATTCTCATCAATTTGCCACAGAGTGGTAGCCGTTAGTGCCGCAAGTGGGCGAGAGGTTGCTTCGCCATTCTGGGTTCGCTGTTTTAGGGGCGATAAATGTGATGGAGAACTGACATCAGGCTGAAAGAGAGCGGGGCCAACCACTCATTTATACTCGGCAGAAAATTCAGAGGATGTCAAAACTCTGCGTGAAAGGATCCCTCGAATAAAAGGTATCCGACCCTTCCCAGCCTTTTCAGGGAAAGTGGCCAATATTAGTTAGAGTGAGGAATAAATAAAAGCTGCCCAATTTTATGGCACTATTTCTTGCAACAATAGTTGCTTCAATCGCTGTTCCTAGAACTGAGAAGCTGCGCTAATCGTAAATTTATTACGAGGCTCTAGTTTGGAGCAAAAAATATAAGTAATGCGTCCGTGATCTCTCCACGCTTTCTGTCTTAGTAGAACCTCCTTCGCTATGGGCTCCGGCTCCCCGCCTGAGCATAAGTGTACGCTGTTGCGTAAGTGCTTTAGCTTTAGCATAAGTGCTTTATCTAACTTGGTTTGCCTGATATGAAAGCCAGGGAATACTTTTCCCGGCGAATTACTGGAAGATATTCCTTTATTCCTACAATACTAATTTATGGAGTCGTGATTTGCAGCAGTTCTTGCGCCATTTTGCTCATTTTTGAAGAATTGATGCGCAGGTTCAGTTTCGCCTTAATAGTGGTCAATGACCTACATGAGAAAATCGGGAATTCAGTGCAGTTTATAAACAGGCGTCACGCAACTCGTGGCAATGAAGTGCTATACCAGCGGACAGTTCAATGAACCTGACCGTAGCGGAAGAACATGAAATGAAAATGGGTTACCCACTACAGAAAGTTGGAGCTCTCTTTTTTTAAAATAGATTCATTATGAAACGACTGAAATTTGTGTCCTCCCATGAGTTTTCGGAACCCCGTTCTATATCGGTGCAGAACTGAATGGTTATTAGAATGCAGTTGTAGCGAGAGTAAATTCTTTTATTTTATTCAATGGACACCGAGAATCCTGTAACAATACACGTTCTTCAAGCCACATTTGAAGTTTTACAGTTCTTTACGCTCTCACAGCGGCACCAAAAGAATCAACGACCTCTAGAAACAGCAGGATTACATCTCATTCACGTTGTTTTTATCCATTCCTTCTCAGGTATCTTAATTTCTAATATTAATCACCATAGCTTGGGTAATGTGCAGCTGCGAAAGTTTAGTTTATTAGTCTTATAGAGCTCAAGCGTACGACTGGTTTTCAGCAAACGTCCTGACAGCGCTAGGAGGCGAAGCGGAGGCGAAGCGAAAACACTGCGGTGAAGGGACTGACTCCAGCTTGGATGGTTACTATATTAGGGGACACAATTTTTTATGTTACTTATAGAATTAGTATTGCGCAATAAACAGACACTGAAAACTTCTCCCCGCGATTTTAAACTTTTAAAAAATCACAGAAAAGAAATTTTTGCTTGTGTGTAAAATGGCTATAGCATAACACAGCCTCACCCATAATATCGGATGCCGAGCAAGGCCCGAACATTGCGCTGAGGCAGGCGAAATTCTGTCAACTATAGCAAAACTTCTCGAAATAGGAGACACAAAAGCAAACGACGAATTATCAAAATGCAAAACATAGTCTGCGGAGTGATAAAGAAGTATCACATAGACTTATTGTATGGACAAAAATATCATTCACGTTCTCCGATTCTGGCATTAATTATGAAGTGAGGAGAAAGTGGCAAGGCTTTGCTGCATTTGTGGCACTATTTTTTGACAGATAAGTAATGACAGTACGCTAGCAGTTAATTCTTTAGCAAGACCTCTTCTATTCACCAGCAACACTTTGACTTTATGGGGAAAGTAATCGCGTAGGCAAGTGTCCGCTCCCTGGGATTACGCGGTCCTTGATGAAATGAAAAATGAGGAAAGTGAGACCGTTGAGCACCTGAAAAACAAATCTTATAATGTTTTCTGCACTAGTATAGGCTAAAATTGTAAACCAGCGGATTAATATACTCTCAGGCTAGTTTATTTGTCCACATTTACGAAGAGATGTTCCAACTTTCAACAAAATATGAGAAGTAAGCAGTCAGTTTATTTCATCTCGCTTCAAATAAATATTTGGGGTTCGAAAGAGCGCTGAATAAATGATGATAAAAGAAACAGTGTTGCTCTCGATGCGTCAGAGCACATTTCACAAAGGCTGTCGACGTGCTTGCCAGAAATTAGCTTTTTTTATTTTGTTCATTTCCAGAGTGAGCAGTTGTCAGACTTCAGACTTCAGACTTTGCAGTGCAACTCTGTTAACTTTCACGTGTAACGCTTGACGTCCAGCAGATCTCAGTGGAAGCAACAGGCACTATTGTGACATGTTTGGTTAAAAATTTGCGTACGAGGGGGTACCCAAAAGAAACCGGACTAAATTTTTTGGTCGGCAAAGCTTCTATGGTACCGCGTTTTGCCACTAGGGGCGCATAGAACGAACGTTCCAGAGTCAGTAAGCCTAGTGCCGTCGTTGAAGGAGGTCAGACTAGTTTATGCAGAGTTTTAGAGTGACGACTGTTTTGTGTGAATGTCGTTTTTGCAATGGCTGATTTTCGTGAACAGCGCGCGCCGGTGAAATTCTGATTTTTGCTCGGAAAAAGTTGAATGGAAACTCTTGAAATATTAAGAAAGACGTACAAGGACGATGCTATGGGGACAACTGAAGTGTTCCTGAATCGAATCCTGAATCAAAGCAACAATCATGCCAATGGAAAACTTCAAATTCACCTCGCCTCAAGAAAGCTCGTCAGGTGAAACCAAACCTCAAAAGAATGCTGATTTGTTTTTTAGACGTGAGAGGAGTCGTCCATTGAGAATTTGTTCCGCAGGGTCAGACAGTTAGCCATGCTTTCTACTTGGATGTTTTGCAAAGATTGGGCAAGAGTGTGCGGTGGAAGCGGCCAGATTTGTGTCGGTCGGGTGACTGGTTTTTCCATCATGGCAATGCCCCTGCTCACACAGCCCTGTCTCTACGACAATTTTGGACCAAAAATAGCATGACCCCTATTCCTCAACCCTCATACTCTCTTGACATTGCCCCGTGCTACTTTCTTGGTTTCTTAGAATGAAAATATAGGTGAATGGAAAGCGTTTCGGTGATGTTGCTGAGGTGAAGAAAAAAACGACGGAGGCACTGTCAAGCATCACAAAAGATGAATTTAAACAATGTTTTGAAAAATGGAATGAAAGATTCGACAAGCGTATCACTGCAAGTGGGGAATACTTTGAAGGAGACTGAAGGTGTGTGCTTAAAATGTGAACAAATAAGTTCAAACAAAAATAAGTCCGGTTTCTTTTGGGTACCCCCTCGTACAAGGTACTTCACTACACATCTGTCGTTGCCATCGCAAGCTGCGTTAGAGAACTTCTTCCCTTTTAATGCATCAGCAAGATCTCGTTGAAGCCTCTAAATTCTACCACTCAGCTTGACAGGAAGATATTTAGCATGCTTCCAGAGCTTATGTCACAGACTGACCCCTTGCTAAACTGGGCCACAAAACAAAAACTTTTCTCGAAAAGATTCATATTTCATAGATGACCTCTGGTAAGACATACATACCATTGCAATCAGAATCAGTCTTTGCTGGCATGCGAAAATGATGTGTGCAACATATCATACAGAAGGAGGTCCCGAAGCTGAAGCCAGTGACGGTACTGGGAACTCTGATGAAACATGTGGAGCCTCCACGGTTTGAAATGAATCGATCAAAAATAAGCACATATTACGCACGCGTAAAAGGAAAATAAAAATAAAACAGAACATATGCATAATTGCACAGAACGAGCCATACTAATGCAGTAATTAAAGCTTAAAGAAGTGTGTCTAAGATAGGATGCTGTACATAATAGAAAATAGAAAAAAAACAACAAAAACCAGTCTGTGAGTTCATCACTAAGAATTATGCGGTTAGAAGGTGTTTTGAAGTTACAGAGTTAACATTTCTTCGCACATCTAGCGCCGTTCGGACTCAAGGCTGGACCCGAGTGCTGGCCCACCATGTAAGATAGGACAAAGGCGCAGTCATTGGGAAGACACATCGTGGCAGGTTTGATCTGCGACAATTCGCTACAATCACCTTCAAAGTGCTTCTAAGTAGTCTAAGTGCCCAAAACAAAACGATATGATTTCTAAGAGAAAGAGACCCGCAAAAGAAAATTTGGCGAGGAGATAACTTCGAATTGTTGCCCATGACCGTCTACCGAAATATACGCACAAGAGCCTTGATTTTTCGCGTCACTGGTCGGCCGTTAGGCTAGCACAGAGTCTGCATGTTTACTACTGAAAATATGTGAATAGATTGCTCAGACCAGTTTTCGAGGATTTCTTGTGAAGTCCTTCATCATATCGTACCATGAAGCATCTAATCTGTTCGCCACGATCTGATTACTAAACAAAAAAATAATGCATGGTTTGAACGAGAATGTAAAACGTAATTTGCCGTTTAGAAGGCCATGGTTGCTGATGGGTAGTTCTATGACAATCAGGATTTAGAATGCGGTACTTTCCAGCAGGCTGGAATATAAAGCACCCCTCACTAATGTAGCTTTCATTCTTCGAGAGCAGGAACGCCGATCACCATAACTTAGGCGCAAGTTCTTAAATGATCTGTAATAGTCATGTCTGCTTCCTTTTCCCCGCCTCTTGTGTCGAGGAGAATTTAAAGAATATGAAAGAATATCAGACTAGTGACCCGGTCGTGGCCTTGCCAGCAAAAAAACAAAAAATGTCAGATTTTTTCCACACTATGACTATGGGATATTTATATTCATTTTCTCGAAAAATAGCGCTTTGTAGCGCATTGGGCAGCATGCAAACGCGCTAGTGGTTTAGAAAGGTTAACAACACGCGTGTTGAACGTACCAGCAGGACACAGCACAGGCGAAATAAGTCATCAAATATTTGAAATTTACTCCACCCACAGCATAGCAAGCAAAGCTTATGAAAATAATTTATCCACTGGCTGCGCAACTCAATTGTCGGAACCTAATGAGGCCGCCAATGATTGACATCTAGGGCCGATCTATCCTTGTTCCAAGGTTGTCCGAAAAATACGCGAAATAATTATTAAATAAGAACCTTGTAATGCCAGGTCTTCGTGCTGTTCATGCGGACATGCTCTGAAAACAATATTCTATAATAAAGTAGAATATCGGTTCGAAATTAAGGACGGAAATCACCTATCTGAAATAAGAACAGAAATGTTCTCACGTTCGTAACAATGCAGCGACTGAAACGACTCAACACGCGCACTTGTAAGTGTTTAACATTTTGAACTGTCAGTTTGTAATCCTAGGGTAGCACTAGAATTATAATGAATGTATTGAATGGGTTCAAATACAACTTGCTTTAATTTAAAGACATAAGCATGCACACGCAGTGCGTTGAAAGAACAGTTTAGTAATTGTTATCATTTATGTGCACGACAAACAACAACGTTTATCTCTGTTGTGGCCACTTGGATGTAGAACTTAGGAGCGTAAATAAATCCCGCGCACTATTCATGTTTGCATTACAACAAACGTGAAACCCTAGTTCTAAATATTAGATATATGCAAAGTATCCTTTTCACAAGTTCCTTGTGAAATTAGTAATGTGCACGCCACTTCTACTTCCCTGTGGCGATTCATAAACTGATAGAATGAATACAATTTTTTGGAGGCAATGTTTCCGACAAGAATAGTGAATTTCTCGAGCTTTACGCTAAGTCTGAGAGCATTATTCTACACGCTTGTCAGATATGTTCGGATGGCAACTTCCGTGGAAATGAAAGACTCCTAAGGTTTCAGAGTGTTACAATTTCAGAGGAGTGCTTTCGCGCGTAAATTTAATGCCTGTGACAGCCACTTCCGAGTCGTCCTTTGTTACCGCCAGTTTCCTCCTTTGATAGCGTCAGTCTCTGCACCACCACACACAGCCTTTCGCATTTTCCCAAACGACAAATGCGGGTCCTCTGGATTGCCCTGCAAAAGGCAGAGTAAGTTATGGGAAAGAAAGGCTTCTGCAAAGATAAACATACCTATCTCGCGTATGCTATTTGCATTTTCATGAGCTACGCTGAAGTGCTCGGAAGTTAACGTCGTTCGGTAATGATGCATTCAACCTCTAAATGCATGCAGGCAGTGATTCTGAAGCGAAGGTTTATAGCTGGGTGTCACTTCCGGTTGCTTTCTGGCTCCCCTGACTAGAAGCATGAACACAGGAAGAAACAAGCTTAGAATAGGAAAAGCCAGACTTTTCATACCTGTTCACTTGCATTGATAGCAGGAAAGTGCAATGGACAACAATAGCGAAACGTTCATCTCGCTTTGCTTTGTTTGTCCAACCGGGTCGTGTTTCTGCCGCTTGACGTTCACGTCATTCTTTGATGATGATGGGTGCGTCTAGACTTGAGCAAGCTTCAAGTCTATTCCTTTGGATTACCCGTGACCAGGGATTCCCTTGACGGCGCATCTTTCTTCGCAACGCCACCCTCATTTTACATTGTGCTTTTATTTGCGCGGAAGTGTGGATGTCACGGCATTCGTGCTGCGCGGATACTAACGCAGACACCGGGTATGTTCCAATTTTCTTATGCACCTCCCGCTGCATCCTGACTGAAAGAAACGACACAACGGTGTTTTATTGCTTGACTGTGTCCCTCAGATTTCCCTGTAATACTGTTTTTGGATCCCGAACAGTAAAACTCTTGAAAGGTACTCGACTGCTATTTGAATAAAGTATTTTCACATGTCTTGGTGACACCGAGCACCGGCTTCAGGCCTGCACGGCCGAAAAAAAAAAAACATGCTCTGGACGCGATAAAAATGTATTATGTCAGCTGACAGACATCTGTTTATTTTTGAGCTTCATTAGTGTCATGGCCCTATGTTGGAAAAACTTGTAATAAAACATCTCTTCGAAGGCTGGCTCATCTTGAGATGGTTAAAATAAAATCAGGGCCAAAATAATGCATGTAGAAAAGTTAACAGTTGCCCTAACTAATCTTCAGTTTTCGCATAACTTTTTTTTGTGTCATGCTTTTGCTAGTTATCCGAAGAAACGTTCTCTCCTGGTTTTTGTGGAGAGGTTTCAGCCTAAATGTTTTGTCGATTATTCTTTACTTTAGCATACCAATATTCAGACCAATGATGCAGTTCATACCAATGATGCAGTTCCAGCGTCTAAGCAATATTAGATCTCTGTATAATAAAACGTACAAACAACGACCATTTCCTCCCCTTTCAACGAAAAAAAACAAGTTCTAAAAGCAAATTTAGAATCGCAGAAAATGTTGCACAGATTAGAACTTATAAAGCTAACGTAAATGGCTTAACACCTCACGTACATCCTTCGATGCGTACTTGAGCCGCTATTGGTCTACGTAAGCTACACTGTGTGCATAGCCACACAAACTCTAAAAAAGTAGTCCAATCACACAGCGGCCAGTGGCGCCGCTTTGTCTGCTAGCACGATATTGTTTCACACGCACAAAGGCCAGACCACCGAGTATGTTGCGGAATCTGACACTACATTGGAAATTGACAAATGTGCCCGCCAGCAATGAGGAGAGTTAAGGGTTAAATAGCTTGCTTATTCGTACGTAAATTCGTTCCCTTATTTGGTTTTGTTTCCATGCTTCACATTTCTGCATATCATGTCTTTTTTTATTTTTCTCTGTATATGGCGTTCAATTTTGAACATAAGTGGTTTCTGACAGGTGTTCCTTATTGCTCGCTTGTCGATTCTTTTGCGGCCACAGCCTACTTTCATATGGCTGCTTGGTTTGTGCCGGATTCTCGAAGTATTCTTAATGCATTATTTAGTTTGGACGATCACTCATTTTTGCTTTGTGAAGTTAATGGGCAAAATTTAGGAAGGACGCGTGTCAAAGTACTTATTATGCCAAAGATTCGCGGAAACTTGAGCGATTTAGGCCAGAAAGGTCGCCAACTGCTGTACCGCCTTGGTTTTTTCTTTCCTCCAGGTGCTGGGGAACGCTGCTGCGCAATGTAGCTGCACATTTGGCACAACGCGTCTTGCAGGTGGTAGATTTCAGTGTGACAATGCCGGTACCAAATGAAAGAAATCAGCAGCACACTTTTTCGATGCGAATGACAAGTGGGAAAAACTGCACAAAATACATTTAACGCGGTGGTTCTATTAGCAGCCCGGCGTCCTTGTCACTGCAGTAGGAAATAAGTCATATTTAAACGAAGGATTGCATTGCCGATGGCATATACGCAATATCACACGTCAGGTGCCCCTCATTTACCAATTCTGCAAGGAGAAACGGGTGCAACGAAGGCCTTTTGTGCCGAGGGGGAGCAGCAGAGAGCAGAAAATAAGAATAAAATAGAGAGAAAGCAAATGTCCTCTGGCTATTACAGATATTTGCATTAATATGGACGCACTAAGCAGTACCAGGGAAACCTTTGGGAAAAGTACCCTCTGCTATTAAACCACATACTGCTTTAGCAAAACTCAAACCAGGTACAGGTGATCTCTAACGATGTTGTCAGTCGCGTGTAAGATTTTTACTTAAAAATTTGCACTTAATAAATAACATCACCTTTGGTGTGATTTGACTTTCCCATCCTTTGAAGTGAAGGTTCTTGAATGTTCTCGTACTGTGTGAACAATCGACCAAACAAGACAAACTAGTTTCCTGACAGTTTCAACAGCAAATGAAGGAACCTCCCTTGCCATAAAAGGAGGCTTAAAGCACCGTTTTCATTAACTATAACTTCCTCGGTAAGCATCTGTCGGGCCGTTATGCACTTTTTTTGGTTTGCTACGCGAAGGTATTACCGGTGTTTCTTTTTTTCTTTTACTGTTGCAGAAAGTCAGCGTATCTCTGCCACCATTTTACATGAAACATTCCTGAATGTACTGCGTAGTCTCGAAGTGCGAGAAAAACTGCAGCAAGAAATGGAGACAATTCTTCAGGAGGAGGTGCGACCAGCACTGCCAAATATTACCTTTTCTGCTGTTTCGTTCTTTATACGCCAGAGTGCTAACGAGTCGGCAAAACACTTTTAATGAATGGCGAGTTAAAATACTCATTATCTGCGAGGCAAATAAAACGTTAAGATTTAAATGCATCATTGGCCGCATCCAGAGAACGTTCATTGAAGTTGCGGTTAAAAAAATGTTTCTGGCACTTCAGCACTGCTAAACACGAAATATTTTACGAAAGCAGTTTTTTGCAGGTGGACACCACAGCCATGTACTTGAAAACGAGTTTGAGTTGTCCACTGACACCGAGAACTAGTTATGCGCCTTTTCAACGAGACCACAATATCCTCCATGCCAACGACAATGAACCCCTAGAACGCTGGCGGCCTATTTCTCCAGTACCGCTTTACGGCCAAAACGTTGTCAACGCAAACTCAAGCAGCGCACATCTATCTGTCACTACCGCCACGCAGTTCAAAGAGCGACGGAGCTTTCCATATACCGTGGGAGCCAGTTATGTACAGCCGGCCAAATCTTTAGCTGGCGTGCGCGACGGCCACTTTTTCTGCGCTCGTGAGCTTTGAGACGAAGCAAGCTTGGGGAAAGCTCAATATTAAGCAGGGGCTTAGTTAACCTCTGCTTAAGTTTGATATCTTAGTTTGGGACGTCATAAGCTGCAGGAGCGCAGAAAACGCAGCCGCCGCGCACGCCAGCTAAGGATTTGGCCGGCTGTACCTTCCTTTCGTTTTGTGTCTTCGCGTACAGATGGAAGCTCTTTAAGACGACGGTGTGCAATGTACAGCGTGAGATTGTGGAAATTAAACACAAGGTGTGATGGACTGCGGTGATAGCATAGTGCTCTCGGGCAGTGGCCAGTGAAGCTGATATATTCGCGCCGCCGTGGGCTCGAAACCCAGTCGCGGCAATATTTGTGTTACTTCTGCAGGTATCGGAAAGCCTTTAGCAGACATCGACTTTTTCAGGATTGCTAGTGAAGTAGTGCTTCCGCACTAAAACAACGCGGACAGCGGTCTGAACAGGATAGTGACCAGCAAGAAATATTCACACTAATCGTAATTTTTCTGGTGTTGATATTTATATTTTAGTCCGCTGGTCGTGTTTCTTCATCCCATCCTCAAGGAGACTTTTCTTTTGAATATTGGTTTCTAGTTGTCGCGTACGGCGGCTGCAATCGGCTGCCATCAATGTTTTTTTTGTCACAATAAGGTTGAAAGCCTGCACAAACATTCCAGGAAATAATTCATGCATAAAAAAGATGGTATTACTTGCAGAAACCTGAGGTTTCTTTTCGTATAAAAAGTAAAATACGCTTACGGAATGGGCACAGTCTTAAACGCTGGCTTATGGAATGTCTTCTAGTAATGCATTCAGCATTAAAATTCTTGTGCGAAACTAAGTGTACCGTAAATAGTCGTATATAAGACGCACTGGTTTCATCAAATTTTCTCAAGTGCCAGATATACGCGTATCAAGCCTATAGCTACACACTACACTGCCAGTTAATGAAGAAGCTGGCGACAGATACCAACATTTTATTTCCCCACCGCCGCTTTCGCTCTAATCGCCGCCGATCGAGCTCAGCGCATCGGCACTCTCACCTCGGTCGGACGAGCTCGCCTCAATGATGAAGGACAGGTGACGTCGACAATATGCTGGGGAAGGCCGTTCCAACCCTTAGCTTCACGTGGGAAGAAGGAGCCTGAAAAGGTAACAGTTCGGGCACGTGGGCGAAAAACTTGAAGCGTGTGGCTAGTGCCGTGAAAAATGTATGATGCTGGCGTGATGTAAGGGGCACGCTTAAGTGATGAGTCTTGCGGTACAGTGATAGCGTGGCTATGCGACGACGAACGGAAAGAGGCGATAGTGCTGATTTAGTTTTTTAGGGCTCAAACACTGACCTCATAGGAGTAAGAAGAATGAATGAACTTTGTAGCGTGGTTTTGAACGGCTTCTAGATCGTTTACGAGGTTAATATGATGCGGGTCCCATATGGCGGATGCATATATTCACCCTCGACTGGCTTTAATGTCCACAAGTCGATTGTTTATGTGCTGAGCGATAGCGATTGCTTTGAAGCGTATCGTTTCCGTAGACACAGCGAAGCCGTTGCTCCTCGTATTGCGAGCGTACTCGAGGAGGCCCTCTTCAACTTGCACTCTTTTCCACGGAAGGCTTCCCAGCTTCTGGTAGTCTCGGCGAGGTCTTGCATTTGCATACGTCCGCAATGAACACACTTTTCGTCCACGTCAAACTTGCGCCCGGTCTCCCGTTTACCGTGTTCTTCAGTCTATTTGCCACTTGAAGTTCGAAACCCGCAGTGTAAGACCGTCCGCGCTTGCCCATTACTTTTCGTTCGCGTTCAAAAGTACGCAGCCTTCCACACAATAGCGTACGAAAAACAACAGATTCCACGAGCAGTCCACACTCTGCCGAACTAAGCGCCAAGTAACACAGGCCAAATTGCTCTCGGCAATGCACTACAAAAACCGGAAACAGAAAGCCACTGAAACATCCTGTTGCGCAGCCATGATGATAATGGATGCGGTGTGAGAAAATCTAATTTGCGCTATCTTGCAGCACTTTGTGGGATATGACACGTTTCTTGAGCGTTTTAGTTTTTTTTTGTGGCTGAAAATTGGGGCGCGAAATATAACGAGGAGACTTATACACGAGCATATACGGTATCGAATCCGGTGCCCTGATTTATGCAAGGATGGCAAAAGGGCTGCTTGCTGTGAACTATGCGGGAGAGACATGTGGAAGAGGTCTCGTGTCATAACATGCGCACAAAGAATAAATGATTGCATATGCCAAACTAACGTGTAACTCATAGAGAAGTGTTCTCGACGTGAATCCGTTTCTGGTTAATGCATTATATCTGGAAATCAAGTCACAAACCACGCCATGCCGCACGTTACGCTGCATACACAGGGTAGAATTAATCGAAATTGTTTGACCGCTCCGTATACCATTCCCATAACGCTCCCTCCATTACAAGCTGAGCGGTCATTTACATATAGATGAAAACGCAAGCTCCCCGAAACCTTCTGAATATGGGTAGATACGCTACGTGCGCACATATTGCCTGGACACGAGGTAGATCAAAGCCCTATGATGGTTGGTGACATACAGACCAGGTAACATTTCTTAGGAAGAAAAGCAAATCAAACATAAAGTGCCTTCAAGGACGATATATGAGATTTCTCTCTGAGATTAAGTCTTATTAATAAATACAAGGCCCGTCAGCCACCACAGTTGCTTTTATGTTTCAGTCTCGGATAAATTACACCGCTTTCGGAGTCTTTATGCGGTGCATTACACTATATGCACAATGCAGAGCTGGTGGAAATTGAGAATGCGATTTCCTCTCAATACTGCCTTAATGTCCTGTAGGTCCACACCTATTTTCTGGCGCTTTTAGCGTATGTAAGGTATGCTTGGTCATTACTCAGATATGAATGCATATACCTGGTCACCAATATATGCTATGAGAGTTAAACTGTGCCCTGCGTGCATTCATAAAGCGCATGCACGTTTCGCACGCACGTGGTCACTGATGTGCCTACGCACCACAAATGCATGTGTTACGTAGAAAAAGGGTGGCTAACAGAATTCGCTTTAGGGAAACATAAGTGTCATTTACTTTCTTTATGATGCTGCTATTTAATTAAAGGCCTTAATATAGGCGCAGTTCGGTAATCACACACTATGTATATTTCCTGAGCGTTTGAGTTTTAAAGTTTCTTGTTTAAAGTTTCGTATAAAGGCTGTTATAAAATGTGTGAGTACAGATTTCTTCCCATATTAAATAACGCATTCGAGCAAAGCGTCATATCGTGCAGGTGTAATTATTTACCATTACATAATATTTTCACAAGCGGGATCACTGGAGTTTGATAAAAAGTAGACCAGTAAGGCTTGACGCAAAAGGTATAAGAAATATCTAGAAAATCAAAACAGCAGGTTGTAAGCAAACCATGTTTACAACAGCAGAGTGGATTTGTTTCCAATTTGTGTTTTAGTCGAAAGTATTCCAGCAAATGTAAAGCGCTAAAAGCTAAAAAATGAATTACCGGCCATATCTCATATTCCAAAGAAGAGGTTGCTGTGAAATAAGTATAAAATTGCTGGAAATATTTTAATAGTCAACAGTATATAAATATCACTTGGAGTCTTTTTAAAATGTAAACACATCTAACTTTCGGATCAAAGGCATTCTCTTCTGGAAAAATATTTTGAATTTCTGCACATCTCAATGACAAGGATAGCCGCGCTAATTTCCTGCGGATACCGCACCCGCGGGACACTGTAAACTGCTCCGTAATTACAGCAGGAAGTAAACAGACAAAATTCCTATGTTATTCGTTAGCACGCTTTATTAACACTCCGTTAGTGAACGGTCACAGTGCCGTATTCAGAGTCCGCACATTAGGTTTAATCTTCGTTGGTCGCATTGCACGTGCTACAGACGACCATGCGTGAGTGCGAGGTCGATAGCTGGTGACAACAAAGGCTTCGGTCATACGCTGATTAGAGCCACATTATCAGAGGAATGTATCTGCTTGTAAGACAGTAGTGGCAGAATGGTTACGACTTCACTGCAGAAGCTGTTCCGTACTGTCGCTCAGAAAGAAACCCACGTGAACTTATGTGACGAGAAGCTTCCGCAGGTGCAGCCTCCCAAGGGAGCGGCAAAGGTAAGCAGTAGGTGACGATGATGCCGAGGGGTGAGAGGTAAAGGGAGACAGCGGCGAGTGCTGGTTAGCTGCGCGCCAGTACACGCTTGTACAATCGCAGGGATAAGTAAGGGCGCAGTTGCATACACCACACTGTCTTTGCTCATGCATAAGGGAGTGAACATGTCGGACGAGAATGCGGACCCAGAGGCCGCTTAGCTAGTGCACAACTGCGAGGAGCAATGACAATGGATACACAGGCAACGACAGCGTTAGGCAAGAGAGATTGCAGCTCCATGTTCGGCAAATGCAGCAGCCGATAAAGCTACGCGAGCTCGGCTAGCCGAGCAAGCACAACTTCGCTTTTAGCGACGAATCTCACGGAAACCACTTACCAGCAACGACAAGATAAAAAAGCACCAGTCTACGGGAGTCGTTGCCAGCTTCTTATGCAGATCTGTCGCACTGAACTGCATGAACGACTGTTTTTTTTTCTTCTACTGGCCCTAGCGGGCTCTTTCCTTCAAGGGACTGCGTAAACCCCAATATGCACCCTAATAATGCCGGTTCCGAATAGGGTGTCGATGCCGGGAGCCTGGATCCTTGTACTTTTCATTCATCTCTTCTTTTCGGGCTGTTTATCAAAACTGCTCGCACCTGCAACAAAGACCTCCCAGCGCACTCGTCTTCATTCCCCATGGTTACAGTAGGCACGGTACTACAAAACTGGCCTTGCAGTCACCTTCTTGAAATCAATGAGCAGCTAATCGCTAAAGCAACGACAGAACGGTGAACGAAGGAACTCGGTGGGATATGCTGCTTTCTGAGATCAGGAAGAGAATGGTTGAAAGAAGAAAATACTGCTTGTGTATAACCCTCGGATATTCCGTACGTTTCCAATAAATGCACCCTATTTGATTTTGACGCGTAGAGCGAGTAATTTACCAGAACTTCAATTTGGACTAGATTGTGCAAAGTGCTTGAGAAGGAAACCATTGCGCCGACAAAGACAAAAGCCGCAGAACTATGCAGGGCAAGCGTTAAGTTCATCTAACTTCATTCGCTGCGAAGCCAGCAAGAAAACCAAACAAGCGCTGAAGCAGACCACCGATGGTTTCCACTAAGGTTTCCTGTTGTAAGAGATGTGTGCAATGGAAGTAATATAGAAAACAAATAGCATCATCATCATCATCATCATCATCATCAGCCTGACTACACCCACTGCAGGGCAAAGGCCTCTCCCATGTCTCTCCAATTAACCCTGTCCTTTGTCAGTTGCCGCCACTGTATCCCCGCAAACTTCTTAATCTCATCCGCCCACCTAACTTTCTGCCGTCCCCTGCTACGTTTGCTTTGTCTTGGAATCCACTCCGTTACCCTTAAGGACCAGCGGTTATCTTGCCTTCGCATTACATGCCCTGCCCAAGCCCATTTCTTCTTCTTGATTTCAACTAAGATGTCATTAACCCGCGTTTGTTCCCTCACCCACTCCGCCCTCTTCCGATCTCTTAACGTTACACCTATCATTTTCCTTTCCATAGCTCGCTGCGTTGTTCTTAACTTAAGCTGAACCCTCTTTGTTAGCCTCCACGTTTCTGCCCCATAGGTGAGTACCGGTAGGATACAGCTGTTGTATACTTTTCTCTTCAGGGATATTGGTAAGCTACCATTCATGATCTGAGAGAACCTGCCATATGCGCTCCACCCCATTCTTATTCTTCTAGTTATTTCCCTCTCATGATCCGGATCTGCGGTCACTACCTGCCCTAAGTAGACATATTCTCTTACCGGGTTCCGACCGGGCGAGGACCGGGGTTCGAATCCCGGTACCGCGCAATTCTCCACCGGATTAAAAAAAAAAAAAACTCCGCGTGTGATGGAATTGCATAACCAGGCTTGGAGTGCGGCCTGATTTCGGTGACCAGAACCGACAACGCACTTCCTCACCAGAACAGGATTTGGCCACCCTGGTGTAGTACTTGGCCACAACCTTCTATGAACAAACCAATTAACCCTCGGCCCTCAGTCCCCAGCGGCTGCGGAGCAACTGACCAAGGCGGCGGTCAGATCTGTGACGCAGCGGAGGGTGCTAAGAATCTCTGGCTCCGGACAGGCCGCCATTGGAAACTGAACCTGGCAACGTTTAACGCAAGAACCTTATCAAGTGAGGCTAGCTTAGCAGTGCTATTGGAGGAATTAGCAGGTATTAAATGGGATGTCATAGGGCTTAGTGAGGTTAGGAGGACAGATGAGGCGCATACAGTACTAAAGGGTGGGCATGTACTGTGCTATCGTGGATTAGCAGATAGGCGAGAACTAGGTGTGGGATTCCTCATTAATCAGGATATTGCTGGTAACATCGAGGAGTTTTACAGTATTAACGAGAGAGTGGCAGCTATCGTAATTAGGCTTAATAAGAGGTACAGGCTGAAGGTGGTGCAGGCCTACGTGCCTACATCAAGCCATAATGACCAAATAGTTGAAAGCTTCTATGAGGATGTGGAATCGGCAATGACCAAAGTAAAATCACAGTACACTGTACTGATGGGCGACTTTAATGCAAAAGTACGTAAAAAACAGGCTGGAGACAAGGCGGTAGGTGACTATGGCATAGGTTCTAGGAACAGTAGGGGAGAGTTATTAGTAGAGTTCGCAGATAGAAATAATTTACGGATTATGAATACCTTCTTCCGCAAACGAGCAAACAGGAAGTGGACGTGGAAGAGCCCCAATGGTGAGACTAAAAATGAAATAGACTTCATACTGTGTGCACAACCTGGCATCATAGAGGATGTGGAGGTCCTCGGTAAGGTCCGTTGCAGCGACCACAGAATGGTAAGGTCTCGTGTTAGCTTAGATTTGAAGAGGGAACGGAGGAAACTGGTGAAGCGAAAGGCTATTAACGAGTTAGCATTAAGAGGGAAGGTAGAGGAATTCAGAATGTCGCTGCAAAACAGATTTTCCGCTTTAACTGAAGAAGACGAACGTAATGTTGAAACAATGAATGATAATCTTACAGCTATCGTTACAGAGTGCGCCGCAGAAGTAGGTGGTAGGATGGTTCGGCAGGATACCAGCAAGCTATCTCAGGAGACTAAAGATCTGATTAAGAAACGCCAAAGCATGAGGGCTTCTAACTCCACAGACAGGATAGAACTAGCAGAGCTATCGAAGTTAATAAATAAGCGCAAGGTAGCCGACATAAGAAAGTTTAACATGGAGAAAATCGAGCATGCTCTAAGGAACGGAGGTAGCCTAAAATCAGTGAGGAGAAAACTGGGCATTGGTAAAAACCAGATGTATGCGCTAAAAGACAAACAGGGCAATGCCATCAGCAATATGGATAAGATAGTTGAATTAGCCGAATTTTACACAAATCTATACAGGAGCGAATGTAATCATCAAGTTACTGAGAGAGGCAGTCGAGCACAGCGATGGGACATCCTGCCAGTAACAAAGGAGGAAGTAAAGAAAGCCTGGGGAGCAATGCAAAGAGGGAAAGCAGCTGGTGAGGATCAGGTAACAGCAGATTTGTTGAAGGACGGAGGAGAGATTGTGCTACAAAAACTAGCCACCCTGTATACGCAATGCATTGTGACCTCGAGAGTACCAGAAGCTTGGAAGAACGCTAACATTATCTTAATTCATAAGAAAGGAGACGTCAAGGACTTGAAGAATTACAGACCAATCAGCTTATTGTCCGTTGCCTACAAGGTATTTACTAAGGTAATCGCTAATAGAGTCAGGACAACCTTGGACTTTAGTCAACCAAATGATCAGGCAGGCTTTCGTAAAGGATACTCGACAATAGACCACATTCACACTATCAATCAGGTGATAGAGAAATGCGCAGAATATAACCAACCCCTATATATAGCCTTCATTGATTACGAGAAAGCATTTGACTCAGTGGAAACCTCAGCTGTCATGCAGGCATTGCGGAATTAGGGTGTGGAAGAGTGTTATGTGAAAATATTGGAAGATATTTATAACGATTGCACAGCTACTATAGTTCTCCATAAAGTCAGCAATAAAATTCCAATACGGAAAGGTGTCAGGCAGGGAGACACGATCTCGCCAATGCTCTTCACTGCCTGCTTACAGGAGGTATTCCGGGGATTGGAATGGGAACAGTTAGGGATAAGAGTTAATGGAGAATACCTGAGTAATTTGCGATTCGCTGATGACATTGCCTTGCTAAGCCACTCAGGACAAGAACTGCAAAGCATGATCAACCAGTTAGACAGGCAGAGCAGAACGGTGGGGCTAAGAATTCACATGCAGAAAACCAAAGTAATGTTCAACAGCCTAGCAAGGGAACAGAAGTTCGCAATTGGTAGCGAGGTGCTGGAAACAAATAGCATTTCTATCAAATTAAAAATTTTCGAACACAAGTACAACTGCTGTCTGCGATGTTACCTAGCTTTTCAGGTTAGTTTTTGCAAAGAGCATATCAAGGGAGCGTCTAAGGAGCAATACTGCTTCTGTGCTTAATGTTCTGAACTAGAGAAGAATATTCCACAATTAATCAATAAAGAGCAGACCTATGAAGTAACGGTCTGAAAGCACAAGTATGCCCCTGAAATACGAAGTGCAGTTTGTGACCCCGTTTTTTAGTCAAGCGCTTGTGTAGGTATTGTTTAGCTTCAGAAACACGGGATATATTTTACTGTCTTGAAAACATCTGCCTGTGTTGTCAGAAGTGCCGAGTATGAAGAATGATTTATGCTTTTCAAGGTCAGAGAAAAAGTACACTTCCTTGTCTTGAGCTGAGAGTTTGGTAAAGGTGCTCTACCACCATTTGAAATGTGCGTCACCCGTTTCTATATTTTTGTAGTGCCGCAAACCTGTGCCATCTTGATTCCCTTACTTTTGATAGTTCCTGATCGGGAAGGAAGTGATACGCCTTTTCCAGTGATTATTGCATACAAGTATTGGTTCTGAACATACCTGAAAATAAGATCTCTTTTGTCCTTAAAACATCTTTATTAAATGCCGCGTCTCTCATTGTGCTGTCCAATATTTCGAAGTGTTTTTTTGGGTTTTCTGGTGTCAATATAATACTGCAGTGATCGCAAAGTTTAGTTCTGTACTAGCTGGCTTCAAGTGACGATACAGGCCCCACGATGTCTAACTGTTTTTTTTACTCGGCTGCTGAAGCGAAAAACGCGAGTTCTGTCTTGGCCGCGGCAGTGGCCTTTCGATGAAGCCCGTCGCAGCCTCGTCCGCCGTTGGCGGCGCAAGAAACATAACAGAAAGCTTAAAGCTCGAATTGCCGAGCTTACCCAGAAAGCGGCAGAGTACGCGGCCCAACTCGCCGACTCCAACTGGGTGGATAGATGTAACACGGCCGCGCGACAAATGTCCAGCCGCAACACGTGGCGTCTCTTTCGAGCCCTAATCGACCCAACCCAAACACGAACAGAAACACAAAAACATTTGCAGCGAGCCATGCATGCTTTCCCTGGCAGCACAACTCAACTGGCACAGAAACTTCGGGACCAGTATCTGTGTACAGCCCAAGACGCCCGTGGATCTGCGTACTCTTATGCAGGCAAGGAGAACACGGAGCTGGATCAACCTTTCCAGCTCCATGATCTGCGGGCGGCCCTCGCCAAAATTAAACGGGGCACTGCGCCAGGGAGGGATAAGGTCACCGTCAAGCTTTTGACGAACCTGCCTGACTTGGCATACCAGTCCCTCCTCGCCTACATCAATGCAATTTGGCGCGGGGACACCCCCCTTCCAATTGACTGGAAAACGGCTCTGGTCACTTTCATCCCTAAAACAGGCAAACGAGTTGACACAGATAACCTCCGTCCCATCTCTCTCACCTCTTGTGTGGGCAAACTCATGGAGACGATGGTTCGGGATCGGTTATCTGCATATCTTGAACACAAACATGTATTTGCGAGCACCATGTTCGGATTCCGCCCACACAGATCCACACAGGATGTCCTCCTGCAACTTAATCGGGAAGTCCTTGACCCCCTCGAATGCCCCCATAATGACCGGGTAGTACTCGCCTTGGATCTCAAAGGGGCATTTGACAATGTAACACACGAGATCATACTCACTAACCTAAGTCAGACCGACTGTGGCCTCAACACATTCAGATACATATGCCAATTTTTAATGGATCGTCAATCCTACATCCGCATTCAAGATAGAGAGCATGGTCCTTACCTACTCGGCACGCGGGGAACCCCCCAAGGGGCGGTACTTTCCCCGCTGCTCTTCAATCTGGCTATGATGCACCTGCCGGCACAACTGGATGGTGTCGCCGGCGTGCAGCACGCTCTGTACGCCGATGACATAACCATATGGGCCACGCAGGGCAGCACAGGAGACATTGAAACCAGCCTGCAAACAGCGGCGACGATAGTAGACCGCTACGCCCGCCGCTGCGGTCTTCAATGTTCCCCTCAAAAATTGGAATTTATGCACCTCCGCCCCTCACAGAAGTGCGCAACTAAAATCTCTCTTTCTCTTGAGAGTGGTCCCATACGCGAAAGTGACGAGATACGGGTACTAGGACTCTACATCCACAAACACAGACGGCCAGACACTACATTGGCCAAACTCCGAAAGGTGGGGGACCAGGTGGGCCGTATGGTCCGCCGGGTTTCCAACAAACGCGGGGGGTTACGAAGTAAGGATGCCTTGCGGCTGGCAAACGCCTTTGTAACCAGTCGAATTCTCTATTCGACTCCTTATCTCCACCTACGGAAACAAGAGGAGGATGCGCTTGAGGTCATCCTTCGCAAAATTATTAAGCGTGCCCTTGACCTCCCCATCACTACTTCAAACAGCCGGCTTATGGCTCTTGGGGTGGTGAATACTTTCCGGGAGCTCCGGGAGGCGCACCTTACAAACCAGTACACGCGCTTGTCGCTAACGGAGTCGGGTCGCCGCCTTCTTGCTCGACTCCATATCCAACACACCCCTCCAATGGAAGACAGGTTTCGCATCCCAGAACTGTGGAGACGTGCCCTCCACGTGCGGCCTCTTCCAGCAAACATGTCACACGAAGACCATAATGGTCGGCGCCTGGCACGAGCGGAAGCGCTAGCCCGACATTATGGCAACAAAACAGGTGTATACTACGTGGACGCCTCCGGTCCTCACCACGGGGGATGGTACACGGCTGCGGTAGTTCACAACAGCAACACAGTTAACGGCCTCACCTTCAGAGCCAGAAGTGCAACACAAGCAGAAGAGGTCGCGATTGCTCTCGCGGCCTCACATTCCGATTCAAAATACATAATCACCGACTCGCGAGCGGCCTGTCGGAACGTCGAACAAGGCTGCACTCCCTTCCTAGCCTATCGAATATACCAAAATTGCATACGGGATACGGACCCCGCACACCGTTACATTATATGGGCCCCTGCTCATCAGGGGTTGGCAGGAAACGAGGCAGCAGACGCAGCCGCCCGCGCGCTCTCTCACCGGGCTGTTTTCTCCTCCCCACCCGATCAGGAACCCGATTTTAATCCGGTGTACACATTCAAAGAAATTACAGCCTACTATCAAAACAGTCATCGCCTTTACCCAAGCCCATGTAAAGGCCTCAAGAAGGCGGATGAGCGGCTCCTTCTCCGCCTTCTCACCAATACATTACTGTGCACGGCAGCACTAAAGCATTTTGACCCCTCCTGTAACGGCAGCTGCCCGCACTGTAGAGCGGTGTCTTCTGACACCTATCACATGGTGTGGGCCTGCCCCTCCAACACGGCTATTTGCCCCATTCCCAACCCAACCCGGGAGGACTGGGAGGCGACCCTGCTCGGCTGCCACGACTTACAGGCCCAACAAGCCTTAGTCGGGCGCGCCCGGGCGGCGGCCACCGCCACTGGGGTCCCATACTAGGGACCTCCACCTAGTGTTTGTAAGGATCGGTCCCTTACGGGCTGATCCAAGCATACCTCCTGTCCTTTCTTAATAAATGTTTTCACCACCACCAAAACATTTATTACGAATGAACAGGAGATATGTTTGGATCAGCCCGTAAGGGACCGATCCTTACAAACACTAGGTGGAGGTCCCTAGTATGGGACCCCAGTGGCGGTTGCCGCCGCCCGGGCGCGCCCGACTAAGGCTTGTTGGGCCTGTAAGTCGCGGCAGCCGAGCAGGGTCGCCTCCCAGTCCTCCCGGGTTGGGTTGGGGATGGGGGGAATAGCGGGGTTGGAGGGGCAGGCCCACACCATGTGATAGGTGTCAGAAGACACCGCACTACAGTGTGGGCAGCTGCCGCTAAAGGAGGGGTCAAAATGTTTTAGGGCTGCCGGGCACTGCAAAGTATTGGTGAGAAGGCGGAGAAGGAGCCGCTCATCCGCCTTCTTGAGGCCTTTACATGGGCTAGGGTAAAGGCGATGACAATTTTGACAATATGTTGTAATATCTTTGAATGTATAGACCGGATTAAAATCGGGTTCCTGATCGGATGGGGAGGAGAAAACAGCCCGGCGAGAGAGCGCGCGGGCGGCTGCGTCTGCTGCCTCGTTTCCTGCCAACCCCTGATGAGCAGGGGCTCATATGAGGTAACGTTGTGCGGGGTCCGTATCCCGTATGCAATTTTGTATATTCGATAGGCTAGGAAGGGAGTGCAGCCTTGTTCGACGTTCTGACAGGCCCCTCGCGAGTCGGTGATTATGTATTTTGAATTGGAATGTGAGGCCGCGAGAGCACTCGCGACCTCTTCTGCTTGTGTTGCACTGCGGGCTCTGAAAGTTAGGCCGTTAACTGTGTTGCTGTTGTGAACTACCGCGGCCGTGTGCTATCCCCTGTGGTGAGGGCCGGAGGCGTCCACGTAGTATACAGCTGTTTTGTTGCTACAGAGCCTTAGCCAGCTCTACCCCCCGCCCCACCCCTCCCTAGATAACAAACACGCAACACTCTGGCGCAGACTACAGACACACACACTCCCTTCACCCCTTACCCTAGCCCATTATCATCCCTCCTTCCCCACTCCGGCATGCACTCTATGCCCAGAACCCGTCGCCTCTTCCTTCACATCATTTCCCTCTGCCCGGCGGACCCTTCCCCGCGGGACCTAGAGAACCTCAAGACCTGGGAGGACTGGGAGACCCTGCTGCGCTCGGAGGACCCGGCCGTGCAGACCATCGCCACCGGCCGTGCTGCCAGTGTTATGGACCTTCGGAACATAAACACTTGAGTGCAGTGGGGTCGTGCGGGGACCCTGGGGCGTGCCCCGAATTCCTCTGTAAATAATGTTTTCTCTCTCTCTCTCTTGCCATAATATCGGGCTAGCGCTTCCGCTCGGGCCAGGCGCCGACTATTATGGTCTTCATGTGACATGTTTGCTGGAAGAGGCAGCACGTGGAGGGCACGTCTCCACAGTTCCGGGATGCGAAACCTGTCTTCCATTGGAGGGGTGTGTTGGATATGGAGTCGAGCAAGAAGGCGGCGATCCGACTCCGTTAGCGACAAGCGCGTGTACTGGTTTATAAGGTGCGCCTCCTGGAGCTCCCGGAAAGTATTCACCACCCCAAGAGCCATAAGCCGGCTGTTTGAAGGAAATTTCCGCATCCCTGCACTTCGGCGTCCCTCATAGCTTGAGTTGACTGTGCGTAGTCAATCCCCATAAACCTGATCTCGAGCGTCTTCGAGAGAGGATCTGCTGTTTTTCGAGTGACCTGTGGGACGCCATCGCGTTCAGGTGCAAGTGTTTCTCGGCAGGCTAGCAAGCGGCGCAGTTGTAGGTAGGAATTCGCAAAGTGACCTTGAATATGTGTCCATTGATCGCGAACCGAACTACTCTTTCAACAAGACTCGATGGCATCTCACAGATCACACGAAAAAAAAATTACACAGTGGCTTAGCTCTGTTTAAGCCTGAATAAACAAGCGAAAAGCTGCAGTTGCGCTTGGTTTCACGTCATGGCTATCGCAGTTGGCGCACAATGCACTGTGAGCACCACGATAACGGAGGAGGCGTTGTGGTGTCCACACACTGCCTCTACAGAGCCAGAGGAGGATGCGCGCTTGTAGTGAATACTACACGCGCGCTGTCTTAGAATGTTGCTTTAGAGACATGCACTGTGGTGTCGATTCCTTTCGGGTGTACACCAAGATATGAGAGACAGGCATTTCCTTTCCTTAAAACCAATCTGATTTCATTTAATTTTAATTAAGGCCCCTACGGCGCGGTTCGGGTGTGCACCGAGATATGACCGAGAGAGGCGTCGTTTCTTTTCCTTAAATACAATTTTATTTTCATTTTCCTATTCTTGTGGTGCGGTTTGGGTGTCCGCCGAGATATCACAGTTTCCTGGCGCACTGTGTGTCTTTTAGTTATTTTTTTATTTGTGCCGCGTGTGGCCTCACTCCTTTCGGTTTTACACCAATATATGAGACACAGGCATTTCCTTTCGTTAAAACCAATTTTCGGCACCTCTTTCTCTCTCTCCTCTTCCAGTCCCACCTTCCTCCCTTCTCTTGCGGCGTGGTTGCGGTGTCCGCCGAGATATGTGAGACAGATACTGCGCCACCTTCCTTATCTCAAAAACCAATTTACCATTTCATTTCGTTCTCCTCAAGGCCTATGCGGTGTGGTTCGGGTACCCACCCAGACATGAGAGAGACAGACGTCATTTCCTTTCCTTAAAACCAATCATCCTTTCATTTTCCTTCCCTTAGGGCGTGGTTCGGGTGTCCACCGAGCTATGAGTGTTTCCTGGCGCACTCTTTTTCATTTATTTTTCGCGCAAGCGCAGAAGTGGCAAATCCGGGCTCCGGCTCACGCGAAGCGTGGTGTTCACAAGCCTAGTGAAGCATTTCGCTTCATAAGTGTAAATCCACTGACGGTGCGGGATTGCTAACTGAGGAGGGGGGCAGACACGAGGCCTTCGAGAAAATGGAACCGTGACCACCGACGCACCATAACGGAACAAGCGAAGCGTAAACTTCCACCGCAGCGGTCGATGGGACGCATCACACTGCGGCAGCAGTCTCGCGAAAGGAAACAGTTCTCAGGTATTAAGACGAGAGCCTTTAATGCCTCATCGTTGTCGACAGAAGGTTGTCAGCAGAAGGTTGTCAGCAGAGCTGTCACGCATTTTTCGGGTGTGCACCGAGATATGGGAGACAGTTGCTGAGTAATTTGCATTCCTCAAATACAATTTTCGTGTTCTTCATTGCGGCTCCTCTTTCTCTTTCTTCTTTCACTCCCACTTCCTCCGTTTTTCTACGGTGTGGTTCACGTGTCCACCGAGGTGACAGAGAATTACTGAGCCATTTCCTTTCCTCAAAAAAGGTTGCGTTCAAAGGGTGGTGGTGAAAAACTGCACCTTACATGATCTCTCTGCGCACTCAGGATCACATATATCAGAAGCCCCTACCGCGCAATATGAGCGCTAGTCTCCATCAGGGTAGGCGGCAGGCATAAGCGAGCTATTACACGAAAAATTACGAGGAACTTTAGCGGCTAAAGTGGTGAAAGGCGAAAGCCTGAGAGTTCCATTCTGCTACGCGATTGTTCACTGCACATTTTGTTGGTGCATTAATTAACTAGCAGTTAATGACGCTTAAGCTTCGCCTTTAAAGAGTGGAACGCGACAGCGTGTTGTAGCGCTGCCACGGAGTCCAAGGAACGCCGCCACCCGTTCGGCGCGATGCGTTGCTCTTTGAACGCAACGCTTTTTGAGGAAAGGAAATGGGACTGTAATTCTCTGTCATCTCGGTGAACACCTGAGCCGCACCGTACAGGAAGGAAGGAAGTGTGAGGGAAAGAAGAAAGAGGGGCCGTAATGAAGAAAATGAAAATTGTATTTGAGGAAAGGAAATTACGCATTAAATGTCTCACATATCTCAGTAGACACGTCGAAAATTGTATTTGAGGAAAGGAAGTGGCGCAGTAACTGTCTCACATATTTCGGTGGACACCCGTCAAAATTAGCGCGCGGTGACGTCACGACAATTTGGGCCAATCTGAAACGGGGACAAATACGCCTTTCTCGTTGGAAAATTGGTTTTTGAGGAAATGAAATGTATCTGTCTCTCTTATCTCGGTGGACACCTAAACCTCGCCGTAACGGGAAGGGAGGAACATGGGAGTGAACGAAGACACCGTACTCACTAGACGCACCTTTGTTCATTCCAAACCATCGAGCTGGTATGGCGTAGTTGTAGCGTGCTCGACTGGCACTCCGGAGACCGGGGTTCGATTCCCAAGCTCGGCCAATTTCTTACTCGCTTTTATTTATTTATGAGGTCTAACTAGAAAGGTTAATTCGTTGAGTAAGCAATTAACTAAACTCAGTCAAACTTTCTTGGAGCATCACTATACGATCTCTTTAATTGGTTGCATGGCTAGTAGCCGAAGTACAAATGGCCCCGTTTGAAATTCGCGCACTGTGACGTCACGACCGTTTCGACCAACTGAAAAGCGTGACATTTCTGTCGACAGCTCCTGCTTACAATGATGAGGCATTAAAGGCTTCCGCCTTAAAACATACAGCAACCGCTCCGATATCCTTTATGTCGACGCGGTAGAGAATCTCCCAAGTTCTCCCAGGCAGCCGCATTTGTGGGAGGCGCGCCGGAGCTTAACTAAACGGTGAAAAAAGCAGAAAACTAATCGCAAATTACGCGACCGCATAGCCAAACTCACAGAGCAGGCTGCAGCGTATGCGTCATCGCCTTTACCCTAACCCATGCAAAGGCCTGAAGAAGGCGGATGAGCGGCTCCTTCTCCGCCTTCTCACCAATACATTGCTGTGCCCGGCAGCGCTAAAACATTTTGACCCCTCCTTTAGCGGCAGCTGCCCACACTGTAGTGCAGTGTCTTCTGACACTTATCAGATGGTGTGGGCCTGCCCCTCCAACCCCGCTATTCCCCCCATCCCCAACCCTACCCGGGAGGACTGGGAGGCGACCCTGCTCGGCTGCCACGACTTACAGGCCCAACAAGCCTTAGTCGGGCGCGCCCGGGCGGCGGCAACCGCCACTGGGGTCCCATACTAGGGACCTCCACCTAGTGTTTGTAAGGATTGGTCCCTTACGGGCTGATCCAAACATACCTCCTGCTCATTCGTAATAAATGTTTTCACCACCACCACCACCACCAGATTCAAATTGGATAGCACGCTACGACGCCGCAGCTCATCAGATGAGCTCGAAGAGGACGTGGCGTCTCTTTCGCAGTCTAATCGACCCCTCCCAAACGAGAGGGGAGACGCAAAAGCAGCTCCGGCGGGCTCTGCAAGGGTTGCAAGGTACGACGGCGCAACTTGCGACACTCTGTGCGACAGATATCTCCGTCGTATGGAGGACCCGCCTGGGCCAGAGTACATGTACTCTGGCAGGCCTAATGAAACACTCGATGCCCCTTTGAGTTGCACGACCTTAAGGCGGCCTTATCAAAAATGCGCCGGGGTACGGCTCCAGGACGGGACCACATAACATTGAACCTGTTGGCGAACCTACCGGAATCAGCCTACCTTCATTTATTAGAATACATCAACCAGATCTGGGACGGGCGTCCACTCCCTCCCGAGTGGAAAACGTCACTTGTGACGTTTATCCCTAACACAGGTAAGGCCGTGAATACGAACAACGTGAGGCCCATATCACTGACCTCATGTGCGGGCAAGCTTATGGAGACGATGGTACGGGATCGCCTCTCTCCATACCTGGAGAGTAAGGGCTTCTTTGCAGTCACCATGTGCGGGTTTCGCCCTCACATGTCTGCACAGGATGTCCTTCTCCAGCTGCACAGGGATGTAATACGACCCACAACTATGCAACACAATGACAAAGCCATCCTCGCCCTTGATCTGAAAGGGGCTTTCGACAATGTGAAACACGGAAGCATCCTGGCCAACTTGAGTTCTACCGATTGTGGGTCTAGGACCTACGCGTATGTAAGAGATTTCTTGTCTAATCACCAGGCCTTTCTCCGGATTGAGGGCGAGGAATACGGCCCTTACATGATGGGAACACGGGGTACCCCTCAAGGAGCAGTGTTATCGCCGCTCCTGTTCAACATTGCTATGAGGCGCCTCCCAAGCCAATTGGCCCGGGTGGAAGGCATTCAACACGCGTTATATGCAGATGATATTACAATTTGGACCACTGAGGGGAGCCTTGGGGACATGGAGGACCGCCTTCAGCAGGTTGCTTCCATAGTCGATGCGTATGCTAATGACTGTGGGCTCCAATGTGCTCCAGCGAAATCAGAGCTTCTGCATGTCAGAGCGAATCCAAAGGATAGGACAGCAATACACATCTCTCTGTCAGGAGGTCCTATTAGAGAGGTGGAGGAGATCCGTATTCTGGGCCTTTTCATTCACCAGAGACTCAGACCGGACTCCACTACTGCGAAACTCAAAAGAGTAGGCGAACAGGTAGGGCGCGTGATCCGCCGCGTTTCCAACAAGCGGGGTGGTCTCCGGGGCAGGGACGCGCTTCGGCTCGTCTATGCCTTCGTGACTAGCCGGATCCTCTACGCGGTGCCATATCTCCGCACTACTAAGCAAGACGAGGCGCGAATAGACGCCATCATCCGCAAGGCAACTAAGCGAGCCCTGGATCTCCCGGTGGCTACCTCTAATGCCAAACGCAAGGCATTGGGCGTGCTAAACTCCAACCAGGAGCTGCAGGAGGCCCACCTCGTGAAGCAATACACGCGGCTCACGCAGACGGCTCCTGGGCGCCGCCTGCTAAACCGCTTACACATCCAACACGACTGCACTCCAGAGGACGCGGAGCGTATCCCAGTACTATGGCGTCATATGCTCTGGGTCTCCCCGCTCCCCCGTAACATGGACACCAACATGCATGAAAACAGACAACAGGCGCGGGCTCGGGCTCTTGAGAGACAACACGGCTCCCGACCCGTTTTATATTATGTAGACGTAGCAGGGCCATCGCCCCCGGGATTTTACACGGCCGCTGTCGTTCACCAGGAAATGCACGTTGATGGACTCTCTTTTCGAGCCCCGAATTCAATGCGAGCCGAGGAAGTAGCGATAGCGCTTGCTGCCGCCCACGCCAATTCGAGAATAATCATCACGGACTCCCGAAAAGCATGTGAACATTACTTGGCAGAGGAGATCTCCCTCTTAGCTGCTTTTTTTCTACGACGGACTGACACTGATCCAACACCCAAACGAATCATTTGGGCTCCTGGCCACCAGGGCTTACAAGGTAATGAGGCCGCGGACGCGGCTGCCCAGCGCTTACTCACCGGGCTCCTCATCCCAGCTCTTCTGGCTCGGAGACTAACCAGCCGCTGCTGCGATTCAGGGAAATATTAACACATTATAGCGACAACCACCGCCTTTTCCCGGTCCCTGCAAAGGGGCTGAGTAAGATGGAGGAGCGAAGTTTAAGGCGCCTGCAGACAGGTACTCTACTCTGTCCTGCAATAATAAAACATTACGATCCTAATACGGATGGGCGATGCCCACACTGTGGGGAGACCTGTGATATCTTCCGCATGGTGTGGGCATGTACTCAAAATCCCCACCTCC
This sequence comes from Amblyomma mixtum, assembly GCF_055824585.1. Taxonomy (NCBI): domain Eukaryota; kingdom Metazoa; phylum Arthropoda; class Arachnida; order Ixodida; family Ixodidae; genus Amblyomma; species Amblyomma mixtum. The sequence continues at coordinate 38,448,317 of NC_143015.1, read as the reverse complement.
CCCCTTCCTCTATCCCTTCCAGAGAGGCATGGGAGACCGCCCTCCTCAACTGCTCCTCGCCTGAGTCCCAAAGGGCTCTGGTGAAACGGGCGAGAGACGGGGCCTCGTCATGCGGTGTCCCGGACTAGGGACGCCGACCATGTAGCGGGGCCACTCTGTGGCTCCCAAACTCTTTTTTTCCCAAAATAAAAGTTTTCACCACCACCACGCGGTAGAAAAATTGGAGGCTTATCACGGTTAAGCCCCAGTGGATGCGAAGCATGTCCTTAGCGTTTGGAGGCATCTTGACCGCATACACGCCCGGCGCAAAGACGTTGGCGCTGTTGCGGGCACAGAGACTGACGCGACGGCGGGCGCGCGCCGCCTCATCCCTGGCGTGACGTCACATATCACGTGATGCAGCGATGGTGGTGCCGCCGCCGCGTCGCGCGCGACGGCGCGAACCGAAGTGTGGAGGCCTCCGCCGGACGACGTCCGACGGCGCGATATGAGGCCCCATCTGCAGCCGGTGTGACGTCATCACGTGACGTCACATCATGTGATCTCACTTCAAGGTCAGTGGTGGCCACCGCCGGGAGGCGACCGACGGCGCGATATGAGGCCCCATCTGCAGCCGGTGTGACGTCATCACGTGACTCTCATGTCACGTGACCTACTTGAAGGTCACTTGAAGGTCAATGGTGGCCACCGCCGGGCGTCGCGCGAAGGCCCGAAACCTACGTTAATATGCTTCGCATAAAATTCGAAAGCAGGATATTTCACGGCAGTCGCAGCCTATGAAGACGGCACCGTGGGGGCCGCCGCCACTATCCGGACTAAATCGCCTGCAGAAGCGGAAGGAGCCGCCATCGCACTTGCTCTGGCCCACTCCACCATTGACAAAAACGTAACCGAAATTTGCACAGATTCCCAGGCCGCGTACCGCCACTACCTAAAGGGCGTGGCGACGCCGGCAACACATCGTATTCTTGCCACAGTCACCTCTCTCGACCGAACGGTTACTCGGTCGTGGGTCCCTGGGCATGCCTCGATCCCCGGTAATGAGCGCGTTCATGCGCTGGCCCGAGAACTCTCCTCCCGGACCCTGGATGATCAGGCACCCAACCCTGCTAAAGAGGCTACATCGGTCCTGTATACATATCATCAAATTACAACATTCTACAAGCTCAGCCGCATGACACTGCCACCACTCCTCAGTACCTTGTCGCCCTCATCCAGCGCCACATGCCGACAATTACAGACAGGCTGTTTTATTTCACCCCACCATCTCTCATGATTTCACCCCACCTTTCCTCCTGATTGTACCACCTGTGGCGTGCCCAGATCCACACTTTTCCACTACCTTTGGGAATGTCCTTCCCCAAAGGCAGTATCCCCCATCCCCAATCCCACTCATTCTTCCTGGGAGGCTGCTTTACGGACCGCTCAGCCCGCCAGCCAGAAATGGCTTGTGGATCGGGCTTTACTTGAAGCGCAAGCCCGTGGACTCCAGGACCAGTAGGGGACCACCCTGGGTGATTTTTTTTTTTGTGTGTAATAAAGTTGTTTCCATCCATCCATCCACTCCTAAAGGCGAAGCTTGAGGGTAATTAATGAACAGTTAATTAATATTTTGTCGTTAATTAGTAATTATTCATTAATGAGCGATTAAACATTACTTAGTAATCAGTCATTATATATGTGTGACGTCATAAAGTTGTGACGTCACCAGTGCCAGAGAGGCAGTCAAAGTGGTGCGAAAACGCTTTCACCTCAACGCGCTTTACACAGTCAAAGTGCCCCCGGAATTTTTTTTTATTACCGTGGCGCTACTTTGTGGCTGTGTTGTATGCGATTGAAACAATTTATTCTGGTAACCTCGCCTTCTCCCACAGAAAAAAAGAAACAATAAAATCGAGAGTGAACTTTTCCAGAAAGCGGTTTAATTCACCATTAGGATTGCATGTTAATAAGTATGTGCTGAATTTGCCCATCCATTGCCCAAACATGCTTCTTCAGTTCGGGTACAAAGGGCTCTTTTATGTATGCCGTGTGGTCTTCCGCGTTAAGTTGTATCTTACGATTGCATGCTAATGAATATATGTTTATTCAGCCTCTGCACCAGGCAAGCATGCTTGTTCAGTTTGCGTACAACAGTCTTTTGTGTATGTCGTGTGGACTTTAGTGATATCCAGCGGTTTATTGGTTTATTTGGGTTTAACGTCCCAAAGGGGCTCAAGCTATGAGGGACGCCGTAGTGGTGGGCTTCGGAAATTTCGACCACCTTGGGTTCTTTAACGTGCACTGACATCGAACAGTACACGGGCCTCTAGAATTTCACCTTCATCGAAATTCAGCCGCCGCAGCCGGGATCCAACCCGCGACTTTCGGGCCAGCAGCCGAGCGCTGTAATGACATCTATCGATTGCATGCTAATGAGCATGGGCCGAAGTAGAAAGGTTCCAGTTACGAAAGTATTATTAGGCGAGTAGCAGAGTTGATGTTGGCGCTTCGTGTCCTTTTTCCCTGACGCGGCATATTGGCGATGGCACGGTGGTGGTGGTGGAAAACATTTATTTACAGATAAACTTCGGGAGGTGAGGTATGAGCTGACCCAAAGGGGGCCAGCCCTCACAAGTACTAGGTGGAGGTCCCTAGTTCGGGACCCCAGTGGCGTCGGCCGCTGCCCGGGCTCGCGCGACCAAGGCCCGTTGGGCCTGCAGGTCAGAGCAGCCGAGCAGGGTCGCCTCCCAGTCCTCCCGGGTTGGGTTGGGGTGAGGGGGGATAGCAGGGTTGGAGGGGCAGGCCCACACCATGTGGTAGATGTCCGAAGACTTCTCCGCACAGTGCGGACAGCTGCCAGAGAAAGAAGGGTCAAAGTGTTTTAGAGCTGCCGGGCACAGCAAAGTATTTTTATATAGGCGAAGCAGAAGCCGCTCCTCCGCCTTTGAGAAACCTTCACACGGGCGGGGATAAAGACTATGGCCAGATTGATAAAGTAAAGAAATGTCTTTAAACGAGTAAGCTGGAGTGAATTCGAGTTCCTGATCGTCGGGGTCGGAGGGGAATGTCCGGTGAGAGAGCGCGCGGGCGGCGGCGTCAGCTGCCTCATTTCCCTCAAGGCCCATGTGAGCAGGAGCCCAAACGATACGCCGGTGAGCGGGGTCCCCGGTATAGACGCTGTTTTGGAGAATGCGGTAGGCTAGATACGGTACCCAGCCCTGCTCGACGTTCCGACATGCCCCTCGCGAGTCGGAAATAATTGTTTTTGAATTGGAATGAGATGCAGCCAAAGCAATGGCGACCTCCTCCGCGTGTGTTATGTCACGGGCTCGGAAAGTAAGGCCGTTCACTGTTTTGGATTCGTGGACGACTGCGGCCGTGAACCATCCCCCATGGTGGGGGCCGGAGGCATCCACGTAGAATACGCCGGGTTTCGATCCATAGTGGCGGGCCAGGGCTTCCGCCCGCGCCAGGCGCCGGCCATTATGGTCCTCACGGTTCATGTTCGCGGGAAGAGGGCGCACGTGGAGGGCGCATCTCCACTGCGATGGAATACGTACGCGCTCTTCCATAAGAGTGGTGTGTTGGATGTGCAGTCGGGCAAGCAGGCGGCGACCCGACGATGTCTTTGAGAGACGTGTGTATTGGTTGGTCAAGTGGGCTTCCCGGAGCTCCCGAAATGTGTTCACCATGCCTAGCCCCAGGAGGCGCTTGTTGGAGGTGTTCACGGGGAGGCCCAGAGCTCGCTTAATAATTTTGCGGAGGATGACTTCGAGTGAATCCTCGTCTTGCTTCCGCAGGTGGAGGTATGGAGTCGAATATAGAATTCGACTGGTTACAAATGCATGCGCCAGCCGCAAGGCGTCCTTACATCGTAACCCCCCGCGCTTGTTAGAAACCCGGCGGACCAAGCGGCCCACCTGGTCCCCCACCTGACGGAGTTTGGCCAATGTTGTTTCTGACCGTCTGTTTTGATGTATGAAGAGCCCCAGTACCCGGACTTCGATATTTTCAGGAATTGGACCTGTCTCAAGAGACAATGAAATTTTGGCTGTGCACTTTGGTGAGGGGCGTATCTGCACAAATTCAGACTTTTGGGTGGAGCATTGGAGGCCGCAGCGGCGAGCATAACGGTCCACTATGGTCGCCGCCTCCTGCAGGTTGGCCTCAATATCTCCAAGGGAACCCTGTGTAGCCCACAGGGTGATGTCATCGGCGTACAGCGCATGCTGCACACCGGCGACAGCGCCCGGCTGGGCCGGTAGGCGCATCATAGCCAAATTGAACAACAGGGGAGACAGCACCGCGCCCTGGGGTGTACCCCTGGTTCCTAAATGAAAAGGGTCATGTTCTTTATCCTGGACTCGAATGTAAGATTGTCTGTCGGTTAAAAATTGCCGAATGTATTGAAAGGCGTTTTTGCCGCAGTTAGTTTGAGAGAGGTGGGTGAGAATGATCTCGTGGGTAACGTTGTCGAATGCACCCTTCAAATCCAAGGCGAGTACGACCTTGTCATTGTGAGGGCATTCGACGGGGTCGAGGACATCCCGATTTAGTTGTAGCAGGACATCCTGTGCAGATTTTTGTGGGCGAAACCCGAACATGGTGTCTGCGAAAACGTGTTTGGATTCCATGAACTCGGACAACCTTTCACGTACCATCGTCTCCATGAGTTTGGCCACACAGGAAGTCAGAGAGATGGGGCGGAGGTTGTCCGTGTTGATGGCCTTGCCAGCTTTAGGAATGAAGGTGACTAGGGCGGTCTTCCACTCGATGGGGAGTGGCACTTCCCCAAGCCAGATTGAGTTAATGTAATTCAATAAAGACAGGTATGTCAGGTCGGAGAGGTTGGCTAACAATTTGACTGTAATTTTGTCCCGACCCGGAGCGGTGCCGCGTTTCATTTTTGCCAGGGCTGCCCTCAGGTCGTGGAGCTGGAACGGTTGATCCAGCTCAACGTTCTCAGAACCTGCATAAGAGTACGCCGGCCCGCGGGGGTCCTGTGTGGTGCACAAGTACTGGTCCCGGAGCTTTTGTGCCAATTGAGTTGTGTTGCCCTGAAAGCTGTGTATTGCTCTTTGGAGGTGTTTTTGAGTTTCCATGCGTGTTTGCGTTGGGTCAATTAGGGCGCGAAAGAGCCGCCACGTGTTACGGCTGGACATTTGCCGCGCGGCCGTATTGCATCGGGCCACCCAGTTGGAGTCGGCGAGTTGGGCCGCATACTCAGCCGCTCGTTGAGTGAGCTCGGCGATGCGAGCATTAAGTTTTCGGTTGTGCTTTTGCCGGCGCCACCGACGGACGAGGCAATGCCGGGCCTCCCAGAGGTGGAGCAGGTGGTTGTCCACATCCGAGACCGCCTCTGAGAGTTGAATTTGAGTTTCGGAGGAGCGAAGGCAAGAGACCAAATGTTGTGACCAAGACTGGTAGCCTTGCTCGTGTATGGGTGTGGTAGTGTTATAATTTTGCCTGAACTTGGTCCAATCTGGGAGTCGGGCTTGCGTTGTTGGTCGTGCGAAAGGATGGGTCCTAATCATTGTGTTCAGGAGGCAGTGGTCGCTGCCGAGGGTTTCCTCGGTGTTGACCCAGTCTGCGTACTGAATGTTGCGGGTGAGGTCAAGTCCGGACAGGTATCCCTAGTCACGGAGTTGCCTATACGAGTTGGATGGAGGGGGTCAGTGTGAAGAGTGAGGCCCAGCGTTGACGCAAGCTCCGCCAACTTGCGTCCCCGCTTCTCTTCACGACAGTAACCCCACATCCGAGCGGGAGCGTTGAAATCGCCCACAATCAGGAGGGGGTCCCGACCCGCAACTCTCAGCGCGCGGCTAAAGAGGTCCGCGAATGATACATTCGGCAATTTCGGATTGCAGTATACATTGAGTATGTGTAGCGGTGCATCCTGCTTGCGCAGTGGGAGGAGGGTCACCATTACATAGGAGTATTCAAGTTGTATGTCTAAGTCGACTTGGTTGGCTGTATAATTTCTATGGACTAACAGACAAGACGAGGGGTCCTGCTGGAACGTCATATAATTTGTTAGTGCGGCGCCTTTCCCTGGCTCTTGGAGGGCAACCACGGCTGGCAAATGCTCAAAGGTTGAAAGGAAAAGTCGGAGGTCGGCCCGCTTGGAACGGGACCGGAGCCCCCGACAGTTCCACTGAGTAATCGTAATGGGGGAAGCCGATTTGGAAAGGGGGGAGCGCCTACACCGGGGGTGTCCCGCCATGCTCAAATTTAGAGATGAGAGGTGGAAGTGAGGCTGCCCCCGAGCCAGATACCAGGGGCTGAAGCTCAGCACCTAGAGGGGGGCAGCTGTCTTCGTCATCGTCAAGGTCATTTACTCGGCGGGACAATCTGGAGGGCCGACCAGATACGTCCTTAAGAGGACCGGCTCTGCGAGAAAGGCGGGTGTTAGTCGCGACGTGTTGAGCGATCATAGAGGGGATAGCCTCCATGACTCTAGCGATGAGGCGTTCCATCGCTGTCTCCAACAGGGTGTCAAATTGGGAATTTAGACGGGCTTCGAGTTCGGCAAGGGAATGTTCCAGAGCCGGCGTCGCCGCCGTCTCGCTCTCCATAGCGTCCGTGTCGGAGTTACTAGGGGGAGGGGGAGTTGTTCTAGCCTCTAAGGCTTCAATTTTGGCAAGTAGCATCTCGTTTTGTGCCCGGAGAGAAGCTACACTGTTGTGGAGCTCAGCGTCAGCCGCCGAGCGAGGGGGAGGGGAGAGGAGGTGGAAGGAGGAGACAACCCTGCCTGAACCGCTCACCTGTTTGCCATTTTTGACGACGTTGGCCCAGGAGCCGGTCGCGCCATTGTTGTCTTGGGAGCGGGCTTGCTTCTCCTGGCCGCCGTGTGGGGGCGTTGGTGGCACTTGACAGCTCTTGGCGTCCTTCCCGCTGGTAGGCGTCTGCCGTTTTGAAGCATCGCTGCCGATGCTGCTTGGGTGACGTGGCTGCCTGCCCGTCCCGCTGGATTTCCCGCCCTTAGGGGCGGCTGGCTTGGTATGGCGATATTTTGCAGTGCAGTCCCGCGAGTTCGTGGCATGGCCACCACCACAAACCGCACATTTTGGCTGACACTCGTGAGGGGTCCGCACCCCCTCTTTTACGGGTGCCTGCTGTCCACACAGGCCACACGTGTCTTGGGTTGGGTTGGGGCAAGAGTCCACCCGATGGCCGACAGTTCCACACAAGCTGCAGGCCGGAATAGTGCGGAAATATGGCTGCACTGTGACAATCTCGGAGTTGTAGTGCACGTATCGAGGCCTCACCGTGCCGGCAAAGGTAAGCCTGGCCTTGTTTGAGGAGCCGAACTTGCGGATATCTAGTAAAGTGCCGCTCCTCCACTGCACGCAAGGTTGGAGAGACTCAGACGTCTCTTGGTTGGCCACCGTAATGACCCCATAGCAGACGTCCTCTTGATGTTCTTTCAGATGGCCGGCGAGAGGCACATCTCCTTTGGTCGATTTGATGGAAAACTCGCCTAGCAGACGGTCTGCGACGTGAGCGTTCCGGGTGGTAGCTAGGATCAAATTTTGCTCCTTGCATAGGAGGAGGCTCAACTCGGCCGCGTTAGGTGCCCCGAGGAAAGCGCCGAACGCTGCACCGAGTTCGCCGTATTCAAAGGCGTCCCGGATGGCCAATGATTTCCGGGGCTTGATGACGATGACAAAGTCGTCTTGGTTGAATTTTGGTAGAGGCTTGGGCCTCCATTTGGTCACGGGTTTGCGGCCAGCTTGGCGGGTAGCAGCAGCCTTGCCGGTGGTTGGCGTGGCGTTCGCCTCTACCTTGGTCTCTCGTCTGGAGCGGCGCTCAAGAAGACGGAGGAGAGATGCATTGCGGATCGGATCCGCGGGCGCCGATTTTTGTTCCACAGTGACGGGAACGGTCGACCAAGACATGGCGTCCGGGTCATAGCCGCGTTGCAGAAGCGTTTCTGCCATCTTGCCGAAAGCGGCTCCCTTGCAGCCGAACGCCGGCGCAGCTGTTAGGCTTAGCGTCGGCGCCGGAGGCGGGTTGGAAAAACCGCTTTAAAATTTGTAAAAGTGGGCCCACCTAGATGAAATTGGTGTACACAGATGCCGATGAACTTGCCAAATCCAATGGGAGCAAAATTGATGGGGTCCGATGACTTGAGCCGTGGCTCCTGCCAAAAAAATGACGGAGCCGAAGCGCCGCACGTCTGGCAAACGCCGGCTGCCCCCTCGATGGCACGCGGCGCCCGCGGGAAAAGCGCAGAGATCTGACGTACACCCATGCCCCAAAAGAAGGCGCGCGAAAACAATAGTAAAGAAGTATTCCAGGACAGCATAAAGGGAAGGAGCTTAGAACTGACCAATTTTACCCTTAAAATGGCTCAGGGAATATTCCTAAATGATCAGCCGCATGGATAAAAGCAATTCCAGTCAAACTGATTGGCCGAAGAAGGAAGGAAATTTTAACACTGTTGAAAACATTCATAACAAATCAGCAAATTCCGTACAAAGTAGAAAGAATTTTAGTTATAATCAGAAAGGACATCAGACGAACGTGAGGTTTTTATACCGCTTAAAATGGCAGCTGTTATATACAGGCTGACAATGCAGGCGGCGAAATTAAAAAGGCAACGTTGGATAGATTGTAATACAATATTCAGAGAAGGTGGGAACGGGTTCAGAAGCTTTTGGCGCTTAGATGATACCCTGTTCGTGCTTATCCAATGCAAAGAAATAGCCAGGAAGTGGTAATACACCTCATTATTTAGCCTTTCTGATGTTTGAGGCCTGCAGTTACGACCGTCTCCGCTTGCCTATTGCTATTTGTTCGCGTTCAAAAGCCCGCAGCCTTCCGCACTGCGGCGCACAAAAACAACAAATTATAAGAGCAGTCCGCAGGCTTCCGAACGAAGCACTAGAAAATGCAGACCAAATTGCGCTCGGCAAATGCACCGCAAAAACCGGAAACAGAAACCGGGGAAACATCGCGTTCCGCAGCGATGATAATAATGGTTGCGTTACGGCAAAAACCTAAATCGCGCAATCTTTTAGCGCTTTCTGTGACCAGGCGCGTTTCTGGCGCGTTTTAGCTGGAAGATGTCGAAGAGTTCTCAGCTCATAGCATGCGCACAAGGCATAAATGATTGCATATCCCAAACTAACGTGTAACTCATAGAGGAGTGTTCTCGAGGTGGATCCGTTTCTTGTTAATGCCATATATCAGGATATCAAATCACAAGCCACGCCATGCTGCACACTACACTCTAAAAAAAAAGGTAGTTGAGGTTACTACATTTTAGGGTAGTAACGACTGTCACATATATGACTACCTAGGTAGTAACTGTACGTAGTAACTGCAAGGTAGTAACGTTTACTACCTCTCAGTAATTGTACGTAGTAACCTCGAGGTAGTAACATTTACTACCTCTCGAGAGAAAACACCTTAAGAAATAATCTAATGACTTTTGACATTAGAATCGTATGCATATAAGATAGTAATAGTGCAAAATAAGAGCAAAAAAAAACTAGAGCAAAAACAAAAATGAAAAAAAAAATCCCTGCTTCCAGGAGGATTCGAACCCCGGACCTTTGACTTTCTATGTTGAAGTTGTTCCTATCCTGTTTCTATACTTTCTATCCTACCACGCTAACCACTACGCCACGCCACCAGACGTTAACTTGTCTACTTATGTGCCGTGATATGTGCAGCCACAGTTGTTTCTTGTTCTTTTCATTGCGTGTAAATGTAGCAGCAGCATCTACATTCTCGCACGGGACAACAATGTTGTTGAGAAGGACCTTTCAGTGGCTGATGGCCAATGACATAAGGAAATCTTCTGTGTTAACGAAAAAGAGTCTCTGCTGAGTTTTTCTTGTCGAAAGACATCAATACCTGACTTCGTGGTGACTTTCTAATGTGTCACAAGGAGTGCATGAACATGACATCAGAAACTCAACGCCCATTTTTGTGCATCTTGTAGTAAGCCAGAAGGAAAAATGAGCACAAGTCAGGCACAATAGCTTGGGGTTGGTGAAAAAGTGCAATTAAGAAATCAAACTAAAGAGTGGAACACATACGCGCTGCGTATATTGTATTGAAAACAAAAAACAGCACTGGCAATTTTGTTAAATTTGCTGCCAATTAGGAAACCCTTTTCATTATATAAAAACATGGGGCATTGAGTAGCAATGTCACCGGGAATGTTAGTATACGTACATGTGCATATTCCGATCATCCATTTCCAGATCAAGGTAGTAATGGATACTATCAGGGTTATAATGAGGTAGTACAAGTGTAGTAACTGCCAAAAAAACGTAGTAACAGCAGAAGTTACTACCTTGTTACTACTTAATTTTCTATCCAGTAGTAACAAGGTCGTAGCAACATAGTACATAGGTAGTAGGGGTTAAAAAAAGGTTGTAACAGCAGCCGTTACTACGTCTTCACTACCTTTTTTTCTAAGAGTGTACGGTGCATACACAGGGTAGAATTAACCAAAATTGTTTGACCGCTCCGTGTACCGTTCCCATAACGCTCCCTCCATTACAAGCTGAGCGCTCATTTGCATACAGATGAAATGCAAGATCACTGAAATCTTCTGACCATGAGTAGGTACGCTACGTGCGCATATAATGCCTGGCCACGAGGTAGATCAAAGCCCTTTGATGGCTGGTGACATACAGACCAGATAACATTTCTTAGGAAGAAAAGCAAATCAAACATAAAGTGTCTTCAAGGAAGATATATCATATTTCTCTCTGAGATTAAGTCTTATTAATAAATACAAGGCCCGCTAGCCACCGCAGTCGCTTTTATCTTTCAGTCTCGGATAAATTACACCGCTTCCGGAGTCTCTATGCGGTGCATTACACTGTCTGCACGATGCAGAAGGGTTGGTGGAAATTTAGAGTGCGATGTCCTCTCCATACTGCACTCACTGTACTGTATGCCCATGCCCGTTGTGCCTACTGCCCGTGTAGGCAAGGCGTGTTTATTTTCTTAGTTTTTTGGCGCTTTTAATGTATGTATAGAATGCTTGGTCATTACTCAGACATGCATGCCTATACATACACAGTAACACATGCTTGGAGACTTAAACTGTGCCCTGCGTGCATTCATATAGCACATGCGCGTTTCGGAAGTGGTCACTGAGATGCCTATGCACCACAAATGCATGTGTTACGTAGAAACATGGTGGCAAACAGAATTCGCTTTAGGGAAACCTAAGTGCCGTTTATTTTCTTTATAATGTTGCTATTCGATGAAAGGCCTTATTAAAGGCGCAATTCCGTAATCACCTACTGTCTATACTGCGTGTTCGTTTGCGTTTTAAAGTTTCTTCTTTAATGTTTCGTATAAAAGCTCTTATAAAATGTGTGAATACAGATTTCTTCACGTATTAAATAATGCATTCGAGTGAAGCGCTATATTGTGCAGGTGTAATTATTTACGATCCCTTTTTATTTTCACAACCAAGATCACTGGAGCTTCATGGAAAATAGAGCGGTAAGCCTTGACGCAAAAGGCATAAGAAATATCTAGAAAACCAAGACTGCAGGTTGTAAGCAAACCATGTTTACCACAGCAGAATGGCTTACCTTCCAATTAGTGTTTTAGTCGAATGTTTTCCAACGAACTTAATGCGCTAAAAGCTAAAAAAATGGATTACCGGCCATATCTTATATTCCAAAGAAGATGTTGCAGTTAAATAAGGATAAAATTGCAGCAAATGTTTCCTTTAACGTGCAGGGCTTTCGCTCTCCGGACAAGCAACGGGAGGTGCTACACCTTGCACGGTCTTTTCGTATCGATGTTTTGTTTTTGCAGGAGTGCAATTTCCTCACTCCTGCAGATGTTAGTTCTTTTCGTTCTCGTTTTAACTGTGACGCTTTCTTTTCGTTGACGGACTTGCGGTGTTGCGGCGTGGGTGTTGTCTTTCTGAACCCGGCGTTTCGCGGCAGGGGCGCATTGCACGTTCGGACATGACGGGCGTGTGATAGTGGTGGACCTGTTTCTTAGCGGGCGACGTACGCGTTTCGTCAACATTTATGCGCCGGTGACGCGCTCGTTGACGAACGAGTTTTTCCGCTCGCTGACCTCCCGTTTTCTAGAACCGATGCCCCATGTTTTCCTGGACAGGGCGCTTCAACGTATCACGCGAAGGAGCTAGGCAGACTTGTTCGCCAGCTGCCCCTCTCGGATGCCTGGGTCGAGCTTCGTGGCGATCACTTCGAGGGCACCCGCGTGAGAGGGCACACTTCGAGCAGGATTGATCGGGTATACCTCCCGCCCGGTCTGTTGCCACGCCTAGTGTCCTGTGAAACGCTGCCGCTTCCAACAGGTGTGCGCCCTCTGAGTGACCATGTTCCTGTCTCGGTCACCTTGCGGGGTGAACCGGGCCGCGCCAACGCGTCCAGCACCTGGCGCATGGACGTGTCGCTCTTACGCGATTCCCGCAGTGTTTCAGAAGTCAGTTCTGAATTGGCCGCAAGCGTACGAACGCTGGAGGAGGGCTTCAGCCCTGAAGCATGGCACGCGCTAAAAACGGAATGGCGCACCATTCTTATACGTGCCGGGAGGGAAAGGCGCGTGCGTCACACAGCCGCGCTGAACGAAGTGTTGCGACGCATGCGCATCGTCCAGGGAGCGGGGGAGCTCACTCTCGCGATGCGCGAATACTTACAGATGCTCCGGGTGAGGTACGACCGCATCCTGGAGGAGACGACGCGAACGTCACGCGCCGCGGGGGACTTTAACCTCCCTGTCGATAACACGGCAGACCTGCTACATGCGCGTAGGCTCCACTCACGAGGAGATCGCCTTAATCGAGTCGAGGAGGTGGTGCTCGAGGACGGCACGGCCTCAGCCGATCCCGCAGACATAACGCGAGTTTTTAGCAACCACTTCCTGACGCTCTTCACGTCACAGTGATCAAGTAAAACTCTATTTTGGGCGAGTTGGTTCATGATGAAATAAAAACTGGTATGGCGCAAGAAACGGGGACACAGAAGGCACACAAAAAAAACACAAAACACAAAACACAAAACGCATTCCTTGGCGTCAGTCCTGTGTTTTGTGTGCCTTCTGTGTCCCCGTTTCTTGCGCCATACCAGTTTTTTTTTTTTTTACGTCACAGTGGTCGGGCGAGGTCGAAGACCTGGACGCGGCTGTGGCAAACCTCTGCGGGACTTCGCCCAGTCCACCGGGCGATGTCGACGCGGTGCTCCGCGCGCCAGCTACGCGCGAGGAGGTTCTTAGCGTCTTGCGGAATATGACGCAATCGTCCGCGCCGGGACCAGACGGGCTGGTCACCGGTTTCTACGTCACTTTTTTTGACGCCGTTGGCGGAGCCTTAACGCAATTAGTAAACGCATTCCTTGAGCACGGGCACAAAGCACCCTCGTTTAACGCGGGTCGCATAGTCCTCGTCCCCAAAGAGGGAGGGTCCGCATCGGACCCCAAGTCATGGAGGCCGATCACACTGTTGAACACAGACTAGTCGCATCCATCCTCGTCCAGCGCTTGCGCACACTCCTAGCGGACCTCGTCAGCCCCTTCCAGTCCTGCGCCGTGCCGGGTCGGTCCGTTATCGCGTCACTCACCATGACGCGAGACGTCTTTGAGTATGCCCGCGCGAAGGGGTTTGGCGGGGTCTTTGTCTCCCTGGACCAAGCGAAAGCGTTTGACCGCGTGGAACACCGCTACCTCTTCGCGGTGCTGCGGTGTGTCGGCTTGCCTTTAGAATTTGTCAACCGGATCGCTACATTGTACGCGGGCCTCGAGAGCGATCTGGTGCTCAACGGGACCGTTCTTCCGAGGTTCCCAGTCACAAGAGGCGTGAGGCAGGGTTGCCCTCTCTCCCCTGCGCTCTTCTCTCTTTCTTTAGATCCGCTGTTGCGGAGCGTTGCCTCCAGCCACCGCATACGCGATTTCCCGATGACTGGGCAGGAGATACAGTGAAGATTGCGGCTTATGCCGACGACATTTCCCTTTTCATGCGGGACAGTGGCAGTTTTGCGGCCTTCCTGGCCATCTTTGAAAACTACGCAGCGCTCTCCGGAGCCAAGCTCAACGCGGAGAAGAGTCACGCGCTCCGTTTTGGGAACTTTTCGGACGCACTTCCAGCGCCGGTCCCCTTCGTGGACGCCGTGCGCGTTTTAGGAGTTCTCTTCGAGGCAGGCGGCGTGTCTCCGCGCACCTGGACCAACGTGGTCGATCGGGCGACCAACGCACTTGCGGAGGCGGCCCGCTTCGACCTCTCCATGGATGCCAAGGTCGCCGTGGTGAAGAACCGCGCGTGCGCCATGGCCAACTACGTGGCCCGAGTCGCGGTCATGCCGCGCCGCACCGCCGCCCGCCTGGCGACGCTCGTGGGCGTCTTCCTATGGGAGGGGAAACCCGCACCAGTCGCGCGCCACCTACTCCAGCTCCCGACCAGCCGAGGAGGACTCGGACTACCATGCTTCGCCACGGTGGGCCGCGTCCTAATGACAAAGTTGGTTTGCCAGCTTTTGGACGACGACGCCTACCCGGGACGTCCCGTTTTGCTCTATTGGCTGAGCACGGCTCGTAGAGCTTTCGCCCCGGGTAGGCACGTAGGACCGGCTGCCTTCGAGCTTCGGCTCGCAGGCAGCTGGCGCGAGCCATGTACCCAGCGCTGCAGAACCTGCGTCTTCTCCTTTGGACCTACCTGACTGACCGCTTAGAACAAGACGGAGAAGCAAGGTTTCTGCAGCGCTGGTACACGCGTTTCTTTGTTGTCCGCGACGGAAGGCTGATGATACCAGCCCCCCTCTTTTAGTGTGGATGTCTCTGAACATACTCTTTTCCCATTGTATGGTTTTGTAGACCCTGGTTGAGGGTCTACAAAACCATACAATGGGTGTTGGGACCGGGGAAATTGATACCCCCCCCCCCCCCCCCCCCCGTTCTTTTCTAGCACATGTTGCTTTGGGTTTCTTCGAATTTTTTACTGTTTTGTAGCTGTGTTTGCTGCCTTGCGATGCAACTGTCTGTAGGCGGCCTCCACCTTGTACGTGTACGTTGAGAGGAGGTTCTCCCCCCCCTTTTTGTGTAGGCGCCACACTGTGCCTTTCTGATACTTTGTGAATTGGACTATTTTCAACCCCAAAAGGGTAATTTGTCTCACTGTATGATCTTTTGTTCGGAGCAGGCTCCCCAGTGTATACATGTGTGTACTGAATTATTTGTTTGGTTTGTACACAATAAATTTCTCTTTGTGTGCAGGAAATGTTTTAATAGTCAAAATTGTGTAAATATCACTCGGTGTCTTTTAAAAATGTAAACACTTCTGAGTTACGAAGCAACGGCAATCTCTTCTTGAAAAATATTTTGAATTTCTACACATCTAAATGACAACGATAGCGGCGCTAATTTTTTGTGGATATAGTACCCGTGGGACAATGTAAACTATTCCATAATTATAGCAGGAAGTAAACAGACGAAGTTCTTATAATATTCGTTAGCACGCTGGATTAACACCCTGCTAGTGAAGATAACCGTCACAGTACCTGATTCAGAGTCTCCGCTATAGGTTTAATCTTCGGTTGTCGCATTGCATGTGCTACAGACGAGCATGCATCAGTGCGGAGGTCCCTAGATGGCAATTACAAAGTTTTCTGTCATACGCTCATTAGAGCCGCATTATCTGAGGAATATATCAACTTTCAAGATAGCAGTGGCAGAATGGGGACCACTTCACTGCAGAAGCTGTTCCGTGCTGTCACTCGGCCCGAAACCGGCGTGAACTTCTGTGACGAGAAGCTTCCGAAGTTCCAGCCCCCAAGGGAGCGGCAAAGGTAATCGGTAAGCGGCGATGATGCCGGGGGTGAGAGTGAAAGGAAGACAGCGGCGAGTGCTGGTCAGCTGCGTGCCAGTACACGCTTGCACAATCGCAGGGATAAGTAATGGCGCAGTTCCATACACCCCACTGTTTTTGCTCATGCATAAGAGATTGAACATGTCGGACTCCAATGCGGACCCACAGGCCACTCAGCTTGTGCGCAACTGCAAGGAGCAATGACAATAGACACACAGGCAACGACAGCGTTAGTGAAGAGAGATTGCAGCTCCATGTTCGGCCGATGTAGCAGCCCATGACGCTAGGCGAGCTCGACTAGCCGAGCAAGCACAACATTGCTGTTAGCGAAGAATCGCATGGGACACCATATACGAGCAACAAAAAAAAATGCAGCACTATACAGGCGTCATTACAACCTTCTTATGCAGATCTGTCACACTCAATTGCATGATCGGTTTTTTTTTCTTTAACTCGCCATCGTGTGCTCCTTCCTCCCAGAGACTGCGTAAACCGCAATATGCACCATAATAATGTCTGTTCATGAATAGAGTGTTCATGGATTCCTGTTTAAAGAAAGGAATTGCGCTAAAAAACACGGACGAGAAAGGACATGGACGGGCGCAAACTCGCGACTGATTTTATTCAGAAAGAACACAAATATATATATATATACCTAGATGATTATCCACTCATTGCCTAAGAGCGCATGCCAGGAAAGTTTTCTCTTTCTTATACAATTTAATACTAGAATCGCTTACGCCTTCATCACCTGACTTATGAATGAAAAAAGCCTCTGCGAGTTCACGTGCTACCTGGTTACGACTGCGCCTTAAGATTTTGGTTCTAGCCAGCAAAGGCTGGCATGCCTTATCAGGCGTAGCCAAAGGGCATGCGCCGCAATGTAAGGGCAAATTTGACCCTTTTCCGTTAATCATAGAAAGCTTATGTTCTCCTAGTCGTTCATATATACAACGGCCCGTCTTTCTCTGATTCTTTTACCCTCGCACGCAGGCTGCTGACGCGCCCCTACTCTCGACACCAGTCGCCATCTATCGGCGCGCGCGGCCCGATGTACTGCGGGTCGCGCCGGCGCCGCGCGTAGAATGCATGTTTACGTGTACGCTCCTGTCGTTGTAGTGCTTCATCATAACGTATGAGGGTGTGTGCTGTACGTCACTACTCACATTTTCCCTCTACCAGACAGTACTGCGGTTATCTTGCGCGAAGTTAGTCGTTAACGTGACATCTCCGAGTTTTTTTTTCGGTCATTTGGATGTGAGTAAGTGCGGCGAGGCAGTGCGCGTCTGTCTCGTTGTTTGTGCCCACCATGATGATACTGATATTGATGATTAGCGCTCGTGTCCTGTCATCACCTTAGTCTCGTTTTTCGCGCTACGTTTTTCAATGATGATTTTCTGCTGGCTCAGGATTCTAAACGCTGGCACCGCAGCGGCGACGCTGCTCCACCGAGCCGCTGGTGCGGCGGCGCTGCTCAGGGAAATTCTGGAATAGTATTGCAAACAGCAGGGATTTTTCCCGCGGAGTAGTCGGCCAGGTAGCGTACGGACTGAAAACCGGCACTTCTAAGCAGATTTCTGCGCTGGCGTGTCGTTTGTTGCCGTCTTTTACGTGCTCTATCATCTATGATAATTTTAGGCACAGGAATGTGTATTTATTGATTTGATTCAGTGGTGTATTAACTGGATAGGCGAGCTGCAGACTGAAGGTTGTCCCGACGAAGCGCGTGTTTTCGATTACCTCCTTGCGCTGAGCTTGCTCTAGTTCCCATTAAACATATTTCATGCACAGGATTGTAAGCACGACCAATACCGATTTCAGTTGCTCTTTCCGCACGCATGTCATAGGGGTCAAGGGGGGGGGGGGGGTGTAAAAGGTTTACCGTAGTGTCTTTCTGCTTTTGCTATCTACCTTAATCATAGGAAAATATGCGCGATTTTAGTACATTCATTCGCACTTAGCCAAACGCCTACGCAACGCTGTCACACGCGGCGAGAGCTAACGAATAAAATGAACGCGACTTCGGACCTCAGAATTCGTGAAAGCTGGATTCGCTGCTAATATCTATTCAAGCTTTGATAATTTGAGCAAAAGTACGTTTTTATGCACCAAGTTGCATAAACCATGAGAAATTTTGTTTCTTGCTGGCGCTGCGACTCAGTTAAGCTCACAGCGGTAATTTGTTGATAAACTGGCGCACCACGCATGCGACAAGAAAGCCCTGTTTGTGGGTGGTACGTTATGGCCGAAGGATTAAGAGTGCATGGGAATTGGAACTGCATGCTAGCCGAACACCTAATACTTGATATTGAACAAAAAGTTTTCTTTTTTCTTTTTGCAGTGGAGCACCAAGACTGTAGCGATATGAGCACGAGCGCGTTCTAAAGCACAATTCACGTGAATGTCAAACTAAATGTCATTAAACCGCATCAGTGTGATCCCTTTGATAACGTGAATACTTCCTGCAACACAGCCACGCTGCGGAAGTATGCTCGGCAATGTTTTTTTAGCGCCCGAAGCGCGGCTGTATGCAGCGCGGCCGCGGAGCGTCCGCAGCCCCGCAGTCCCCAAAGAAACGCCCGCACCGCGGCGCACCAGTCGGCGGAAAATGGCCGCGCCCAGGAGCGGTTCTGGATTCTGGTCTATAAATAGAGCGGCGCGCACAGAGCTTGTCTATATAGATGCGGCTTCGGCCACGAGGAGTATCTGTTCTCGCTTCGGCGAGCGCGGCTTCGGCCGCTTCTTTTTGAGCAGCGTCCGCTCCGGCGGACGCAGTTGTTGCTGCGACGCGCGTCTTTTCTTTCCTTTTTCTCTTTCCTCTGATCTTTTAACTCTCCTCTATCTGCACGTGGCAGCGGTGGTGGCTTGGCTAGAGCCAGTAGCAGGCCCGTGCAATTTCCTCTTCATCCTTCTCTCAGTCACAACAACAACAACAGCTTGTCTATCTGTTCTCGCTTCGGCGAGCGCGGCTTCGGCCGCGTATCTGTTTTTTGAGCAGCGTCCGCTCCGGCGGACGCAGTTGCTGCTGCGACGCGCGTCTTTTCTTTCCTTTTTCTCTTTCCTCTGCTCTTTTAACTCTCCTCTATCTGCATGTGGCAGCGGTGGTGGCTTGGCTCGAGCCAGTAGCAGGCCCGCGCAATTTCCTCTTCATCCTTCTCTCAGTCACAACAACAACAACCGATGACAGATGATAAACGCGCGTTCCGACAGCGACAGGTGGAAACGCGCTGCTAGTCGGGCGTCGCTCAGCGGTCGCTCTCAACTCGGTCCACGAGTCGCGGGTTACCTCCCCCGAGGAGAGGAACACGACTCCTAGCACCTTACACGCCGGGACCCACTCCACCTCGCCCAGCAGGTCCGAGGCGAAGGCCCCGAAACGCAGAGCCTTGCTCTTGCCCCTGTTTAGGAGGGCGCCGGACAGCTCGCTGTAACTGGAAAAAAGCCGTACAAACGCTACGACGCTGTCCTCGTCCCTCAGAAACAAGCACACGTCGTCAGCGTACGCTGACACCTTCGCCTGGCCCTGGCCAGGCAAAGGGAAACCGCGAATCGACGGAAACTCTGTGCCCGCCGCGGTGGCTCAGTGGTAAGGCGCTCGTCTACTGAGCCGGAGTACCCGAGTTCGAACCCGACCGCGGCGGCCGCGTTTCGATGGAGGCGAAACGCAAGAGGCGCCCGTGTGCTGTGCGATGTCAGTGCACGTTAAAGATCCCCAGGTGGTCGAAATTATTCCGGAGACCTCCACTACGGCACCTCTTTCTCTCTTTCTTCTTTCACTCCCACCTTCCTCCCTTCCCTTACGGCGCGGTTCAGGTGTCCGCCAAGGTATGTGAGACAGTTACTGCGCCATTTCCTTTCCTCAAAAACCAATTTACAATTTACGGAGAGAGTGCTACGCGACGCAAGAGCGGGTCTAAACATAACGCGAAGAGCATAGGTGACAGCGGACAACACTGGCGAATACCGCGCTCTATCCCGAAACGTGCGGTCAACGCCCCGTTGAAGAGCAAGCAAGCTGTAAGACCGGAGTACAGCCGCTCTAACCGCTCTACGAACTCCGGCGGAAAGCCGAAAGCCCCGAGAAGTCCAAAAAGGTATCGGTGTTCGACCCGATCGAAGGCTTTAACTAATCGAGAGAGACGAAACAACCCGGAATTCCTGTTCTCGAGGTGAACGTGAACAAGTCACGCGTTAGTGCGAGAGACGAGAACACCGAGCGGGGGGCGCTGTGAGCGCGCGGAGCGAGTGGACGTACAGCGCATCGTCTCCGCCAACTTTTGGCTGGAGCCACGGTTCCTCGGCCGGAACCCCGTCAACGCAGCCGCGTCTGTCTTCGCGAAGTCGACAGCTACCTGTGGACACCACTCACACACAGGTGGGGCAACATTTACGCATTTTAGGGCCGATCCTCACTTGCGTTTCGTGGCGTCGGCGCTAGGCTTAACGCCTGCGCCGACGCTCGGCCGTGAGTGAGTCGCCCACCCGTGTCAAGATGGCTGCCCAAAAAGTACAACGCGGCTACGACCCGGACGCCATGGCCTGGTCCGAGGTTCCTTCAGCTCCAACGCCTGAGAGTCCGGATTCTGCGCCCATCGAGAATCCGAGGCTCTTCAAACTAGTAGAACGCCGCTCCCGCAAGCGGGACGCCGCCTCCAAGAAAGCGGACGCCACGTCGGCAGGCCGCTCAACACGGGACAACGCTGCTGCGCGCGCTGCAGCGCTTCACGGAGGGGCCCAGTCTAAGACGGGACCCTCTTGGAAACCAAAGCCACTGCCGCGTCTTCATCCAGAAGACATCGTGATCATCCTGAAGCCCCGGGTGACCGTCGCTCTGAGGGATGTCTACCAACATGGCGAGCTGGGAGCAGCGTTCGCGGCCTACCTGGGCGCCAAGGCCGCAGCATCCCTCAGCCTGCTCCCCACATGGGAGCAAAACCTCATCGTCGCAGGCACCAGAGACCCGCACGTCGCTGACAAGCTTTTGCGGGATTTTCAACTAACATCACCGAACGGCCAGCTCTCTATGCACGGCCAGTTGAAACTCACTGGAGACGTGTGCCGCGGCGTCATCACCGTGGCCAAGCACGAGACCAGTGAGTCCCTCCAAAACAAGATCCAGTGGCGTGCTGGAGAGCTTGCCGATATCCGCAAGCTTGGCAAATCCGACGTCGCGTCGCTCACCTTCGTGGGAAAAGTGGTGCCGCGATATGTGCATTATAACTCTGAGGTGACCCTTGTGCGTGCGTACAAGAGAACCATTCCGGCATGCGTGCGGTGCGGCACGGTGGGCCACCGAGCAGACACCTGCGCCTGCCCGGATGAAAAGTGCGGCATGTGTGGCCAAACGGCGCCGACCGTCGACGGAGTCAAGGCGCCGCATGAATGTACTCTGTCCTGTGCAGTCTGTGGGCAAGCCCACGCTACCAACTCCCGCGACTGCACGGGAAAATTCCGGCAGCTCAAGGTGTATGGCCCCAAGGCTAAACGCCCAGAGGTGCCAAAAAACCAGAGACCTGGCAAGCAGCCAAGTCATTCAAAACCAGGTGCCGGTGGCGGAACGCCGCGTGGTGCTCACGGCACCGACCACAAGACATCGTCACCTTCTTCACCGTCGGTGAAGCCAGCGCCCGGGAAGAAGACGGCGCCTCCACCGCCCAGCGGCAGAGACACTGGCCGCTTCCCGGCCCTCAAGACAATTGGCGCAGCCGACGCCCGGGCATCAGCGCCTCAACACGACAAACAGGTGAGCAGCTGGGCTGAGATCGCCTCCTCTTCCTCCCATCCCTCACCCTCCCCCGTAACCGTCTCCGCACTAGACGCGGAGTACAAAAAACAGATAGACGTGCTCCGGGCACAGAATGAGCTTTTGCTCAACAAAATTCAAAATTTAGAGTCAAAATTGGCGTCCGCCGCACCGAGCCCGCAGAACTCGGACGCAATGGAGAGCGACGCGGAGATCTCGCCTGCCCTCGTGACAGCCATCTCTGCGATGGAGGAGCGCGTAACCTCTAAATTGCGATATATGATCGAGACCGCCATGGACCAGATCTTGACAAAGGTCAAATCTGCCGTCCCCGCGGTGGTCTCAAAACACATCTCGGACAACCCCCGCCTCCTCCGTCGGACGGGACCCATTAGGGACGTATCCCGCCCTTCAAAATTCAACCGTCTGATTATTGATTCGGACAATGAGGACAGCTGCCCCGCTCCTTCCGTCATCACCCCCTTGATGGCGCAAGTAGCTGGCTCTGAGGCAGCCAATCCCTCCTCCTGCCCCCCAAGAATTTTAAATCATGGCGAGACACCTTAATCAAAGGAGTTCCGCCATATCCAATTCGGCCATGTCAACTTCAATAACACAGTGGAACTGTAGAGGCTTTAAGGATCGCACTAAGCGGGCCAATTTCCGCCTCTACCTTGAAACTTTCGAGTCCTTACCAGCCGTGGTTGCCCTCCAAGAGCCAGGTCTGGGCGCCACAATTTCAAATTACACGACGTTCCAACAGGATCCCGCGTCTTGTCTTCTCGTTCACAAAGACTACACAGCCAACCTAGTGGATCTCGACCTCCAACTAGAGTACTCTTATGTAATGGTGACCCTCCTACCAGTCCGCCGCAGGGACCCACCGTTGCATATACTCAACGTATACTGCTCTCCCAAACTAAAGCGAGTGGCTTTTGCGGACCTCTTTAGCCGCGCGCTAAGAGTAGCGGGCCGCGATCCCCTGCTGATTGTGGGCGACTTTAACGCTCCCAGTCAGCAGTGGGGGTATCGCAAGGAGGAGTCGCGCGGGCATAAGCTGGCGGAGCTTGCGTCCACGTTGGGCCTCACCCTCCACACGGACCCTGTCCACCCAACCCGGCTAGGAAATTCCGTGACACGGGATACGTGTCCGGACTTAACCTTCACTCGCAACATACGACACGCAGACTGGCTCAACACCGAGGAGACCCTCGGTAGCGACCACTGCATCATTAACGCTACACTACGCACACGCCCCCTCAAGCGTCCCAGATTGGACGAAATTCAGGCAAAATTTTAACTCACTTGATAATACACCCATTTCCGCGCAAGGCTACACAGCATGCTCTCAACAGCTGCTGGCACACCTTTCCTCGCATGAAACACACATCCAGCTCTCAGAGGCGGTCACGGACGTGGATAACCACCTTCTACACCTCTGGGAAGCCCGTCGCAGCCTCGTCCGCCGTTGGCGACGCCAGAAACAGAATAGAAAGCTTAAAGCTCGAATTGCCGAGCTTACCCAGAAAGCGGCAGAGTACGCGGCCCAACTCGCCGACTCCAACTGGGTAGATAGATGCAACACGGCCGCGCGACAAATGTCCAGCCGAAACACGTGGCGTCTCTTTCGAGCCCTAATCGACCCAACACAAACACGAACCGAAACACAAAAACATTTGCACCGAGCCCTGCACGCTTTTTCTGGCAACACGACTCAACTGGCACAGAAACTTCGGGACCAGTATCTGTGTACAGCCCAAGATCCCCGTGGATCTGCGTACTCTTATGCAGGCAGAGAGAACACGTGCGGAGCTGGATCAACCTTTCCAGCTCCATGATCTGCGGGCGGCTCTCGCCAAAATGAAACGGGGCACTGCGCCAGGACGGGATAAGGTCACCGTCAAACTTTTGACGAACCTGCCCGACTTGGCATACCAGTCCCTCCTCGCCTACATCAATGCAATTTGGCGCGGGGACACCCCCCTTCCAATTGACTGGAAAACGGCTCTGGTCACTTTTATTCCTAAAGCTGGCAAACCATTTGACACAGATAACATCCGCCCTATCTCTCTCACCTCATGTGTGGGCAAACTAATGGAGACGATGGTGCGGGATCGGTTATCTACATATCTTGAAAACAAACAAGTCTTTGCGAGCACCATGTTCGGATTCCGCCCACACAGATCCGCACAGGATGTCCTCCTGCAACTCAATCGGGAAGTCCTTGACCCCCTCGAATGCCCCCATAATGACCGGGTAGTACTCGCCTTGGATCTTAAAGGGGCATTTGACAATGTAACACATGAGATCATACTCACTAACCTAAGTCACACCGACTGTGGCCTCAATACATTCCAATACATAAGCCAATTTTTAATAGATCGTCAATCCTACATTCGAATTCAAGATAGAGACCATGGTCCTTACCTACTCGGCACGCGGGGAACCCCTCAAGGCGCGGTACTTTCCCCGCTGCTCTTGAATCTGGTCATGATGCACCTGCCGGCCCAGCTGAGTGGTGTCGCCGGCGTGCAGCACGCCCTGTACGCCGATGACATCACCCTGTGGGCCACGCAGGGCAGCACAGGAGACATTGAAACCAGCCTGCAAACAGCTGCGACGATAGTAGACCGCTACGCCCGCCGCTGCGGTCTTCAATGTTCCCCTCAAAAATCGGAATTTGTGCACCTCCTCCCCTCACAGAAATGCACAACTAAAATATCTCTCTCTCTTGAGAGTGGTCCCATACGCGAAAGTGATGAGATACGGGTACTCGGACTCTACATCCACAAACACAGGCGGCCAGACACTACATTGGCCAAACTCCGTAAGGTGGGGGACCAGGTGGGCCGCATGGTCCGCCGGGTTTCCAACAAACGCGGAGGGTTACGAAGTAAGGATGCCTTGCGGCTGGCAAACGCCTTCGTAACCAGTCGAATTCTCTATTCGACTCCTTATCTCCACCTACGGAAACAAGAGGAGGACGCCCTTGAGGTCATCCTTCGCAAAATTGTTAAACGTGCCCTTGACCTCCCTATCACTACTTCAAACAGCCGGCTTATGGCTCTTGGGGTGGTGAATACTTTCCGGGAACTCCGGGAGGCGCACCTTACAAACCAGTACACGCGCTTGTCGCTAACGGAGTCGGGTCGCCGCCTTCTTGCTCGACTCCATATCCAACACACCCTTCCAATGGAAGACAGGTTTCGCATCCCGGAACTGTGGAGACGTGCCCTCCACGTGCGGCCTCTTCCAGCAAACATGTCACATGAAGACCATAATGGTCGGCGCCTGGCACGAGCGGAAGCACTAGCCCGATATTATGGCAACAAAACAGGTGTATACTACGTGGACGCCTCCGGCCCTCACCACGGGGGATGGTACACGGCCGCGGTAGTTCACAACAGCAACACAGTTAATGGCCTAACTTTCAGAGCCCGCAGTGCAACACAAGCAGAAGAGGTCGCGATTGCTCTCGCGGCCTCACATTCCAATTCAAAATACATAATCACCGACTCGCGAGGGGCCTGTCGGAACGTCGAACAAGGCTGCACTCCCTTCCTAGCCTATCGAATATACCAAAATTGCATACGGGATACGGACCCCGCACACCGTTACCTCATATGGGCCCCTGCTCATCAGGGGTTGGCAGGAAACGAGGCAGCAGACGCAGCCGCCCGCGCGCTCTCTCACCGGGCTGTTTTCTCCTCCCCGTCCGATCAGGAACCCGATTTTAATCCGGTCTATACATTCAAAGATATTACAACATATTATCAAAATTGTCATCGCCTTTACCCTAGCCCATGTAAAGGCCTGAAGAAGGCGGATGAGCGGCTCCTTCTCCGCCTTCTCACCAATACATTGCTGTGCCCGGCAGCGCTAAAACATTTTGACCCCTCCTTTAGCGGCAGCTGCCCACACTGTAGTGCAGTGCCTTCTGACACTTATCACATGGTGTGGGCCTGCCCCTCCAACCCCGCTATTCCCCCTATCCCCAACCCAACCCGGGAGGACTGGGAGGCGACCCTGCTCGGCTGCCACGACTTACAGGCCCAACAAGACTTAGTCGGGCGCGCCCGGGCGGCGGCAACCGCCACTGGGGTCCCATACTAGGGACCTCCACCTAGTGTTTGTAAGGATCGGTCCCTTACGGGCTGATCCAAACATACCTCCTGCTCATTCGTAATAAATGTTTTCACCACCAACACCGAGCGTCCGGGCACGCTGCAGGTCTGCGCAGGGCTTACGAGCACCGATAAAACCTTACTCAACCTTTTAGCCAGCAGTGACGCCACGATCTTGTAGCCTGCGTTTAGCAGAGTGATCGGGCGCCACGCCTGCGGGTCAGATCGACACCCGCCGGGCTTCAGGTGAGCACTACGCGGCTCTCTCGAAAAGATCCGGCCTCTCTTCGTCCCTGACGAAGGCGTTCACCATCCGGAGGAGGTGATCCTCCGGGACAGTGTAAAACCTAGAATAAAAGCTGATGGGAATGCCGTCAGGGCCTGGAGCTGAGGTGGCGTTCATGCCCTTAACGGTGGCGAAGAGCTCTTCCGCGCCTACGGGAGCGCTCAGCTGCGCGCCGAGATCGCTCGGGACCTGCGGTAGCGTAGCGCAGAAACTACGGAGGGAGTCCGTGAAAGAGGCGTCGTCCCGCCTTTCGGCCTCGGAAGCAAACAGCTGCGAAAAGTGACGCGTAAAGTCGTCAGAGATGTCAGCCGCGCTGCTGCTCCTGGTACCGTCCGGCATAACTACCTCCTCCACGCGGGCCTGTCGCTCCTCGTCAAGGCTACCTGCCCGTACTTGGCGTAACACGGTCGGATCGGAAAGCGGTCGGCCCTGTACGAGCGCCCTACTTGCTGTCCGCGATGACTGACGCAGGAGTGTGTGGTAGCGCGCCTTCAAGATGTTCAAGTAATCGCGCATGGCGAAAGTAAGCGGCGCGCCGCGCTGCACGGCGCGTATACCCTAAAGAGAATTTTATTGGACCCCATGGTTACACGATAAGGGACCACAGTGCCTCAAAAAAATACAAGAGTACAGTTCGGGACTAGTGTCACTCGATTACGGAAAAGCGATCACTCAAGACACGACGGCGACTCCTGTCGCCCTGCAAACAAAAGTCATTCACTGCACGTAATAATGTCCACTGCAGGTGCGGGATTGCAAACTGAGGAGTGGGGCACACAAGAGGCCTTCGAGAAAATGGAACCATGACCACCGACGCACCATAAAGAAGCAAGCGGAGTAAACTTCCATCAGAGCGGGCGGTGGGACGCATCACACAGCGGCAGCAGTCTCGAGAAAGCAAACAGTTCTCAGGCATTGACACGAGACCCTTTAATGCCGCATCGTTGTAGACAGAAGGATGTCAGCAGAAGTTTGTCGCAGAGGTGTCACGCTTTTGACTGGTGTCCACCGAGATTTGGGAGACAGTTACTGAGCACTTTCCTTTCCTCAAATACAATTTTCGTTTTCTTCACCACGGCCACTCTTTCTCTTTCTTCTTTCACTTCCACTTCCACTTCCTCCCTTTCTCTACGATGTGGTTCGGGTGTCCACCGAGGTGACAAAGAATTAGCCATTTCCTTTCCTCAAAAAGCGCTGCGTTCAAAGGGCAAGGCATCGCGCCGAACGGGTGGTGGCGACCCGTGGACTCCCTGGCAGCGCTGCAACACACTGTCGAGTGGAGTGGGGTCGTGCGGGTCCCTGGGGCGTGCCCCGAATTCCTGTGTAAATGAAGTTTTTATGCGAAGCATACTACTTTAGCTACCACTTCAGCCCTTCACCGTGGTTATGCGCCTCCAAATCACGTGATACATGACGTCACACCACGTGACACGATGACGTCACGACAGTAGAGAAACGCAGGCCCACCTCGCGCCGTCGCTGTGGTTGCGCGCCTCCAAATTACGTGATACATGACGTCACACCACGTGACACGATGACGTCACGACAGTGGAGAAACGGGGGCCCACCTCGCGCCGTCGCTGTGGTTGTGCGCCTCCAAATTACGCGACACGATGATGCTTCGCATTCTCCAGGCTTAACCAAGTTAAGCCTCAGCCATTTTTTCTCTCTCTCTCTGTCGTGTTCCACTACTAAATGGGAAGCTTAAGCGTCATTATTAGCAGTTACTGAGCACTAAGTCATTAATCAGTAATTAGCCATAAATTAGTAATTTGTCATAACTTAGTAATTAGTCTTTATGTGTGACCTCATCAGTTGTGGCGTCACCAGTGCCAAAGAGGCAATCAAAGTGGTGAGGAAAACGCTTTCGTCTCTACGTACTTTAGACAGTAAAAGTGCCCCTGAATTTTTTTTATTCCCGTGGCGCTAATTTGCGGCTATGTTGTATGCGACCGAAACAATTTATTCCGGTAACCTCCCCACCTCCCGCAAAAAAAAAGAAAATATAAAATCGAGAGCGAAGTTTTCTAGAAAGCGGTTTAGTGCACCTTTAGGATTGCATGTTAATGAGTACGTGCTGAATTTGCCCCTCCACCACGCAAACACGCTTGCTCAGTTCGGCTACAAATGGCTCTTTTGTGTATGCCGTGCGGTCTTTCATGTAAAGTTGTATCTTACGATTGCATGCTAATGACTATATGCTGAATCAGCCTCTCACACCGGGCAAGATTGCCTGTTCAGTTTTGCGTACAAGAGTCTTTTGTGTATGTCGTGTGGACTTAAAGTGATATCTTGTGATTGCATGCTAATGAGCATGGGCCTAATAGAAAAGTTCCTGTTACGGAAGTATTAATTAGCCGAGTAGCAAAGTAGATGTTGGCGCTTGATATCCTTTTTCCCTTACGCGGCATATTGGCGCTGGCACGCGGCGCCCGCGAGAAAAGCGCTGAGATCTTACGTTACACCGCTGTCCTAGAAGATGGCGCACGAACGCAATAAAATAACGAAGTAGACCGGGACAGCATAACGGGAAGGAGCTTAGAACTGAGTCATTTTAGTCCGAAAACGGATCAGGAAATTTTCCTAAATTCCCAACCACATGAATAGCAGAAATCTCAGTCAAGCTGATTGGTCCAAGAAGAAAGAAAATTTTAACACTCTTGGAAACATTCGTAAAAAATAGGCAAATTCCGAAAAGCTGGCGATAAAGTACAATGAATTTAAGCTATAATCAGAGAAGAGACCAGACGAACGTAAAGTTCTCCAGACCAGTTAAAATGACAGCTGCTATACGAGGTCTGTTAGAAAAGTATCCGACTTTAGTTTTTTTTTTTTTTGCAAACACCTGACGGATATGAAACAAGCGCGCTTACACCAGCCGACCTTGAACCTTCGTGCGCATGTACGAATATTTCCCGGTCTGCCGATAGCGTCAGTCGCTGGGACGCAGCGTTTGAATGAGGCAGTGCGCAGTGCTCTCTTCGGTTTTTTATTACAAGAAAAAAGTGCGGAGCGACAGGAGCAGCGCTGCTGCACGAAATTTTGCCAGAAACAGGATTACAACCAAGTGGAAACTTTTCGGAATATTCAGTGCGGCTTTCGGTGAAGATGCTAAAAGCAGATCACAAATTATACAGTGGTACAATTTGGTTAAAGATGGTCGCACATCGGCGGAGAGCGAGCCACGCTCCGGTCGGCCATCAACATGCCGAAATGACCAGGTCATTGCCGAAGTAAACGCTGTGGTGATGCGGGACCGTCGTGTGACTATTCGAGAAATTGTGAAAGAGGTGTACATCAACGATATTTCTGCGCATTCCATTATCCCCGAAGATTTGGCCATGGAGAGAGTTGCGGCGAAATTCGTGCCGAAGCTGCTCACTGTGGAGAAAAAGTAGCTTCGTGTTGAAGTCTCGCAGGACATGCTAGATTCCACAAACAGTGACCCTGTGGTGTCCGGCTATCGCCGCCGCCGTCGCTAATGCGCATGCGCGCCAATAACCTAATAAAAGGCCTGCGCCGCAACCTACGGGTTGGTTATTATCGGCCAGCCACGCACCGACGAGCATGCGGGAATAAACGCAGCGTTCGCCCCTGGAAACTTGTCTGCTCCTTCGCATGAACGCGCGCTCATGAACGCGCGCGTCTCATGAACCACGCATCACAACATACCCCATCTTGGTTTGGTTTTATGGGGTTTAACGTCCCAAAGCGACTAAGGCTATGAGAGACGCCGTAGTGGAGGGCTCCGGAAATTTCGACCACCTGGGGTTCTTTAACGTGCACTGACATCGCACAGTACACGGGCCTCTAGAATTTCTCCTCCAAAGAAATTCCAGCCGCCGCGGCCGGGATCGAACCCGCGTCTTTCGGGTCAGCAGCCGAGCACCATAACCGCTGAGCCACCGCGGCGGCCTATACCCCATCTTCATAAACACCATAATCACTGGTGACGGGTCTTGGGTGCACGGATACGACCCGGAAACCAAATCCCAGTCGTCACAGTGGAAACACTTCTTGTCACCGAGACCAAAGAAGACCCGCCAAGTGCGCAGCAATATCAAAGTGATCCTGACAGCTTTCTTTGACTCCCTCTGTATTTCACACCACGAGTACGCAGCCTACAGGGTCAATGACCAAAAGTACTCTAGGGACGTCCTCCGTCGCCTACGTGGTGCTGTGTGGCGCAAGAGACCAGAGTTGAGGTCAACAGGAAATTGGCGCATCCATCACGACAATGCTCCTGCACATTCCTCGCACTTGATTCAGACTTTTTTGGCGAAAAACCAGACTCTTGTAGTTCAACAGACTCCGTACTCTCCTGATATGGCCCCCTGCGACTTCAGGCTTTTTCCTAAAGTCAAGAGGACATTGAAAGAAGCGCGATTTGAGACAAGAGAGGACATTATGGCTGCAACGACAGCTGAGCCAACCTCCGTTCCGAAAGGGGCCTTTTCGGAATACTTCCAACAATGGCAGCACCACTGGGAGAAGTTTGTGGAGTCCCAAGGAGACTACTTTGAAGGTGATTAGATTTCGAACGCTCCAGTTATGCCACTGTTTATTCTTCGGCCAAAGGTCGGATACTTTTCTAAAAGACCTCGTATACAGAAAGAGTTGAGTCAAGGAGGGGAAAAGGACTACTTAAGTGACCAGTGGTTGCAAGTGACCAGTGGTTGCAGGGCTTAAGGTGGTTGCAAGCTACGAGGAGAACGTGCACTTATACAGATGGTTTTTTATATAAAGAGCATTGACACACGCTGAAAGGAGACAGGAAGACGAATGAGCAGGGGAACGAAACACAGCACTGAAAAGAAATGTATTTTAGAAGAGTTTTTTGGGGAGACTAGTGGGCACTGCAGATTTAAGCTCATGTTTTGAAAACGCAGCGCATCGCAGCAATGTATACGTGTTAATTCACGTAAACATTCTCTTCTGCGTGCTCTTTCGGCTTTTCGTTCTTGTATGCAAGGTTCGTTGTTATTCAAAGTGTCCTTTGCAGAAGCCCCGTAACAAAGACAAAAAGGCTACACCGTCAACTGGAGGTGTCGCTCAGGCATACTACCTCCCGAAGCATTGGGCCTTTCCTCAATTGCCATTCGTTTTTTAGGACTTCTTATGGCCATCAAGTGGGACGTTGGTGGTGCGCCTTCTCACCTCGTCTATGGCACATCGGAGTGTTCACCGTGTCGTTTTTTTATGCGTGCCTCCAAAGAACGTCAATCTTATTTCTTCTGGAGTACTTTACGTTGAACATTTCACGTCTCCAGCCTCGTATCTCCACCCTTTCGACCACAACAGCTTAGTGCATGCCGGGCTTTTTCGACCGCGCTTTAAGAGACAGCGCCTCCGTTTTCTTGCACGTGAACTGTGCCTGCAGTTCACACAGGCACCCTATACAGGCCCCCATTTCGTCGTTGTACGCAGAGAAAAAGCTTTCGCGCTGCGCGCTAAAAGTCGCGACACCATCGTCTCCATCGATCGCCTCAAGCCTGCCTACATCGACGACTCCGGGCTCCCTTCTCAAGCTCCCCTCTAAAATCTCCTTCCGGCCTTTCCCAACACGCCGCCTGCCCACCCCCTTCAACTCGACGGAAGTGCGCTCTCTCGGACGACTCCGTTTCCTAAGGGGGTGGTGGTGGTGAAAACTTTTATATTGTAAAAAAGAGTTTGGGAGCCACAGAGTGGCCCCGCTACATGGTCGGCGTCCCTAGTCCGGGACACCGCACGACGAGGCCCCGTCTCTCGCCCGTTTCACCAGAGCCCTTTGGGACTCAAGCGAGGAGCAGTTGAGGAGGGCAGTCTCCCATGCCTCTCTGGAAGGGGTAGGGGAGGGGGGGAGGTGGGGATTTTGAGTACATGCCCACACCATGTGGAAGATATCACAGGTCTCCCCACAGTGTGGGCATCGCCCATCCGTGTTAGGATCGTAATGTTTTATTATTGCAGGACAGAGTAGAGTACCTGTCTGCAGGCGCCTTAAAGTTCGCTCCTCCGTCTTACTCAGCCCTTTTGCAGGGGCCGGGAAAAGGCGGTGGTTGTCGCTATAATGTGTTAATATTTCCCTGAATCGCAGCAGCGGCTGGTTAGTCTCCGAGCCTGAAGAGCTGGGATGAGGAGCCCGGTGAGTAAGCGCTCGGGCAGCCGCGTCAGCGGCCTCATTACCTCGTAAGCCCTGGTGGCCAGGAGCCCAAATGATTCGTTTGGGTGTTGGATCAGTGGCAGTCCGTCGTAGAATACAAGCAGCTAAGGGGGAGATCTCCCCTGCCAAGTAATGTTCACATGCTTTTCGGGAGTCCGTGATGATTATTCTCGAATTGGCGTGGGCGGCAGCAAGCGCTATCGCTACTTCCTCGGCCCGCATTGAATTCGGGGCTCGAAAGGAGAGTCCATCAACGTGCATTTCCTGGTGAACGACAGCGGCCGAGTAAAATCCCGTGGGCGATGGCCCTGCTACGTCTACATAATATACACCGGGTCGGGAGCCGTGTTGTCTCTCAAGAGCCCGAGATGCTGTGGCGGGGGACGAACGCCGCAAGCCAAGGAACGAACGCACGCGCAGCGGCTGGAATGAATCAGTTTGCGTTTTGCGTGCAGCTCTTCTACAAGCATCCCCTACTAAATCTTATATTTTGTATTGTACAACAGTAGCAGCATTCATAGAGATACGTATGTTAAACAACCTCACTAAGTTTCTAGGCGCACTGGTCACCGCCTTTAAATTCTGGAGTATCATATCAGGACAGCTACTTAAGAAAACTCGTTGTCTCTGAAATCAATTCCAGAGTGTAATCGGCTGACTGCAGCACAAATGTGTTTTATTAAAGCAGCATTTTCTTTTCTATTCTGTAACATCTCCTCTATAATGTCCTCGGAGGATAAAGCGTAATGTCTGATTAATCAAGAATAGAAGGAGACAGGTGTACAGTAACATTAAGCTGGGAATTTTTTCCGTGCTTTAGGAACGCGATCTTCGCCATTTATATGTAGGAGTACCAATTTTAAAGCGACAGCGTTAGAGAGGACGTTAAGAGGAAAAGCAGTGCGCTTTGTCACACTAATTCACAATTGGTTGCGAGGGTTGTGATGAAACAGATAGATCTGCGAAATGAGAATAATGAAATCTAGAGTTCATTTGCGACTTGGAGGCCGTAACATGACCGCAAAAAAAAATGGACACCTCAGCACTGGTGGCCAGGATGAAAATATAGGAAAAGGTCAGCGGACGGCAAACTGCTCGTAGCGATATTGATCGCTGCTTACGGTCCCGGAGACTGGATGAAGGTTCTTGATTATGAAAGACTGTGATGTCTGGGAGAACGTGGCAATGGACGATAAATCAGGGCGGGTGTGATTACTGCGTTGAGTGTCGCTATAAGCAGAGGAAGGAACTTCTGTCATTAGGCGGCGATGTGGACATAACTCTGCAAGGTGCTAGCCACTACTTCCCTGACAGTGTTAGCAGTGTTGCGTTCAGTAACGCAGAAAGATCACTATCTTACGAAATATCTGTGAGGTATGTGGCATTAGCTATTTGCGCTCTTACGGAGATCGTGCTCCTCGAAACGATTCATGACATATGTGCCATTAGCTATTTGCTAATGGCTTCCTTTCAAGCAGTAAGTGTGGCAGATGCTTGAAAAATAATGGAACAAAGCGGCTTCCGTCAGGTGCTCGTGTAGGCGGAAGAGAGCTTTTTTTCTTTTGAAGAAATTTTCTCAACTTTCATGCATGACAAATTTACGGATTACTGTTGCTGTTAATACCACTCTGTATGTTTCATTCAAAATTCTGTCGGATATAAAAAATTATTAGGTCCAAGCTTACTAGCTTAGCGCATTAACTAGGAAAAGCTGATTGCCATTAGCTGCCAAGAGGTGTGGAGTGGCAAGGCCGTTCTGTCGTTTCACAAGCGACGGCCCAGTTGGCCGCCTCATATGCACTCATATGCATCTTCGCGTCTATACATTCATATGCATATTCTGGTCTATTCCGCTTGGGGTCTTAGGTTCGATCCCATTCCCAGCACACTTTACGGAATCTGAGGCCCGCTTTCGCGTAGCAAGTAGTCTAATTCTCAGTGTTGTCTTCTTAATGCGGAAGCATTTATAGGCAATGTCGGCGGGGTCGTGTGAGAAAATGTGTCCTTAAAACGTGTCCGCCGCAGTTGTGACGTTCTCAGAACAGGTTGCATCAAACGAATGGTTGTGATCGATAGAGGATGGCGTAGGGATGGTGCGCAAAAAAATTGTCGCTAAGCTGACTAGGTAATTAAAACAGCCAATATTTGAGTCAAAACCTCAAAATTAAATATCGAAATTGCGCAGACGGCAAGCAGTAGCAGGGGATTGTACAATATAAGTGAAAAAATAAAAGCTCGAAAAAATTGTAGTGCTTTTGGTGAATGAAATCCAAAGTAATCGATTAAAAACACTTCCTTAACTTGGAGTAATTTGTTTATTAATTAGAAGAAAACGCAATGGAGGGTTGATTGGTTTGCACGGGCATATAGTAAGTGGACGGAAAAGCAATTGACGCATCGAGTTTGAACAACGAAATTTGTAATTAATATCGACCGATACGAATAAAAACCGATAATAAATCATTCAATGATAACCAATCGATTGACATGTAAATAATTATTTGTTTAATAATCACTCAATTGATCATTGATTAGTCACTTCATCGAAAATTAATCAATTGAACGATAATTAATCAAGTGATCGATTATTAGTCAATTTGGATAAAATTAATCAATAAAAAGAGGCAGAGAGGCGTCACGTGCCGAGGAGGCGTCAATGCTTCCGCATTCTCCCAACATGAGTCGCCGCTGTGATCTTTAATTTTAAATTGGTTGTTTTTGAGGAACTGAACTGGCACAGTAACTGGCTGCTTGCGTCACTGAACAACTCAATCGGGATTTGAGGTACCTGCTCGTGATGTCCATCTAACGCCTTACACAGCTGCATTTGTGCCTAATAAATTGTTTCCTTTAAATGGCTTCTACAAACCTCTTAGTAGAGTTTTGACTGCGGAAATCGCTTGAAATTTCTTAATTACGCACTGGTACTAGCCGCTACGGAAGAGCAAACGTAGGCAAGCATTATGGCAATAAATTCATCAACGTGTTCTTCAGGGACTATTTTTGGCAAAACGATCAAATAATTCCTAAAGAGCATTGAAAAAAGCAAGGCAGAAGTTCGTAGTGGCGCTTAGTACAAACTCTCTCTCTTGGAGGTCTCTACTCTAAGTCAAAGAAGAAGGGAACCCTCATTGGACTACAACGTGCTGACGATATAACGATGTGGTGAAACGAGGCATCTCTGAAGGAAAAAAAAATATCGCTAAACTCCAAGGAGCCATGCTCTGCATTAGCCTGTACGCCACGGAATGTGGTTTCTCCTGCCCAACCAACAAGTCCTAAGTTATACGAATTCGCTCGCGTAGATAAGAAAGAAAGAACCTCTGATTCAACTTTAATGTTGACACAAAGGAGATTCCTTAAGAGGATTCTGGGCACATGGCTAACAACCAGCCACAGAGTGGCCTACATAATGACAGCCTCCTCCAACGCTACAGCCCAATTGACTCGTATGATCACCCGAGTAGACAAGAGAAGACGAGGATTCAAATAGGAGGATACAGTCAGGCTGATACGAGCTCTAGTTGTCAGTAGAGCCACCTACGGCCTCCTGTACCAAATCCTTACATCTCAAGAAGTCGATCAGGTAGAAGCTATGCTGTAGAAAGCATATCAGACGGCGCTAGGTATACCTCTGAGAATATCTACTGTAAATTAACAGACCTCGGGGTCTCAAACGTATACCTAGAGCATCCGGAAGCACTCCTCATTGCTCAGAAAGAACGATTCCTCTTATGACCAAGGCACGGCTTTACTCAGGCGACTAGGCTACCCTGACAGCTGCAAGAAGAACATCCAAGAGACAGAGGACGTGCCGCATGACAGCACATCGACCTACGCACTACTGCCCATCCTTACGCACATGCACGCACAACTGCACCAAGGCAGAGCGGAAGGAAGGGCTCAAGGCGTTAGAAAAGTGCATCGCTGGCAAGAAAGACTTCCTGTCTGTAGACGACCCGAGCTGCTCAAGACACAAACCCATAGTGGCAGCGCCAATCGAATACGCTCCCAGGAAGCTAGACAGCGTCACTATAATATAATGTACACGCCCTTTTAAAAGCATACAGCCCAAGAGGCTCCTTTCGAGACCTGCAGCAAGCCTCGTTATGCATCCCCATGGAACCTAATCACTCGAGAAAATCATGCCGTCGCGTCCTGAATTATCCGGAGCTTTAAAATGCTCCATATATTAGGGAGCTCTGCTGAACAACTTACAAGCAAACCCCTTGGGCTGTACTCTTTTAACAGGGGCTGTACCTCTACTGATGCAGGGCAGAGAGCAATTGCTCTCGCAGTAGCCGAAGTCAACAGGTGAGAATCCCTCGTAACCACTTGGGACTGGTCGATGGCCTGAAGGAACTTCCTGAAAGGTGGAATCGACAAGAAAGCTGTACCCGTTATAAGACATATGGGCTCAAGCGATTAAAAATATTTCGAAACGATTTGAAACATCATTCCACTAAATATGTTAAATTAAACTCTAGTTGTGACGCGCCTTATAAATTAAGGCAATTCAGTTACAGAGCACCACTCGTATGGACTAACTATGGAACCGAAATGCTTTCATATTTACTTCCCAGTCTTCTAAATAAACATACACCGGCCTTATAAATTATTCAGAAATCTGTTTCTCAAAAGTTCTTCAACAGAAATTCTAAAGCTTACCTCCTTTGTCGTACGAATGATTAAAGGGTTGTTCCTGCAGAAATTCTTGATGTATCTGTTGTTCCGTTACCTATGTGAATTCTCTTTTTTTTCTTATTCTGATGTGCCTTGTAAATATTTGCTTTATAATTATGTCATTGCAAAAGTATGCACCTTCCTCCAATTTTTACCTTTAACAATTATGTGTTTTTATTTTGTAATGAAAGCGTATGAAGTTCTTGCTTCCTTTGCTGCTTATCCTGAGCATTGTGTCGAGTGCTTGGGCCCCGTCAGGCAGAGTACATCTGCCTTTTGCCCTTGTTTCCGAGACATTGCTGTCTGAAATAAAAAGATCGATCTTTATTATGTGGGCTACGGGACATGCCGGCCTCGCCGGGCACCTCGCAGCGGACGCCATTTCTCGAGGATATACTAACCGAACGACAGTTAATGCGTTGAGACGCCATCCAGTTACCCAGACATAAGGCGATATAGTGGAGCACCTTAGGGGACTAAGAAGGGCCTCTCCCCCACCCGATCCCCAACTAAATAAAGGAAGTGTGTTAGTTGGAGACAGCTGCCAACACAAATCCATACTTATTTATCCGCAGATAAACCCTGTTGCATGTAGGCTCGCATGCGCCTGGTGCGGACAAACAGCCAGGCTTATCACACAACATAGTGATGCCATCCCAACCTAGCAGTCCCAGCCATACACAGTGCCACGCCGGTGCAGAGGGAGGCAGCGCTCTCTAACTGGGCAACCCAAAGATCAGTCTTTACTGGTCAACTAGCCCAACTTTCTGTACTTATTTGCTGGTCGAACGGGCTCAAGCTAGCGCAGTCACCATAGGAGTCGTGGACTAGGGACTCGACTCATGAGGAATATTAAGACTCAAGGAGCCGTGAATAAACGTTTTACTGCGAAAGCATTCATTTGCTCACCGACACCGACCAATAATGTTGTAACAGTACACACGTTCACCGTACGTACATACGTACAGCATTTGCCAAAAGTTACCGGACAAAGGTCGTTTGTTTCTTAGCCGCGTAGCGAAGCACTTACGGCAGCCCTTAAGCTATAAATCTCTGTGAAATATGGTGGGCCCTTGTCCTCACGTTTGGACACATTTTGGTCTTTAGGGATGCCATAACGACTCCATAATACGGTTGGGAAGCAAAAACTCGTTACTCGGTTACTTTGGCTAAGGGGGTACGTGCGATCTTGTCCTGTTGACTAGCAACATGAGTTGCTACACGAGCGCACTGGTTACTCGGGTAAGTTCGGAGGATCGTCGCGTCAGCTGCGCAGGATGTTGCTCGGGAAGTACAACGTGGGTCGCGCTTTCCCTGCCTGTGGCTGTGATAGAAACAGACACCTGCCAGTGCAGTGGCACATCGCTTAACCACTGCAATGGTAGTTGTATTACGACTCGCCGCCATCTATGAATCTTAAGTAGAGCCTAAGTAACCCCTCCAAAAGAACAAATGAACAGCTGCTTTCGCACGTCTATCCGGCAGGTTGTCGAACCGGAACCGAACCCGAACCCCAAACCGGAACCGAACCCGAATTTTCGCCCGGAACCGGAACCGAACCGAACCCATATTTTTTCGCCATCTTGGAACTGAACCCGAACCGGAACGATTCAAAGGAACCGTTCCGAACCGGTTCGGCACCCGGTTCAGCCCCACTTTTTTTCATCCCGGCATACCTCATGTTTACGCACAAAATGAGATGATCTAGCGCATAGATTTACTCATCCGTAGCTCTCTGCACTAGGAAGTGCGAAAATTGTACCCAGTATATGCGACAGCAAACTTACAGGAAGTCTGGTGCCTGGGAAGAAGCCTAATTGACGTTTCCGTAATGTACTAGCGCCAATTCTAAAGACTTGTACGTCAGGTTTATGTGAAACCTTGAGTTACTACTCCTGCCCTTTTACATATTTGCGTAAATATTTAATCAGATTGTTAGGACTGCTCGAACTCAATAAAGTACTATAGACACCAAATTTTTGCTTGCGTGATTACTTCTTCCAAACGATGCGTTAGACATGGGGTACATAGAGCACCCCGTGGTATTCCCCAAACACATAATAAATAATTTATATTTGAATTTCTTCTTGACCCTGTTTCGGTTTCACCAACATAACGGTGGCTGTGACGTGTAGTGGAAATTAGGTCGCGTGAGGTGCAATAAAACGGCAATATAACTGCTGAAACGTCGTTCGTTGTAATTATAGGTCTTGGAGCCGCCAGCTGATTAAAGTGCTATAGTGAGTACAAACAACGTATCAGCGTTTGTATTAGTTTTCCCGTGCCTCTCGTGACCTAATGTTGAACTCACGTCACAGCCATCCTTCGGTTGATAAAACCGAAACTGCATGAGAGAAAAAATTATTTTCTAAATTATTTATTGGCAGTAGGGGAATACCACACGGTGAACCATGTATCCTAAAAACTATGGCGTCATTTGAAAGCAGAAAACACGCAACAAAACTGGGTGTCTATAATCATTTCAGCACCGATTGAGAATGCCTTCCTTTTATTTGCGTCATTTCCCAGAAATAGATGAAATATTAGCGCGAGGACCCAACAACGTTGTGATGGTGGTATTTGAGGAAAGGAAATGGCGCAGTAACTGTCTCACTTCTTGATGGACACCTGACCCATGGGTGAGAGTGAAGAAGAAATAGAAACCTGCGCAGTAGGGGAGGGTCAGCAATAATTTCTACCAGCTGGGGAACCTAAACGTGCACTGACATCGCATAGCACATGGTACATTTTGCATTTCGCCTCCATCTAAACGTGGCCCCCGGGTCCGGGTTCGAGCCCGGGTACACTGAATAAGTAACCGAGTGCCCTAACCACTGAGCCAGTGCCGTTGGTAGTGCAACATTTACTTTTGTAGGCGCTTATTGTCTCCGACAGCAGGTTCTAAATAAAACCCCTCACGATGGGTCTGTAGGGAAATAAAGGAAAAAAAAAATGGTTCTATGGCTGTCGAGCTCGGCTGCTGATTCCAAAAATACAAAAACCAATGAGTTCTGTCGCACGTTGCAAATCCCCAGCTGCCGTCTACTATGGAAGTGCCGTCTACTATGGAACATTGTCTTCAAATTTTGTTGAAAAAGATGTCATGACTCGACTATGATGTGCATGCGCAGTATGGGTTTTTAGTTTTAATCTTCGTTCTTCTGTTTTTTGGATTGTTCACTGTGGCCTGCGCCTTCATATACTTTTCCGAGAATGTAATAACCAGTTGTTAGACAGCGTCCGTGTCGTCTCCAGACTTCCTTTTGTCCTTTTTACTGCGCTGCTTAAGCATGAACCCTTACAAACTAGCCAAGTTTTATGTTCTCGTAAACAAATCTTTGCATTTTTTTTATTTTGTATACCGATGTGCCAGAAAAAAGAAAACGCATAGCAAGGTTGACTGAAACCCATCTGCGTTCTAATTTTTTTTTCCTGAACCCTTATGAACCCGTTTGAACCGGTTCGAGACGTCCGAACCGGTTCGAACCGGAACGGAATGGCCCTCTGGAGCCGAACCCGGAACTGAACCCGAAAGGCGTGAACCCGAACCCGAACCAAATCGGAAAAAATGCCGGTTCGACACCCTGCTATCCGGTTTATCTACGTTAATCCCCTACCATTTTTCTCTCTCTATGGGCAATACAAGTTTGAATGGAATTGATAACAACGCTGAATATTATTATAGATAGAGGGGATGAACGTTTCGCTCGTACCACAATGCCGCAGTTGTTGTTCCGCCTGCAGTAGATGCAGTATGATCACATCAAACGTTTTATGATACACTGCAGTGGCGGAAAAACTCTTCGATATTTGTTGCAGGGGAGAGGGGGCAAATTGCTAGTCGAGGCCAAAGCCGACATATTGACCCTTGGCAACTCCTAACTTTTAAATGAGGATTTATGACCCCTTAAAATTCAAGTGGTAAGGCCCACCACATGTCTATGCAGCTGAGGTTAGGATTCACCAGACTAACTTTTTTCTGAGTAGGGCAAGAAATTACGAAGTGGGCCTTGGTGAACGATAAAGGGAACGGAAAAGACACCTCATTTTTCTGTGCCACATTCTGCTCATTTCATTTTTCAAAACTTTGCAGCTCGATCAACCTGGCGTTTAAGATTACCGCTAGTGATGAGTACAAAAACTTGAGACAAAAGTTTGCTATACTTCTGAAGCTGTGAGAAACCATACGGACTGCGCTAGCGAATTGACCTCAAAGTATACGTGGCACCTCCAGCCTAGAGACGTATGCAGAAGTGCGTTCACAAGAAGCGCCATTATCCAACTTCATTTACAAGCTATATCAGACACATTTTGTCGACATGTTGAAAGCGCCGCCGCCTGTGCGGAAGAAAAAGTAGTAATAATAATAATAATAATAATAATAATAATAATAATAATAATAATAATAATAATAATAATAATAATAATAATAATAATAATAATAATAATCTTTATTCATGCCTATAGGTATGAAAAGGAGTCGAGGGAAAAAACCACAAAGCTTGACAGTCCCTCGACACCTGGTACACAGATATCGGCAAGCAGGGTTTTTCTTTTCACAGTTTTCTTTCCTGGCACGAAATATATCCATGTCATTAATAAAAGGAGCCTTCGTGCATTACCAATTCCTTAGAAAAAACAAGTCGGCTGTCCCGACACGATGATCCGGGTGAATGGCTCCGGTAGGCCCTCACTATGTAAACATTGTTCAGCTTTCTGAACCGATTGAAGAGCTCCCTGGCGAAAGATACGTACCTTTCGTTTTCGTAGTACAAAACACCTAGCCATGCAGTAAAGATCCCTCCTTAATGCGGACCGCTGAGTCTCCTGAGGACTCCTCAGTCATGGCTAGAAATTTAATGAAGTTATGAATGTGAGCGCATAGAAGTTTGACGTTACTATCATGAACGTTTTGTTGAGAATTACCGAGCTGTAATTGATCGCAGCCTGTTTCAAATGAGGTTTTCTATCAGCTCAGAAAAGTGCAGAGAAGTACAACACAATACGACATTCAAAAATCAGGAGTAAAAAAGCAGGCGCTCAGATGACGAATTTCTCAAAGGACGATGATAAAGAAGTTTACGTCATGCCGGATGCCTCAGGGGTTAGTCGTTAGAGCACTGACGTTTGCACGGTTTGCGAGGATGCTAAAGGATGCATCAACGCTCAACTCGTTCATACGCCTATAAAGTACATATTAGATATAATGGTAAAAAAATGAAAAATATTTAACTAGACCTGCTGGAAATATTTATCTACAAATGTTACTCGGGACACTATGACATGTACGAACTCGCACACTGCCGATCTTACTCAACCTTTCGCTGAATAAATGTAGCACTGCCTTCCGTCCTGATAGTTTAAAGCACCAAGTATTTAGTCATGGTGCCTACGCATATCAAAGATATATCCAGCCACTAATGGCTGCCCACAGCTCGTGAAACGATGGGCTCCATATTCGGAAACGAAGTTTTATACCTCCGAAGAACTATTGCGTTCGCATATAAGATGCACCTGTGCAATTTTTGCAGTCATGGCTGTTGAACTCAGAGCGCTGTGCGCGGCGTCGAACACGCATTGGAGTGTAAAAAGAGGAGTACCAAGGGCACATCACGTTGTTTTCAAGAGACACCCATTTACCTTAAAGGCGCACTAAACAGGAATCTGAGCTCGTATTTTTATTGCGGGAACTCGATCTACACGTTCAGAGCATCCTTAGAAACTGCGAATTATTGTCCTGTGTGGCGGATTTCCCTAATTTAAATCGGATTAAACGCCCCGGCTCCCGCCTTTTTTTTAACTCACCGCTGACGGTAGGAGGTGTCAAATAATGCGTGGAGTGCCTTTCAGGCAGCCACGTGGCGCCTTCTCTTTCGCTGTTATTTAATTTTTTAAATATTTTCTTCAATAAATAGATCCAGTCAGACACAACATAACAGCGAATTAGGCCTTCGGAATAAAAAAATACGCGTGGACTCATTGCTTTCACGGATCCCTACGTATCATTTCACCGATAGCAGAACGGCAAGCTGCCACGGGACTGGCTGAAAGGTTGGTTAAGTCCTCCTACCGTCAGCGGTGAGTTGAAAAAAAAAAGGCGGGAGCAGGGACGTTTACTCCCAATTAAATTAGGGAAATCGGTCGCACACGACAATAATTCGAAGTTTTTAAGAATTCTCGGAACGCGTAGATGAAGTTCCCGTGGAAAAATATGTTCAGATTGCGCTTTTTTGCACCCTAAACATTTTTGCTGGATATGGGCGCTATGCTTGAAAGGCCTGCTGTAGTTAAAGAACCAGTAAAGGTCTACATCAATCAGTGTGCGGCGATAACGTAGCAAATAGGAAAATATATTCTTTTCGTCAAAAAATTCACATCACTAGTCTCCCGAATCAAAAGCTCTCGGAGGACATAAACTACTAAGATATCTGTTAGGTCCTTTAGTTCAAAGAGGGTATCATTTAAGCCTCTTTCCTACCTTTCCATTTATAACATTAGTACCGTGGTGGGCTTAACGCTCACTGTAAGCGCATGTTTTTTCCCTGGATCTCTCATTTCGCCTCCGCAATGGACCCCAAAAGTTTGTTCCTGGTTATTAAGGCTTCACAATGTGGGCTAAAGTTCGGAATAACTCAAGACAGGACAATTTTTGTACAGAAATGATTTACGGTGAAAGACTTACTGGGAGCCAACAAGACGCCGTAATGCCACTGAGGGCTCAGCACTCTGTCACAACGTTCTAATGATAGCCTCAGTA
Organism: Amblyomma mixtum; assembly: GCF_055824585.1. Classification (NCBI taxonomy): domain Eukaryota; kingdom Metazoa; phylum Arthropoda; class Arachnida; order Ixodida; family Ixodidae; genus Amblyomma; species Amblyomma mixtum. Next base: position 38,404,789 of record NC_143015.1, on the reverse strand, counting down.
CAGGTTCTTCCTTCCTCCCCGCTGCTGTCTCGTTCCCATTGCGGCCCGATCTCCTGATTTGCATTTGTACGAATGATTAAGGCGAATAGTTTGGCTGGAAAACATTTTGTGTGCATCATCACAAAGTGAACAAGACATGGGAAAACCTCAAGGCGCTTGCCAATGTTTCGACACGAGTACCTGACGCCCATACGAAGAAAGGTCTTGTTGTCGAAACGTTGGCAACCACCCTGGGGTTTTCCCTCCCTCGTTCTCTTAGCCATTGTCAAGAGCCATCTCACCAACCTGTCTATTTTATGTGTATCGGAGTAGCCGGAGGGAGCACTGAAAATAGAGCTTAAAGAGGTAGAGCAAGAACTGAGTGATGCCACCCGAGCTCCCTGTGTCAAAAGCTCCTAGCAAAAACCCCCTATTCGTGTTAACTTCCTCACTTAAATGAGTCTGCTCCTCGCTGGTTCGGCAGGCGTCCTAATGACGCAACAGTTGCCTGTAGCCATGTATCTAGGTGGACACACAGTACTCCCAGCGAGACCCACGTGTCCAGAATAAAGCACACAGCAAGAAAAGCACAACGAAATAGTAACAATGCATCTTCCTCAGCACGTCGGCGCGGTGTTGGCTAACCGGCGCAGGAGCGCTCAGACAAATATAGAACCGCCATCTGCACTCGGTTCATCGAAACGGTTTCGGCCAACCGGAACAACAGCTCACGCCCAATAAAAAAATCATCTCGGCGCCGCTGCTGTACCCTGTAAATTGAGGTAAAATGCTTGGCTGAAGTGCACATCTTCCCGCGCGGCACAGGAAGTATGCTGTGGCGTCTATGCCTCCTCATATTGCGATTCCGGAAAAGGAACCAAAACGCCAACGCTCGGAAAACGTGATGTTGGCTTGCACAAGGCGTAGTCCGTGTTCGCGGCTGAACGCACGTTTCTTAGAAGCGGTGCTGTTTCCCACGCGCTGGATCGGAGGGGTTCGTACCCTGAAAAAAAAAAAGCGTTTTCTGAGAAAGGGTGGTAGGAAATTGTAGCCCCGCTGTATTCGAAGCACCGACTTTCCATGACTAAACTGCTGCCGTGCTATAGTTCACGTACCGTGTATCCGTCTAGCCCTTCGGCGCGGGTACGCAACGATGCAACCGTGTCGACACACGGCTAGTAGGCCGGGGGAACACATACGCGTATATTTGGACTACTGCATGCAGTCTTGAGATCAGTGGCTCTACACCGGCCAGCTAAGTGTGGAATAAATACGCCGCATTTGAGCATGCTACTGAGATTTAGATAATGCCTTTTCTTCTTTCCATGACCTCATAAGGCGTTGCATTTTTCATGCCTTCTAACTCTCCGCTTGCGCTATGCACACTGGCTATCGTGTATAAATACTTGGTTAGGAAAGTTTTGTTAATGAGTAAACTAACGTTGATTATTTGGATTGGAGGCTATGTACGCCGCGGCTGACTGTTTGTTGCTCGAAAAAGTTTTCTTATATTGAAGCCTCTGGATTTAGGAAACTTTTATAGTGTTTAAATAATAAAAATAAATAAACCTAAACTGAGAAACCAAAATAAATAACAATCATACCAGCGATTCCTCAGCTGTCTAGTAAGCAGAAACATGTCTTCGCTTTTGTGCGGACCGTCCTATAGCAGCTCCAGAATCACCTGACCCCCTCAGCACGTGCTTCCATTGCTTGGTCTTATCTCAAGCGATTTTTGACCGCCGCCTTTTGCTACCACTGCAGCTTTTGTCTAAGGTGGAACCGAACTCAACAGCACTGGGAATTACCGCTGCACAATATACCGTGTAGAGGTATTATTGACACAAGATAATTTTGCATTTTGAACAACTATTTTCAAAGCTGCTCCGTAATTCGGTATTGAGATGATAAAAGGCAGGGGGTTTTATCGTTTAAAGTTTGGTTACCAACAACATTTACGCTTATTTATTACAATAGTTTGCCTAAAGTAATAGTGTGTGATTATCAGACATCAAAAGAGCACTAAAGTTTGCCTATAACAGCGATAAACACAGTGCGTCGAAATTATATCAACCACAAGAAGCCAAATCAACCAGCACAAACATTCGAAATGTGGCCATGACATTACATTTGGTGGATCAAACAGAATATGATTCTTAGGCTTTTCAATGAAGAAGTCCACTTCTACCGTTCTCAGAACCAATGTGAACTGCCGTGAAGCCTAGCGTAAGTGCAGAGCATCGGGAGAAGAGAATATAAGCTTCCTTCGCGAATTCAAAACCGTGATTGGAGGATACTGTTTGGGCGCTGGCTCCAATTTTATTGTTTTTACTGGCGGCGTATAAAACCCACCGAAAATATTCCTGCCTACGCCACTAAGACGAGTAATCTGGTATTATCGAATACGTTTCCTGTCGTCTGCACTTATAAGTTCTTCTACTTGGGATTGTGAATATGATATAAGATACAAAGATTGTCTTCCTCGGCAAGATATATATATATTGTGCAACGCTACAAACTCTTCTCCACAGATCTCTCTCCTTGGGCAACGAAATCCATCTTTCTGTGATAACAAAATAGTGCTGCAGAACTAGGGCGGGTAATAAAAGAAAGTACGCAAGGACGAAGGGCGTCCGAAATTTTGCCAGAGATTTGGTTGCGGATGGTACGTGGCAATACCAATGTCACTTTGTAGTGTCGAGTAGGAAATTACGAAAACTATCTTACAGACCAAGCTGAAAGAGAAAAAAGAATATAGTAAGCTGCCGTGTAGCCCAGTCGCTTTTATAAATGAGAATGCGCTAGAGGACAGCTTATTTCCTTTTTACTTTCATACAGGCATATTCGTGTACTTCGAAAAGAATAGAAGAAGTATCAAAGCAATAAAAGTGAGGAGAAATAAACTCCAAAGGATTCGCAAAGCGTGAATGTGGTTTCCTGGCATGAAGTTGCCTTCGAAATTAGGAAAAAAAACCGAACAGACACCGTGCACAGAAGGCAACCGCAAAAGTAGAAAAGAAATAATAAAAGGCCAAAAATTGTGACAAGAAAGCGTGAACAAAGATAGGAAGAACAGCTTGCTTATCAGTGGCCTTCTTGCTTTCCTTTCGACGAATGTATCCGGTTGAATATTGCTCCAGTTGAGCGTAAGAGCGATATGATGCTCGCTATATGCGTAAAGGAATGGCGTTCAGTGAGAGTCGGAGCGGAAAATCTTTGTGCACAATGCGTGTTGCGTAATGAGACGTGAAAGGCTGTCTTTTGAAGCTGTTGCTTGAAGTGCTACTCCTCGCAAGAAATGGAGCGTCTAAACTTCTTCCTTCATTCTTCACATACAGCTTACTCGAAGGACAACACTGCAATCTGAAGTAGACATTTCTGAGCGTTGGAAGGTTGGAAGTTTCAGAGAAATATCTAGGATAAAATAATAATGATCTGCGAACACTAGCTTATCGGATCTATACAGAAGACCGCAAAAGAAAGATTGCAACCGAGGCTCAGAGATACAGTTGTTATTTTTCTGTTATTCAAAAAGCCTAGAGACAGGCCAAGCGGGCGCTTAAAGGATGGTGACCGACCTTGTGGTATTATACAACACAGACAGCGCCATAAAAACATTGAGAAGAAGAAAGAAGATAAAAATCAAGTCATTGAATGTCGCCCCAATAACCAAGGAAATAGTTCAGAAATCGTGAATTGGTGCGGGCAGGATGACTCCTGACGGGAAATGCAACGCAGACATGACGGGATCCTCCCTGCATCTTACACGTGGGTATTTTGTCTTACATAAAACCACACTTTTGAGAATGCCAGGGCTGGGGGGGGGGGGGGGGGGGATGCGCGCGCGGTGGCTTAGTGGCTTGATCTTCCACCTTGTATAAGAAAGTTGAGGGGTTCGATACCCCTCACTGCCTGATACCTACCGCCTCTCTTGTGAGCACATCCATCCACTCGCCAAGTGGTCCGCTTCTCTGGGGTGAAATTGTTGCATATTAAGCTTCTGACCCCACTTTGTGTAGACCAAAACACCCCCTGCCATGGAAAAGTCGTAAAGATAGCAGCTTTGCTTGTTTACAATGCTCTCTCTTATCGTCAGTAATCTTGCGACTTTCATAGGCACAATGGCAGACGCATTTAGTTCGCAATCAATTGTTCTAGGCACTTATTCACGGCAATGTATTTTGTAAACTTTGTCGCCAGCTTAGTACAGCGATTATCCAGAGTTTTTATACGAGCGTTGCCTTAGCAACCTCAGGCAGCTTGATGCCATTTGCGCTAAACTTGCACGTTGATATCTTTTTGCATTATATTATGAATGCACTTTTCATGTTAAAAACAATACATTTCAGTAAAACGCCTGCATCATACACGTAATTAAGATCACGACAGCAAATGTTCCTAATCTTTACCAGGGGTTGGGTTTCGGATCAATGAAAGTGCACGTATTGTTACGTTTGAAAAAATCAGAACCCTTGTTTGGGCTTTTAAAGACACTACCTCTAAACCAAATAGAGGAACCCTTAAAGGCTTGACGTTGGTCGCATTAGGAACAAAGAACAAAATCAATACAGTAATAGATGTCATTCAGTTCTTCCAGTGGTAAGGGGTGTAAGGGGGAACGCGGAGAAGTGCTTTTCAGGAAGAAGAAAGAGCAGTTTCCTGTGGATAAAATTTGAGTCTAAAGTGACGTATTTTCTTACCTCTTATTGCCCTTTGGTGTCACGTGAGACGTCAGAAATTATTTTATCCCGATATGGCTGCTGGTATTTCTCCGTTTCTTTTATATTTTGCCTGAAGGCGGCTACCCACAACTTGGAGTGCTTCTTAGCCGCATGCTTCCACTTTTAGCCAACCTTATTAATGTGTGATATTTATTTGCGGCGAAGGCATTGAAATTGAACTCCATATTCCCAACATGTTCAAAGAAGTACCACAGCATCTATGATCCAGGTACACTTTTCTCGCTCAAAATTTTAGCTACTGACCATGCTATCTCGTCATGTGTGCATTGATGGCTGACTACTGAAGCATGTTGCTCTCTCTGGTACGAAATAGGACTCACGAACGAAATCTATTGTGAAAAGAAGTGCTATAGAAGAAAGCCATAGCCACGGTGTTTCACTTTCCGTGTGCTGCGCTCTCAGTAAGGTGGCTAAATGACACCACGCTATCGTGCATATGACACACGCGCATGTGCTGCTACTGCTGGCAGCGTGCCAGTCCTTTCAGGTACCGTCACCGATAATTTGAAAGAGCAGAAACAAGATTACATAAAAGCTGCACTTCAACGGTGCCCCCGATGTACAAACCAAATACGTATACATTTGTGGTGCAATATGAAATTTCCTTAGGAATCTCTTTAATCACTGTGCAAAAAACAAAGGGAAAAACGGAAGAATGCCAAAATTTTCAGAGCGTTCGAAGTTTTTGTGTTGCTCGAGCTTCTAATCTGCATCACATTGAAGTGTGAAACGCTCTCACGCACCCCAAAAACGTGGAGGTGAAGTTAAACGCTGCATTATTGAATTAGAGATCACAGAGAGAAAAAAAGCTGTTCAACGTAATACTCGGAAGCTGAAGGGATCCGGTATGTCCATGCAAAGTTTCTTTTGTGCACAGACGTTTCAAAAGCGGAAGCTTCTCTGGGAAAGCTCCAAGAGTGAAAAAGACGCAAGGCAGAAACCGAACTTATTTCATGATAGGCTTCTTGTTGACAAATAATTTACACATGGGATGACAACACGATGTCCCGCCAAATGCTACCGAAGAAGGTAGCACACCTTCCTCATAACCCGCCGCGGTGGCTCATTGGTTACGGTTCTCGGCTGCTGACCCGAAAGACGCGGGTTGGATCCCGGTCGCGGCGGCCGAATTTCGATGAAGGCGAAATTCTAGAGGCCCGTGTGCTGTGCGATATCTGTGCAGGTTAATGAAACCCAGGTGGTCGAAATTTCCGCGGCCCTTCACTACGGCGTCCCTCATAGCCTGAGTTGCTTCGGGACGTTAAACCCCAATAAACCAAACCAACCTTCCTGATAGCTAGCAACGCACAGCAAAGTAAGCTGCGCATGCTTTCGTTGAAAACTAGAAGCTTAGCCAATAAAATAGACGTGCTGAAGGCACTTTTGATTTCATATGATCCTCATGTTTGTGTGATCACTGAGACCTTCCTGAAATTGATGTATACATGACGATGAAATCGTTTCACCAGCGTGAAAGGGGCGCATGTGGTGGCGGCGTCGCAATTGTTACGAAGGCGTGGATTGATTTTGCTATCTCTGAGCAAGTAGTTAAAACATGAAAACTCGATTGTGAAAATTACCATTTTCGGTATCATATTTTTTCCCCCTGCGTGGTACATCGCCCTGCACCGCCGTGGTGGCTCCGTGGTTAAAGCGCTCGGCTACTGACCTGAAAGACGATGGTTCGATCCTGGCGGCGGCAGTCGAATTTCAATGGAGGTGAAACAATAAGTGCCCGAGTACTGTGCGGTGTCAGCGCATGTTAAAGAACCCCAGTAGGTCGAAATTTCCGGAGCCTTCCACTACCGCCTCCCTCGTAGCATCAGTTGCTTTGGAACATTAAAGCCCATAAACATGAACTTTTTCTCGCTAACTAAAGGGCGTAAGGAAACAAACTTTTCCACAGCTTTCAATGCATTCGTTTTACATTACTGAAACTAGAATAAATAGCCTGAGATAGTTTGTATTTGTATCACTAAAACGACTATTCATTGGAGGCAACCATATTGCGCTGAGAAAAAAAGTTTTGAAATTATTTTTTGCTCTCAGCCCACAATGTTAGCTCTAGTTGGGTAGAAAAATCGTTCTTATTGCGATAGAAAGTATTAGGATTGTGGATTAAGTACATTCCACGGAAAAGGGTAGAAAATGAGGAGAAATCAAAGCCAAAAATATGCTTTATTACATAAACTCATCTCGTTTTCAGCTCTATAGCAAGATGTACCCACGTAGAATATTGGTAGCACATTTCATACCACGGCGTTTATTACAGGTGATCTGCATCCAGTTTGTGAAAAACATTATCGGTGTCTCGCCGCTTCTGAAATAAAAAAGGCATCTCGTAGGGCAGTGTAAACTTGTCTTTATCTACAGCGTGATAAACGGGACAAGACGTGAAGAAACATGTAAAGACAAACACAGCGCTGACTGACAACTGATTTTTATTGCCGTTCTAGCTAGCCGGTAAATATACCCCCCCCCCCCCCCCCCCCCCCGTAGGGCTGAAAGGAAATCAATGTACACGTAACATGAGGACAAGGGACGTAACACGTAACGTGTACCTTGATTTCCTTTTCGCCCTCCAGTGTGGGTAGACATACCGGCTGGAAAGGAAATAAAAATCAGTTGCCAATCAGCGCTGTGTTTGTCTTTACATGTTTCTTCTCATCTTGTACTGTTTATCGTCACCAACTCGCCGAACAAGTTACCTTGTAAACAATTCTGTATGCAACACTGTTCAAGTTTGCCGTGAAGCCTGCCGTTTTCCAAAACGGCAGCTGAATTTCGTTTTGAGGGATAAAATAAATAGTAACAATTCAGCCACAACCTGCACGCTGGCATTCATGATTGTACGAATGTGTCACTTAAGCACCATCTTTATTTACGTTACGATCATCAGGGCAGAATAAAACCACCACAAGACTGACAGACAAGGCGATTTCAATTCCCTACTCAAGCGTCAATGTGGAGCAGCGGCTGCCAACAATTTCGAGCAGGTGTGGCTTGCAGTTTAAAACTTCAGCTAAATTTGAGCTCAAAAGCAGCATCTTTGTATTTCACATGTCCGTGCAAAAGTTTAGTGAAAATACGCTGAATGAACAACGGGTTTGTTTAGGCTATCTTAGGGGAAAAGTTAGCTGCACTGTCACAAAAAAGATAGTCTGACACTAAGGCGAGACGGATTTATGTTGCTTGGCACACCTGCGTCATTATCATCTCTAGCTGCCGACCCGGTAAACCCACTATATTAACTGCAAGGAAAAGAAACCTGAGAAGCCGGCTGTAATTCAAGCGCAATTTTTGGCCGCTATCAACATACTATGGAAGCCACAAATATTCATTATGTGTTCCCAACACTATTTCTCGCTTAGCAGCGCGGAGACTCGTAGGATTAGGCTCACACGGAGGAGGCATCCGCTAATGAACTCCGTTATACGATGCCTCTTTTTCCACCCTTTGCTGAGCGAAAGCACATGCTGCGGAGTATTTGGACTGCAGGTAAACCCTCAGAGCGGCGCCACCTCATTATAAGCATGGATGTTGAGGGGAATTCCCGTGCAGTTGGATCGAAAAGCACGACAGTGTCCAAGCGCAGGGGATAGCGATAGGAGAAAACCCGACCCACAGAGTGAGAATTTCGAAAACTGCGTTGCAGCGTGCATGGTGCAATTGCCTCAACTCTAAGACGGCAAACCATTGAGCGATTAGCCTAGCGCTATCAGTGATGTAAGCATACCGAATGTAGATTGAATGTTCTGGATCACGAGTTGCCTGAAACACACTGGGCTAATGATTACACGTATTCAGAAGTCGACGCTAATGATTCTGAAAGTAACAAGCGAAGCACGGATAATTGGACGTCAGCAATGAACTTCCTCTTAATGTTCTCATAGCATCCTAACGTATTGCATAGTGCATTCCTCTGCGATGTCGTCATTATGGCGGGTATTACACAGCAACCAGGAAATCAGACACCGATCTGTTCATCTGTAGTTCTACCCAGCGTTAATGCTGAATGATTGTTTGACAGGTTCCAGTGAGGGAAACGCCTGTGTTAAACCTCGAACGGACATATTTTTTTCAATGACACCACAATGTACGTTTCGTGTCTATGGCGCCATATGTTGGGAGACCAAAAAATGCTTTGTACGAACCAAACCGAATCTGGGACATAGCACAGATTGCCGGAAAACACATGACAGGTTGGACCGGACATGCACACGAATTGACAGTCGGCAGATGTCAAGCTTGAATTCTCCAATTGCGCTTAGGGGTTAAAAATGTAAACCGCAAATAAATGGCAGAATTGGCCAAAATGCGGGATTTTTCGCTTTATTTTTTTTTTTCATAATGCTTAGACCTTCATCCTTCTCAAGACTAAGAATTCTAGCGGAACCGGCAGCTGGATATGACTTTTTTTTATTTGCAATCGTCGAAAAGTGTGACTGAACCATGATTCTGATATTCGCGGCGCACCACGGATTCCGCGTCTTTTAATCACGGAGCGCCGCCGTCTAGTCACCATCATCATCGTCAGCCTGACTACGCCCACTGCAGGGCAAAAGCCTCTCCCATGTCTCTCCAATTAACCCTGTCCTTCGCTAGCCGCGGCCACCATAATCCCGCAAATGTCTTAATCTCATCCGCCCACCTAATTTTCTGCCGCCCCCTGCTACGTTTGCCTTCTCTTGGAATCCACTCTGTTATCACTAAGGACCAGCGGTTATCTTGCCTTCGCATTACATGCCCTGCCCAAGCCCACTTCTTCCTCTTGATTTCAACTAGGATATCATTAACGCGCGTTTGTTCTCTCACCCACTCAGCCCGCTTCCGATCTCTTAACGTAACACCTATCATTTTTTTCTTTCCATAGCTCCCTGAGTTGTCCTTAACTTGAGCTGAACCCTCTTTGTTAGCCTCCACGTTTCTGCCCAATAGGTGAGTACCGGTGAGTCTAGTATGAAGTTCCAAAGCCAGAGCCTCCGCTGACTCGCCAAAATTTTTTTCAACTATTCCACATCCCGCGAACGTTTGTCCAGCACTATATGAAGCAAAGCTTGCAATCAAATTTTAGCGGCACTTTTATGAGACAAAAGACGGACTTGAGGCGCGAGGTTCAGGCGTGGTTACTATGTAACAGTGGCGCGACTTGCTTTGGGTAAGAGTTCATAGTTCTCTACTAATAAAGACACGATTTTCTTAAAACTAACCTGACGAATTTTGCTGAACATTTTATAACATATTTATGCGCTACGGTGCATACAGAAACCAACCGAAGGTGTACTTAAGTACAGAATAGGCAAGAGAACGATATGCTATTAACATGGCGTCGAGGGAGGCGGATAGAATCGATTGTTTAACAGCAAGAAGCTCGGAAAGGGCTTTTGACGAAATATTTTGCGTATGTTAATCCAATTCGAAATCAGAAAAGATGTCAACTGCGAGATGTTTGAATTCTTGGACTGTTTTTCAAGATTGTATATTAACTTATGACAGGAAAATGAACATGTTCAAGTTTAGTTTCCATATAGTTTTAGAAACGAATATGTCGAGATCGGAAGGTCGTCTGTCGCTGTCTACATCATTTTACATTCGACTAAGTGCATTTTTTAAAGTGGCTTGATCATGTGACCTAATTTTTTTCATAAAAAAATTAGAGATCATACCGGCTATCAGCTTGGGAAGAATGCGGAAGCCATTGACGCCTCCTCGGCACTCATCGCACCTCTTTGCCTCTCTTTTATTCTCTTTGCCTCAGACGTCCCGGTGGCCACATTCCATGAAGGCGTGCATGACATCATTCGTCTCCGTGGCAACTACATTGACGCGGCGGATCACAGTGACACCGCGGCGGGCGTTCTCCCCTGGCGTCGCAGTGACGTCACGCGAAGTCATGGTAACCGCGTTGATCAGTTATCGTTCTATTAATTAAATAAAGATTATTTTATTAATTATCCATCATTTCAATAATTACCTATAAGTTGATAAATTACCGATTTTTGAACCTTATCGGCCGATGAATGGTAACCCATTTCGTTGTTCAAATTCGACGCCTTAATTGCTTTTCCGTCCACTTACTATATACCCGTCTAAACCATTCCTCCCTCCATTGCTTTTGCTTCTAAATAATTGACTAATCACTCGAAATCAAAGAAATATTTTTCTTTCCTATTGTGCCTTCCGTATAAAAATCACACTGTTCGGAGTAAGAAAATCCTTCCTTGTCCCGTTTTTCTCACTTCTTCGGTTTCGTTAAGGTTTATGGAGGTTTAACGTCCCAATGCAACTCAGGCTATGTGGGGCGCCGTAGTGAAGCGCTCCGGAAGTTTTGACCACCTGGGGTACTTTAACATACACTGACATCGCACAGTACACGGGTCTGAAGAATTTCGCCTACATTGAAATTCAACCGCCGCGGCCCGGATCGAACCCGCGTCTTTCGGACCAGCAGTCGAGCGCCATAACCACTGGGCCACCGTGACGGCTTTCCGCTCTTCTTTATTAATGTGGTAATATTCGATGCCCCATTGGCCAGAAAATCCGGCGACGGCACTGTCGGCGTTTTCAGCGAAAAAAAACTACCATCACTTTGGTAGGCGGTGCCCGGAGAGCAACCTAGGAGGCAGGTGGGCCACCTCAGTCACGTGACCTTGCGGCGTCATCAAAACCTGCCCATCGGATAGTGAGCGAACTTCCCACCGTGGCAAGTGTCAGTTAAGATTAGCGGCTCGGGAAGAGAAACCTGGGTCGTACAAACCGCACCTCTGGCAGCACCTGCCATAATGAGGCAGTGGCGCTTTGCTGAACCGTTACACCACTGAAGGGGTATGAGGGCTGTCACTTATGTAAGAATACAGCGTGCAGAATGACCCTCTGCGTATATGAGAACTAATCCACTGTGCTATCGCGTCATACCCTTAAGGCGGAGCTTAAGGTTCCCCTCCAATTATTTTCTCCTAAAGCATGCACCAAGAGACACAAGAAACCACAAGATTAGTAAATTGCAAGGGCCACGAGAAAAAATTGCATTTGAAGATTAGACTAAAGCAGGCGTTTGAAGAGCCAAAAATTTTGTCTTAAAAACCGTCAGAGATGCAATGCCTGTTGACGCAGACTCTCGATTACCTAAAATGTAGCCCCTAGAGTTCATACACATTGAAGAAGTTCCGAACGGTCTCTACCGTTTTCACCTGCAAGCAATAAAGCCCTGCTCTGTTTCTGCCTAAAGGACGGAATATTGTTTCGGTAGGAAGTAAAGCCTGTCCGATGCCTTGAGCAGAATACATTACCATAACTTAGGAGTAAGTCCCTAAGCCTCGATACGGGCAATTTTATTCGCTGACCGTTGCTGGCCTAATTTACTCGCCTGTAATATTTTCTTGTGCGGTACTGTATGCGCTATATGTGTTTTGGAAGCGTGCACTTGCGTCTAAATGTCATATTTGCGGATCACTTCCGCGCAATCCACGAATAAAGATATATCCAGGAACTTCCAAGCCAGCGCCAGTTGCAGTAATATATATGTATATTGCAGCCATAAGCCGTGCTTGGCGATTTGCAGCCTTTCGTGTTGAATTTCGGAAAAGCACTTCCAGCGCAGACCATGCCCTTTTTGGTTGGCTCTCTAAACTTCCGGTGCAAAGACGTTGTGCCGGAAAATATTGCGGTTCCGTCAACTAAATTTTTTCATCCTCTAATGGAGAAAAATGAAACGGTATGGTGGCGCCAAGAAACAAAGCGGTTTTAAAGTTACAGTGGTCTGATGCCGCATACGTGAGTTATAAAGTGCAATTATATTTTACAGCACTTTTAAAAACAAGTCCCTTCGGCAGCTATGTGTCGTAGCACTCTAAACAGAAATACGCCTATATTTGTATACGCCTATATTATATGTCACTTAGCGCACTGCCAATTATAAAGGGGAGTCCACAAGAGGACATCTTACCTCCTTTTTCTCCTTTCTCTTTAGAATGTGGGAGTAAGAGAGCGCTCCATGTTCTCCCATATATTAATATATTGGAGAACTGTGTCACAATGAGGACCCTGTGAGCAGCACTAGCAGTTCCTTGTTTTACCCAAGTCAGCATTCTGCAGCTAGCAGTAATTAAAAACAAAGCTACTCACGCGTAACTCAGATAGAATTGGGGAATTTGACATAACTATTCAACTCATAAGCATCACTAGATATTTTGGCATCTTTCTCAAAGCAGAAAGGCGCGTAGTGTATAGCCCGGAGAATGGTCATAGGGAGGCAACTGTTGCACTTAAGGCTGGAAAAGGATTTGTAAAATTTTTATTTTCGCCGCGGCGCGGCGTCATCTCAAGTCGCCGATGAAAGTGTTAAACACTTTTTCCCGTGAGGTTGCACAAAAGAAATGCGGCAAAAATCTCACGTCACAAAGTGCAGGTTCCCATGCGTACGAAGTGCGGCTGCACCCCTTTGCCACCCAGAGGACCGCGGAGCCCGGATTGGTAACCTCAGCGACGACAGAGGTTGCCAGAGCGTAAAGCCGACAGCGGTCATTCCAAAGTCAAGCCGTCATCCGTTAAACTAGCGACAGGTGCTCGGAACAGGATGTGGCCTGAGTATGAGCGTAGTCTGTCGAAGTTTGCTTTCGATCTTCAGACTTTTATATTCTGCATCTTCACCAAGGACAAGTGTTGCGTAAACAAGCACACAAAGTGTTCTCAAGGCATTTCCTTGATAGTGACTTCTATGAAAACTACGATTCGAGGACAAAAGGCCTGAAGAATGGTGCTGGATGAACTGTATTGAGGTTCCCACGAATGCCAAATAAGGCACAAAGGAAACGACGCAAAGATCGTCGCATACAAAATGCTGCTGAGCATGCTGAAGTGTCAATGATAACAGAGGGTGAAATGCAAGGTGCAAAAACTTGGATTATGGATTTTCGACGAACTTCTCCACGTTTCAGAACAGCACGCGAGGATAATGATAGTAACACTGGCACCGTGCATGTACAGTTACCTAAAAAAACGAAGCGATGGTGCATAAGAGGACAGTGCAAGAGCTAAGGCATTCACTGACCTCAGTAAAGAGAAAACTGGAGAGGGAGCATCAAACAGCGTCAGAAGAAGCCAGAGAGCAAGAATAAAAATTAATCTAGTAAAGTAAACGTTTTTTTCATACTAAGGAACAGCTAGAACAAGAACTACTGAAACATGGCGATGACGACATGCGGCGTTATACCGGCCTGTCGTTGTATGTAATGCTTGAAATTGCGTTAGCTTTCCTTAATCATGAGGTAGAGGGAGAGGACTTACAACTAAAAATAAAGTTTCAAGCAGATTTCTTGTGCGGTGCAGTCGTGCGTCACGATTTAGCAAGAAGCATGTTTAGGAAATTAACAACACGAGCGCTCACCACCTTCTGCGGCGGTACACGACTGGCTTCTGACTCCTGATACATAAAAGATTTCATTTCATTTCATTTCCTTTCATTTATTTTCTTAAAGGTCCGGTGAAGGGCATTACATAATGGGTAGGTACAATATTCATGGAGGCAAGTGTTAACACGATGACAAATGAGCATGAAGATTGTCAGCGAAGGTCGCGGAGCACATGATGGCTGCAATGTCTCTGGGAAGGTCGTTCCAGTCCACAATGGTACAGGGGAAACATGAGGCTGCGAAAGTAACCGTGCGGACACGTGGTCGAGAAACTTGGAAAGGATGGCATGTGCGATGAGACATGCTAGTTGGCGGGACGATGTAGGGCGCGCAGCAAAGTGGACTGTCGTAAATTTTGTAGAATGAGCAAAGGCTGGCGATGCGTCGAACTGAGAGGAGCGATAATCCTGATTTATCTCTCAAGCCTGAAACACTGATGTCGTAGGAATATGAAGAATGAATAAATCTGGCTGCTCTGTTTTGTACTGCTTCAAGTGCATTGATAAGGTAAGCATGATGCGGGCTCCAAATAGGTAAGCCATATTCTAATTTTGATCTGACAAGTGTTTAGTATGCTAGTAATGTTACATGATCGGGGGCATAGCGGAGATGACGTCGTAAAAAACCTAGTGTTCTATTAGCAGATGATATAATATTAGTGATGTGTGCATTCCAGGACAAGTCGTTACAAAAGGTGACCCCTAAATACTTATATGATAGACAAGACTGTACAGGGACGTTACTAATTACGTATGGGAAATCAAGCGGATTATGGCGGCCAAAGATAATGCCAACTGCATAAGGTGCAATGAAATGCAATTAGAAAAAGCTCAAGAAGTCGAAATTCATTAATTTTTTTTGGTGGGTGGAAGAGGGGATTATTTAGCATATTGCATATAATTTATATTGATAACTAAAGGCATCTTGCATTTATTGTAAAAACATGTTCTTCAATTTCTCGGAATTACGCCTTCAGACGAAAACCGAAAGAAACACAACAGAAGAAATATAGCGCTTCGACAACTCGCCTACACAGGTTTAGCTAATTAGTGCACTTACGAAGGGAGCCAACCGCCACCTAACGGAAAGGACTGATAAACCATCGTCTCCGTTGTGCCTTCCCGTTAGTTGCCATTGGAAAGAAAATTAAGTGGTCCAGCCTGAGTCATTAGCGAGATATTATTTGCACGCCGCTTGCTCATTTCTCCCTCGAGTTTGAAAACAGTTTCGTGTTAATGTGTTCTCATCAACCGTCACTTTCAGTTGAACATGTTTGTAATCACTGTGAGGCAACTGCGAGAAATAAGCCGTTGCCATGCGAATATGCCAATAAGCCGATGCCGATATGCCACTTCACGCTGCGAGCGTCCATCAATTCGTGGTCACTCATTTTCCCACAACGTTAGCGGGACAATTCTCCCACAAAAAATTGTCTCCTTTCTCTCGGCATTTTTATCGGTTAAAGGTCTTTCATTTCATTTGCACACAACTCAGACGAGCAGCGCCCAGCGGACGCAGTGCCTATTGTTGCTAATAGGCGACCAACTGATTTATTTCTTTATTCAACATACCCCTAAAGGCCCTCATTCGAAGGCATTACATAAGGGGGGTCACATGTAACAGGAACATTATTAACAAGCAAATGAACAATAAATAGGCTAAGTATAACATGGGAAAATAATTAAGCACCAGAGAATAAAGAAACAGGCTAATAGAAAGCAATATATAATTTTTTCAGCAATATAATATAATATAATTCAGATGAATCAATGAGTGATGACAGCGCAACGCTCTCCGGCAAAACACTTCGGATGTTAGTGTACAGAAAGCACACAGTGTTCACATGTGCAGGTGGACGTTGGCTTGAAGAATGTAGTGAACTGCCGAGTGATAGACTACGTGAGCAATGTCATTCCGCACTGCATCGTGAGACGCACACAACATGATTAGCATCAGTGTTCCATTCATACATGTCATCATTGATAAAAAGCTTGCTGAAAACCAGACGCATACGGTCGCCTTCTTTTTTAACCGTTTTACAAAACTGCAGTAGCTTGCGACGTTTGACACGGACAGCCTCGGAATGGTCCCGCGAAATGCTGAACTTTTTGCCTTTTAGCTTGAAGCCCATACTTATGATTGCCTCTACATCCTTGTCGTTATAAAATTTAGCAATTATAGGACGACATTTGTCATTCGAAAAGCGACCCAGCCGATGAGCTCTAGCGATGGAAGAAGCAGTGACACCAAGCGTCTCGGTACAAAAGTCGCTAACGATACGTTCCAAGTCTTCCCAGTTTTCAGACTCATCAGAATAACGATTCCAAAGAAAAGTACGTTTTACCTACGAGAGCAGTTTTCAAGGTCGTCAATTTTGTCCTGCATTTTACAAATTCCTTGATCAGCATTCCTGGCGGCGGGGACATTTGACGACGATTCGACCTTTGACTCAAGCTCCTGGACACGCTTGCTTATACTTCCATCTCGGTTTTAAGCTTAATATGAATACTCAGAACTCTGTTAACAGATTCGAGGATGTTTGCATGACCAGCGTCTATACGCGTAACTACCTCCGCCAGATGGTCAAGCTTGTCTTCCTGAGCTTTGGTCATAGGTCCGTGGTTAGCTTCGATATCGCCGCCAAGTAGCAAGAGACGCCGAAGGTACCCAAGTACAGCACGGAAGCGCTTGAAACAATGGGGGGCCACGACACCGTTACAAGACAAACGTCGTCGTCCCGATAACACTGAGCACCATTGTAACTAACCTGGAAGTACATGACGGTTGAGCGTTGTGCCACGAAGACAGTGCCGTGACCCGAAGGGGTGTGGAAGTGAGCGCGCTTATATGGGGGCGGGAAAGCATAGAGTTTCTTACTGCTACCTAGAGGGAAAGCTGGCGGCGCTGCACTTCAGCCAACATGGACGCTCAAAGCATCATGGGGCGGTGAGCTACTTGTTGCGGCACAGTCGTAGTTTTTCGGGAACACAGAGTGGCAGTACTAAGGCGTTTCATTCCGAAAACGTAGTTCGTGTGTGCGCAGACGACTTTCGCGCGAACGCAGTGTGCAAAAGCCATAGTAGTGAAGACGCAACGACACACGACGCCAATAAAAGGTTTTACTCTTCCGAAATGCCATTAAAAAACCTCTTGAAGTCTCTAAACAACAACATTTTTTTTTGAAAACATATTTACTTTTAAAAGTGCGCCTGTTAATTACGAAATATTGGTTTTTTTAGTGTTCATCACTTGGCCAATAGGAAAGCTAGTCATGTCTTATTTTAGGCAAACTTTGCACTTAAATGCTTTTCTGCTCGTTTGTTGCAATCATTAGACAAGATATTGAATGTTAGGACGTTTGTAGCTATCAAACAGCTTTATTTTTTTATTAATTTTTGGCCAAAAGTTACAGTTCCGCAACAAGTAGCTCACCGCCCCATGATGCTTTGAGCGCCCATGGTGGCTGAAGTGGTCACGTGGGGTCTCCATGCAAACTCCCATAGACGGCTTGCCAGCTTTCCCTCTAGGTAATGGTAAGAAACTCTATGCGGGAAAGGGCGAGGCGATGCTGTCCCCAGTTGCCAGCCGAAAGCGAGCGGTTTGGCCAGACTTGGCGGGAGCTGTGGCAGCGGGCTTGATGGGAGGCTGTAGTTCGCTGATAGTTGGTCCAGAAAGGCAGCCGGTTCATCGGGAGGTGGCTCGGCGAAACAGAAAAGGTCAGCAGACGACAGGCCTCCCAGGACGGTGAACAGCAAAACCTGGAAGTACATGACGGTTGAGCGTTGTGCCACGAAGACAGTGCGTGACCCCAAATCTCTCAAATTTTAGCACTTCTATACAAATTTTTTGTAGTTTTTTGTACCGAGTACATCAAATGTTATAATCTGGAGGTAACAATTTCTTTACAAGCAATAACACGGCTTTCTCACTGAGTTCTGTAAGATAAGAGTACACACCATTGTCGGTGGGCTCTACCCACAAACATTAAAATGAGCCAAAGCGTCAAGCGCTACGCGTGCTCTTGTAGCACGAGTTTACTCACCGTGAATTTGCTGCAGAAACTGCACAGTTCCTTTATCCTAGGCAAGTCTCATTCTTTTCTCAAATACTTTCACCATATGCTCCGGCAGCAAATATTTTTCGGATACTTAGTTTTCATTTCATGCGTTCCCGTAGCAGTCGATGACCGCCGCTGTGGCTCAGCTTTGAAGAGAAGCTTATTGGACCCATAATTCATGCAAAGGGGCCACAGTCCTTCACAAAGACAGAAACAACAAGGCAGCGACTAGTGTCGCTTGGTACAAACAAGCTATGAAACAAGTACCCGACGGCGACTGCCGTCGCCGTTCACACAAAATTATTCACAGCACAGAATGTTCAAAGGGTCCATAATGTCCAAGCATCGCGGGGGAAAGCACGCTCACTAAGTACGATGAACGGGCACCGACACCGCGCACCACACACTCATTACGGCAGGAGCCGCGCCGTCACGCGGCCCCCGCTGGCGGCGATGAAGCGGGTGCTCAGCCGCCGCAGGAACTTGTCTTCTGGGAGGGTCACACGATCTAAACACGCCTGTTGAAACAGGCGCGCCCGAACCCTCTGCAGCATGGGGAACATGCCGCGTTGAGGCCGGCCCTGCAAGGAAGCGACGCCTCTCTGGCTCCACAAAACAAAGGCCCCGACGCACAGTATGAGCCGCACAAATGCGTCGCGCGGCCTGGTGCGCGAGTCGAGGCTAACAAAAAACATGCGCGGCATCAGCCGCCAAAACGTGCGCGCTGTTGCTGGCTATTGAGCCGGAGCTCCTGGATTCGATCCTGGCCGCGGCGGCTGCGTTTCCAAGGAAATGACACGTAAAGGCGTCCATGGGCTCTGTGATGTCAGTGAACGTTGAAGATCCCCAGGTGGTCGAAATTACTGCCGAGCCCTCCAATATGGCACCTCTGTCTCTCTATTTCCCTTTCTTCTTTCACTCACACCTTCCTTCCGTGCTTTACGACGCGGTTTGGGCGTCCACCGATATGCGAGACAAATACTGCCCCGTTTGCTTTCCGAAAAAAAAAAATTTCAACAATTTTTTAATTTGCGAAATAAAAGCACCTGTATGGGCCGGGAAGTGCTATCAAGAGTGCTTGAGAAGCTTTTTCTCTTTTCAAATGAAAATAATATTCCAAGCCGGTTGGATAAAAAAAAGCATAATATCGCTTTGTTACAAAAAAAGTAAAATAATTGCTCCAACTTTCATTAGCGTCTCTAGACGTTTTTTAAATTCTACTTATAATTGCCAACGAACCTTTAAGCTGAGATGAAAATTGATGCTGTGTTTCCTGTTCACTGTGTCATTTACAATATGCAGCAGCAAACGAATCCCACTCTGAAGAAAACATTTCAACTCGGCGTTTAAGGCGTGGACAAAGTTTGAGACTGATGAAATTCTGCGTAATTTAAAGATGAAAATAAAATAAACTGAACAAAAAGCCCCCGCCGACGCACTTTTTGACTTTTTTTGTCGCACGATCTGTATGTATTTAAGGGAGCATGTTGCGAACTAAATGGGCAATTCGGTAAACATTTTTTTATTTTTCACTTCATATTTTCTCGTAAGCCTCGGATTTGCATCTGTCTCGTAGCAAAAGTTACAGCCAGAAATACAGAGGAAATCCAAAGTAAACGTTTTCTCAATGTGTAGTGTTCAAACGCTCGGAGCGAATCGCACTTCTCATGGTTCTCGCGCATCGTGGACTCTGGGACTTTCTGGCAAACGAAGTCCAACATCCTAGCATAGTTGGGTATAACCGTGAAGAGGAAGGATCAGCGCCTCTAGTGGTGTCATAGTTAAATTTCTTTGAGGAAAAATGAAAGCAATAGAGGCAGTAAACGAACTCGACAAAGGAATAAAGTCAATTTTTTTTCTCAGCTTTCTTTTTTTCTTTGATCCCTCTCTCCCATCTCTTCCACATTTTGCAAAGAATGAGAGTAGAATTATTCTGTTTTTTTTTGTGCATGAAATTTGTGACCTTCAGAAGAGAAAATATGGCATTTTTTTCAGATATTTACGGATTAAAGTTTTTAAAAGTTATTCGTTGAAGAAACGTTGGAATTTGATACGCGTACATCAGTTGACCTTTGAGTTTAATGAGCATTGCACGCCTAAAACGTAATTATTAGGTTCATAAAACGGAATAGAAATTTTAAACATGATGATATTAAAAACTTCACCAATATCTAATTTATTTCCAGAACCAGGGGTAACTTCATTACTTTATGATTGTATTTTCTCAGCTACTACAAATGCACGGGTAATAGCAAATGCCACTCTGAAATCTGCATACAAGATAACATATCGTACCAAATTGTGTTACATTATTCTAAATAGCCAAAAACGTCTCAACTGACACGTCCTTCATTAAGGAGGTACGTACAACTAGACGCTCGGCACCACTATATGCGAGCAATTTTAAAAAGCTATGATCATTATTTTACTCGGTGTTGTGCTGATTCAGCCGCTTGAAACACGTTTGGAGGATTTGGAAGCACGTGGGTGCCGCAATTAATATTGAATAAAGTTATTTAATTTCAACACGATGGGATATTAAGGATAATATTTCTCGAATTTTCTATACGAATGCAAATGCAATTGCCAGACCCGGGGAAAACAACATTCTATATTCTAAGTGAGCTTTGAACGCAGCCATCCGAAGAACACACACATAGCACTGCTTCAGTCCCTTGATGCGAAGGCATATTTTCCCAGTTTTTCTGGTGTCAGTTCTCTATAGAAAAGTAACAGAAATTTGTTTAGAGTCTATAAAGCTGTACAAAGAGCTGCGAAACGCCCGAAAATAGCTTGCAATCGGTAACAAATACATGCAAGCCGACCACACCAGCACAGAGCGCTGGTCGATAAGGCCCCCATCATCGTGGCCATAACACGTCCTCAACCTGGGTACTGTCCATATTTATCTCTTCGCGCAATTAAATAGCAGCCAACGCACTGTAGCCCTAGCTGATCCCGTTCTCCTCGCTTCGCCTCTTTGCCAGGCGGACCGGCTGAAGTGCACTGAACTGGCTGACCAATCAGGCCTAATAAGGAAGGCTGAAAGTTTACTGCGCACTTTGTTTGATGTCTAATAAAGATATTATGTCCCTCTCCTTCCTTCGCGCTACTTCAATCAGTCGCGTTGGAAACGCGAACTTCGAAGACATCGTTCTTCCTCAAAAAAATTACTCTCGAAATTTTCTTCGTACTGGCAGATCATTAAAAATTGTGCGGGAAAGTGAACTGGAAACTCCGAATTGCGCTGTAACTGCTCCGAAACAGGTGGCGATATCGACGCGTGGAGCTGCGGGAATATAAATTACTGCTCCCCTGGTGGCTATCTGACTAGGAAAAGGATCGTTCGTCTGAAGGCTAGAAAGTGCCCGGGCACTTTATATCAATCATATGAGATGTCAGTCAGAATTTGAAATAATATGGCTAGCATAGTGCATTTATTATCACAGTTGAATGATGTCACATGCAGCCTGTCCTTTTACCGGCTTGTTGCGAGCGGTACCGATCTCTGTGAGACAAGTGGAAAAATTTTTAAATATACGTGCACTTAGTCAACGCTCGATTTTTTATTGTGTCTACAACTCGGAAGGCGCTGCAGCCACAGCCAAGTAGGCTTCCTATGTTGTTATCTCTACCGGCACTTCTCAGGGCTTTCGAAGAAATATTTCCGAGAGGAGTCATCAGTAGGATGTTGTAACGGTGCTATTCCTTAAAAGAAAGCACTAACGATTATCTAAAAAGCCTTTATAAGGAAAGGAATTTATAGACAGATAACTGCTTGAGTGTATCCTACCGTTGAAGTAAATCTTTATCTAGAGACCATCTTTTGATTCCTGGACCTGTTTTCTTACCAATCTAGATGCGCCCATGTGGTATCTACCTGCTCTTTTTGTCATCACTGCTTGGTATCTCCAAGTAAGTACGACATTTTG
This sequence comes from Amblyomma mixtum, assembly GCF_055824585.1. Classification (NCBI taxonomy): domain Eukaryota; kingdom Metazoa; phylum Arthropoda; class Arachnida; order Ixodida; family Ixodidae; genus Amblyomma; species Amblyomma mixtum. Next base: position 38,382,669 of record NC_143015.1, on the reverse strand, counting down.
CAGTTTTCATAAAAATGCTCTATGCTAAAGACAAAATAAAAGGCACCTTGCTTGAGGCACTTGGGGATTCTTCGCTGTAACAAGTGAAACGCTGACGTTTTTCTAGGTCGGTAGCGCTTAGCACTTTGTTTACCGCGACTTTTTAAAAGTTCACTTGAAGGATGGCGCAGAATACTCCATTCTGAGCAGTTCGAGCCGCTTCTGGATATGCAGTGTCATTGAGTATGTTGCAAAAATATTGTAATTCGCTTTCAGAATTGGTATTTTTCAGCCGAAATATAGAGTGTTTTAGGCTTCGCACAAAACCTGTGAGCACCCAGCGATCGCTCAAGCATGGCACCCGAAGCGACGTCGTCTTCACTCCCCGAACATTTACCAGTAGACACAATAACCATGTTGTGATTAGAGGAAGACACTGGCTTTATGCAGCATGAGATACGCCTGGTAAGTAGAGCCGAAGTTAGGAACATCGAGGTCCAGACAAGCATGCGAATTTCCTTGGATACGGGCATAATCAGGACATCTGCCCAGATAGCCCAGTGCCTAGTAGGCCCGAGTTTTCAATGATTATAGGCAGCACTGCAGGACTTCTATCGCTGCGTTTGTTAGATCCAGAGCGATCATTATGGTTACACACGCAGTTATTATTATTATTATTTGTGACGCTGAGTGCGCCGCGCGGCATAAAACGTGGTGTTAGTCACGAAAGGTAGAATAAGTTACAGAAATGCATGAAGCCCGGTTGCTTGTAAAAAGTCACATAAGCTTCGGGCGTAAATGTTTTTAGTTACCCACAGGTTCAAACTAGAGTCATTGTTTGCAGACAGTCCTGCCTCTTGAAGAACTCGAGCGCGCACCAGTGAAGTTCCGGGACATGTCCACAGTAGGTGGTGGACATTGGTGTCGGAAGCGGGTGCCTCGCAGTGAGGGCATTTTTGCGGCGCAGGAATCTTGTCACTTTTCCACTGGTTGCGAACAGCAGGCGTAAGGGCCACTCCGACACGCAGCCGCCTCAGAGAGACCTCCTCCACCCGTGATAGGTTGGGGGGAAGGGGGTAGGTACACGGGGGAATAAGAGCACGTGTACGCTGCCTGAGGGAGGCTGAAGATGTTAGATGTGTCAGAAGTGGATCTGGTGGCAAAGAGGCAGGTGGAGTTTGCGGAGTGTCAGTCTCACGAGATATGTCAGGTGCGATGCTGTGGACATCTGTGCGAGCTTGAACCCACTGAATGCGTATAGGCACCGGGTAAGATTTACAAGCAGCATGTATGGCCTGGGAAACCCGAAGGGTACCGCGGACTTTCTTTAGATGCTTCACGGCTTCTTGGGAATGGGTACATAGGTGCACCTGGTTATAAGGAGGGTCGTCAGGTAAAGCTGCTATGGCATTTAATATTGCTTGCAGCTCCAAAGAAAGAAATGATGAAGTGTCAGTAGAGTAGGTTTGTCGGCCGTAGAGTTGCGGGTGTGTCGGGCTTATAAAAGCAGTTGATCCTCCTGTTGGGGTTATGGCGACCTCTGTGTAAAGAGTGCAGCTGTCATGTTGCGTAGAAAAACCTTGTGGTAACAGCGGTGAGAAGAACTCCGACTTCTTATGACGGGCAGGCTTGTTTGATGTGATGTGACAGTAGTCCCATGGAGGTGGTTGAGGCGCGAACATCGGACGAAGAGAAACTTTCCGTGCTCTATTTGTTTGTCTCTGGGCAATTAAATCTTCCATTGTGTTGAGCTGCGCATACTCCTGCAACAGACAAATAGGAGACAAATAGGTTGAGAGAGAGGCCAGTGTCGGCAAGAAAGTTGTGGAGGAGATTCAGGGCATTTTGCAGGGAGTCTTGCTGCACCTGAGCTGAGCGATTTGTTGACCAGATAGTGATATCGTCTGCATATGCCAGAACCTGAACATTAGGAAGGGTGGAGAGACTGTGTACCAGAGGAATGAATGCGATGTTAAATAGAACTGGGGCTAAAACTGAGCCCTGCGGTACACCCCGATTAGAAATGAAGTGGCCTGTGGGTTTACCATTTACACGGATAGCAAATGTTCTTTGCGCAAGAAAGGCATGAATTGCTCGACAAAGCTGCAAGGGCATGCCAAGTGATGCCATAGTGTTGAGGATGGCTTCGTGGAGAATGTTATCGTAGGCCTTTGTGATGTCTGTTGCCAGGACTGTGCGAACGAGACGGCTGTGAGGTGAGCGACGTATCACATCGTTGGCAAAGCGGTCAAGACCATCCTCAGCGCCGTATCCTGGTCGGAAACCGATTTGAGCAGACGAATATTTCTGATGATGGTCGAGCCACCAAGAGATTCGAGTGGCAAGCAGTTTTTCATAGAGTTTACAAATTGTTGGGGTTAGAGAAATCGGTCGTAGGGCTCCAAGAGTTGTGGGTGGTTTTCCGGGCTTCGGTATCGGAACAACCACTGAATGTTTCCAATCGGATGGCATTTCATTGGATGTCCAGATCTGGTTAAAAATTTTGAGAAGTGCAGTCAATGCTTCACCTTCCAGGTTCCGGAATAAGGCATAAGGTACACCGTCATGACCAGGTGCAGTGTTAGGGCGGATGTCTTCAATGGCAGCTATAAGCTCAGCCATGGTGAACGGGCAGGTGATCTCATCCTCTGCGTCATGTTTGGGACTGACTGGAACAGGCGCAGGTGAGCAATCATAATTTGGAAAGAACTGAAGGGCAGCTTGCGAAGCGAATTCGACTGGAGAAAGACGAAGTGCAAGGCGAATACTCTCGGCATAGTCTTTGACGGACGGCTTGCGATCCATTGCATGAAACACACGCCACAATTGGCGGTTGCCGAGAGGGGTATTGAGTTGAGAACACCACTCTGTCCAGCGCTTGTGCAGAAGGTGTTTAGAGTAGCGACGGGCCTTAGCTGTGACTCTATGAAGTTCCGTTCGTGCGTGTTGATCTGACGGATGGTGAGTGACGAATACGTCCAGCTGCTTGCGCCTTGCCCAGAGATTAAGCAGGTGAAAGTCAGGATTTGGTTGGTCTTCGTTGATAGTAGAAGAACTTGTGTTCTGAGTTAAGACAAGCATGAATGTAGAAAGGGCCGAGGCAGGAGTTATTGAGAGGAGGCGACCATCCATACGGAGACTGTCCCAATAAGTGATATGGATCTTGCGGCGAATTTTACGTAATGTACTTGAGACAAAGTCAATTAGAATAGGGGAGTGATCACTGCCCCAGGTGTCTGCTTCGCAAGACCAGTGAGGATTGCCGGGACCCAGCCACCAGGTAAGGTCCGGAGTTGATGGAGGAGCACGTGGTCGGGTATAATTAGTGGAGTTGTTCAAAAGTGTAAAGGACTGGTCGAAAAACGTGTCGTAAATCTGACCTCCACGTTTAGAGTTATGAGTGTATCCCCAGGCTGTATGTGGGCCATTAAAATCTCCTCCAACTAATATGGGTACACCAGGGTAGGAGGTGCGTAGATGTGTAAGCCATCCAAAGTTGAGTAGAGAGTTTTGTGGCCGACCATAAAAAGAGACCAGTAATACTGGAGTACGCTGTGGCTTAGTGATAATGGCAATTACTTCTTGACGGGTATTGCACCAACGAGATAGATCAATGGGAGAATGTGGTGTCGAACAATGAACATATATAGCTGCTTTTCCAGGAGCAAGACCACTTCGGCGGTCGGGTATTGATGGACAGTGATATGCACAATAACCAGACAGAGGAAGGATGGCATTATGTTCCTGTAGAAGGAAAGCCCAGGCAGAGAGTTTGCCATCTTGAATACGCAGCTCCAATTCAGGGAGCTTATTAGTAAGACCCCGACAGTTCCATTGCAGCACATGGGAAGTAGCTTTAGTGGCCATTCGCTTGCAAAACAGATGCAATCATCTGAGGCAGTTGCTGCAGCAGGGTAATCAGGGCTGACATTGAAGTTGTAGTTGCAGATTGCTCGGGTTGTTCATATTTTGAGCCTGAAGGTTGAGGCACTTGGCAGTCAGGCGCAACTGGGGGTAGACGCGGACGTTGTAGTAGGAGAGAGCGACGTCGGCATAGCTGGTCAAGTTGTTGGCGAATGCTGGCGATCGCATCATCGATGGCAGAGATCTCCTCAGACAGAGAGGGGTTTAGCGGAGGAAATTCGTCTTCCTTTTTCCACTTGTTACGGGAACCTGGCTTTAAAACAGAGGCATAGGAAGGGCGGATACGCAGTCGCCCAGAGCGTAATCAACCTATATAGGCTTCATAGATTATCAGAAGGCATTATTCTCAGTCGAAACCTCTTCACTCTTGAGGGCATTTTGGAATCTTGGTGTAGAAGAGCTTTATGTAAAAATAACGGAAGTTATCTATATAGGGTCACCAATAAAATTTCAAGAAATGGTGTCTGGCATATATCTCGCGAATGCTATTCACCGTCAGTTCATTGGATGTATCAAGTGTCCTGGATTGGGAAAAGTTTGGGATCATTGTGAAAGAAGAATATCATAGTAATTTGCGACTCGCTGCTAACATTGCTTTGATAAGTCATTGAGGAGATGGACTGCAACAGATGTTCAAAGAGCTATGCAGGCAGAGCTGAACAGTGGATGCAAAAACAACATGCAGAAAGCCAAGATGATGTTCACTGTACGAGGAAAGGAACAACAGTACAACAGTTTACAATTGGTAGCGAGGTGATGAAAACGGCAAAAGAATGCGTCTGTTTAGGCCAGGGAATGACCAGATACCCGGATCACGAGAGTAAAATAACTAGAAGGATAAGAATTGGGCAGAGAGCATTGCAGGTTATCTAATACCATGAATGGCAATTTACCAATATCCATCAAGAGGAAAGCATATCCCGCTGTATCTTGGCGGTACTTACCTACGGGGCAGAAACCTGCAGGGTAACGAAACTGGCACAACTTGAGTTATAGACAGCCCTACGGCTATGGAAAGAAAAATTATACGTGTAACGTTTAGCGACATAAAGAATGCAGAGTGGGCTTGAGATCGAACACGGGTTAATGAGATCGTAGTTGAAACATAGAGGAAGGAATCAACTTGAGCAGGCCATGTAATGCGAACACAAAAAAAAAACCTGAAATCCTTGAGGGTAACAGACTGGATTCCAAGGGAAGAGAAAAAAAAGTAGCAAGGGGCTGCAGAATGCTAGGTGGGCGGAGGAGGTTTAGAAGTTTGCGGGGGGTAGGGCGGCAGCATGATAGGATTATTTATAGGGGTGCGGGAGGGCCCCTTATTCAGCAGAGAGCGTAGTCAGGCAGATAACGATGATGATAAAGTCAGTGATTTCCACGCGTAACTTTTTTACTAACAAGAAATCACCCTTCGAAGCGCCGTATCGCACGCATGTAACGAATCAAAAGACACGGCGGAAGGCTTGAAGGGGCGCATGGAAGCACAAAACTCGCAGATATGCAGGCATTGGATATTTACCCGCTGGATCACATTTATCTGGGTCCCGTGCATTTTGGATCATCCTGGGACCGAAGCAGTGCACCAATTTCTCCGAGGATTCATAGTCAAGGAGGTAGTGCGGTCCCCCGAGCTCATGCTGGCAAAGGAACGATTGACATCCTACAAAGAAATTACAACCTAATTCAAGAAATTGAGAAAAAAATTACCAGAAACCCACTGATCGCTAAGCAAAACACAAGTCAGATGGCGGAAGCTCCAAAGGGACACTTTATATAATGCGTACAATTACTCCAAATGGTTCCCAGCGCATCTCAGGCCCTTCTGTTGTCTCTGCGAACACCAAAAGCAGATACACCACACTTCATATACTCATCAAAGCTATAGAAGCCATACAAAAGTCTGCCGCTCTCTACCCAGCCGTAATCGCAGTGCGAGGCCTCTCTGCTCAGCTTGGACCCGGAGGTTTCCCTCCCGGTCACGATGCGGGCCGAAGAAGTCGCCGAATGAAAACTTTGGTCTGCCACGTGGCGCCCGGCCTAGAGGAGAAGGCCACCGCGGGAAGAGCAACAAAATTCTAACCCACGCATAAAATCTCTTCTTCAATAAAGTTGACATTCTCCTTCTCACAAGCATGCAGAAAGTTCCACGAAATGGTGGAGATTTGAAATTTGAAAATAAATTACGTTTGGGTTCGCTATGTATGAGCTCGATGCTGTCGTATTTTGCTGCCGGCCGCCTTCTGAGGGTCTCCAAATTTATGTTTGTTTTTCTGAAAGCGAATGAATGATGTCAGTGAAATTGAGAAGAAAGAAATGAAATGCATGTGACATACCCATCCGAACCAAAACAATTAAATATTGTAACGTAGGAAGGTACGCTCTGGACCCTAAATTTTTAACTTTCCTTTTTGCTCTTTTAGGAATGCTATACGTAACAAACATTTCACCACTGAAAATGAGCACATTTCCATTACATTGCGTGATCAAAATCTCGACCATTCTGTTCAGTAGTGCTCAGAAAGGAAGAAGTAAATCAAGCGCGGTAAACGGTTATAAGGAAGGTTTTTCGTTGTAGATAAATTTCGTTTGTTTTCTTTCAGTGGCGGATTTGCTCCAGAATTTCTGCCACGTCCCAGCATGCGAGCTTGTCGAGCTGCGGTAAGCTGATCTTTTTTTTTTACTTTTTTTGTAAAACAGCGTACGCAAACATATTGCTGTGCGTCACGTCGAATCGATTAAAGTCTGAATATAAAAGCCGAAGAACATGATTTCAATAAAACAAGAAAAGACGTAATATACAACGCGCGGGTGCGATGCTTAATAAGCGTCTGCAAATTGACAGACACGAGTAGCTTCATTTCGTAGCGAAAGCTGTTACAGCGTTCGTTTAGCCATGCAGCCCTGCGATCTAACGTGGAATATGCGTTGTTATGCATAAGGCGTGAATTTCCTTGAGGAATAATTTATTTCGCTCATATAGTCTATTTATTTCAGGCAATTTGATTTCATTCAGCATCAATCCAGGCGCCAAGTGCCAAACGTGGAAGGTTGCGGCCGCACGTAATGGCTAGCTGTTTAAAGTGCAAAATCTCTTTCCACTTTTTGGGCGAGAGGAGCGATTTATTTCAAGGGTTTTTAAAGTCTCAATGCGGCTGAATCTATGCGGGACGCCGTAGTGCAGGACTATAGATAATCTCACTCACCTGACGTTCTTTACCGTGCACTAGAATCGCACAGCCCACAGGCTTCTAGCATTTCGCCCCCATCTGAATGGAGGTGGGGCCGGGATAGAACCCGCGTCTTTCGGGTCAGCAGCTGAGCGCCGTAACCACTGAGCCACCGCCTGGCTAGCAAGTAAGAGAGAGAAGAGTGTTAGAGCTCTAACATAATGGTTAGAGCTCTTCGCTTCCTACCGCGTTCTACTGAGACGCTGCATATATAGAGGAATATATCAGTAGTTCCGATGTGCCTGTTTAACCTCTTGAGATTGTCCAAAAGTGGGTTTTTATAGTAGTAAATGGGGAGATGGCGTCTCTCAAAAGCGCACCACTAAGACAGTGACGTCATACCCAAGCCACAAAGGACCACACGGCCAAGATAAGGCGTAACAGAAGGACTGGAATTGTGGTATCTCCGTTTTCATGGTACGTTCGAAGCATTTGTCGCGTACAGAGGGCGAACCGCATGTCTAGAACACACTTTGAGCGTGTTTTGGGCGTAACACGCGATAACTAGCGATACGATTCGGTTAAAAATACCTGGATGTAAACATGTGCAGTTAAACTCGTAGAATTTCATCGTCATTTTTTGCCTTCTTGATTTGCAGCGGCTTTGAGAGCTCCGGAACACACAGTTTGGTTGCTCTAGACATGTGTTTTGCCCTCTTACAATGTGAATCCATGCACGGCACAAAATAATCTCTAAAACGCCAGATGACATTTACAGCCGTGTAAGAGGGCAGACAGTAATTACGCGGCGTCGACAGCTTGGCTTGAGCCTGAGCCCTGCATTGAGTTTCAGAGCGTGCCACCTTATGTTACACCCGCCGAATACATAAAAGAACATCTCACTTCACGGGCATTCGTTCCAGCGCTCATTCGATAATTCTTTTAGTTTTTTTTTTATGTATATCAAGTGGATTTATAAAACGTTAACAATTGCGGGGCAGGAAAAACAAAACGTCTGTGTTGTCGCTTGCTATTGCTGGCAAAGCATATCGAAATGACAGTTATATGCTAATATAGAAGAAATGGCCCCATTAGGTCAAGCCGAAAAATTTGATTCATAAACTTCGTGCAGCGGCTCAGACATAAGTGATGCCTGTACTGGTCTGTACATTTCAAATTAAAATGAATACCGTTCCTGGAATGATTTGAATTTCGGTTTTTTTGGCACGTAAATCACCCAGCCTTGGTATTTAAGGCCAAGATAATTTATGGGGCACTTCGTTCGTCTAACTATGGACATAATATCTTCATCCGGAAATGCCTTGCGGACAAAAGAAGACAGCGTTTTTATTGTATCTCTGTACATTCCTCGTACTAAGTTTGAATACCGGGTAAACACAAAGTTAACGTGCGACGCAGTAGAAACGGCGCTGTTAGCAGCGCTAGGCGAAGCAGGGTTATTTGCTATTTCTTGTGGGAAAGAACAGGTGCGGGCGCCAAAGCTACAGTAAGAATGATGAAGGTGATACATAATTGCAATTGGTAGGTTCATTTGCTAACTCCTTTAAATCCCTTTGAGCTTTTTCTTTTTCTCACAAAAATGTTCTTTGTTATTTAACTTTAAATATTCTTGTCTCGTTTTTCATCGATGTATTTTTTTCAAAATTCACGCTTGCCTCCTATATATTGTCGTAATCCTACGGAAATTTCCTTGCTTACGCCACTACACCTTGGTAATCCCCACATGTGGGCATGTGCCATTATAAAGAGCATGAAGAAAAAGAAGAATCACTGACATCGCTCACCGTTCATCTCGTTTCATAATTGATCGGCCCGTTCATGTGCACAGGGGAGGTACAGCCATGCACCTAAGCGGTCGATATGATTCAAGAGCTGAAAAAAGCAGCATGTTCTGCAATGTGACCGAGGCCCGTATTCAAAGTTTCGTCCTTTTAAAAACCATCACTTTCGGCCACACTTGAATCTTTGATGCGCTGGAAGAGAATAATGCGGCTCGAATGCACAGAAAAGAGCCAAAGAAACCGGATGGTAACACCGCACACATAGCGTACGCCCCCATAACTGATGTTGAAATGAGATAAACGGCATCATGTAGGCGCTGTCTTAAGCGCAGCCTCTCGCTTCGCAGAGAACTCGTCCGTGTTACTGCGGCTATGAGCACGTCAACTGGCTATAAATTGATTAGAGGGCTTTCGGTTCCTCATATGTCACTGTACTAATTTGCGTGGACGATGACTGTCGCCTGCTTTTCCTTATTTCTCGCGAAATTCGGTAGCTCCTGGGCCTGAAAAGAACCTGTTGTTGGGTTGATGGTTCTTTTGAAAACCCCACGGCCTCATACAGACACACACGCACGAACACACACACACACGCACGCACACGAACACACATACATTTTATTTTTCCATAAATTGGAAAGGGCTCCTGACCTAAAAGCTATACGCTTGAGTAGGCCCAGAAAACCCAATACATGGATAGATAGATAAAAAGATAAACAAACATTGATCCAAAAAGTTCCCAAATGAAAATGATCTTTACTTTTGCCATAGCGTACACAAAGCATTTAGCATACATGATGCATAACACAAAAAAAGATCTTAGACAAAGCAAGACAACAACAAAAGAGCAATAGCATCAATGTGCAATTCAATATGAAATATCTCTGCCAGAACAAAAACCTCTGTAGAAATCAGATATTAGCAAAATAGGAATGCAGATGCTTGACACTGTATTCACGAATGGAATAGTATTTGTTGAGCGCAACAGGAAGGTTATGGGTCAAGGACTGATATTAGTAAAAAGTGCGAAATTTCGCGATCGCCCATTGGTCTGTATTTCTTGTGTTTATGTTTGAATTTGTAATGCACTATTTGAAAGACGCCATCGAGGCTATAGTGCTTTTTAGTTGTGGGAAGGAGTAGCAGGCTGCCTGTAACAACCGAAAGTCGTACTGGTTATCTATGGGAATAAAGTTAAGGGCATCAATAATGGCATAAAAAATAAGGGCATCAACAATGTTAAGTGCACAATCGCTGGAGTTATCATTGTGTCTGTGTTTTAGCACCTTGAGCGACGTCACATAAAGTGTAATCCGCCCAAAATGCTTACTCTGTGCAAACATTTATTCGCTATTCTAGAAGTCTGTAATAGCTGTCAGAGCGTCCCTTATCATTATCGTGTGCACTGTCTGACAGCATGAGCCAGCGCCAGATGCGCCCGACAAGTCACCAGCGACGTGTCGCTACCTGACACTCGACACGCCAGAGGCGGTTTTTCGGCGTCACTTATGGTCTTCGAAGCCGAGGTGCTGTGGTTCTGACTTGAGCTCACGAGTTAGATCGCAAGTCAAGGTTTCAGGCGTCAGTGGGCATGCGTACGCTTCGCGCCTTTGCGAACCTCTGAAAACTTCAGCTGCGAAGTCTTCCAAAGTGTACATGAAGAGAAATACAGCAAGGCATTTTTTTTTCAGCTGATTGAATTTCTTTATTTACTGTACAAAAAATAAATACCTCGTTCATGCACCTCCCGCATAAAAGGAATGCGAAATGTAAATTCCCGTCTGCGCAAAGGTTCAGTCATAGCAGCTACTTGCGTTTAGCGATGTTGCCGACGACAGGACGTCACAGCGACTTCCCCCCGCCGCGGTCGCTGAGTTGTTACGGCGCTCGGCTGCTGACCCAAAAGACGCGGGTTCGATCCCGGCCACGGTGGCTGAATTTTGATGGAGGTGAAATCCTACAGGCTCGTGTACTTTGCTATGTCAGTGCACGTTAAAGAAACCCACGTGGTCGAAATTTCCGGCGACCTTCACAACGGTGTTCTTCACAGCCTTAAGTAGCTTTGAGACGTTAAGCCCCGATAAACCAAACCAAACAGCGACTTGCCGGTTAACTAAGGATGCCAGCGTGAGTTTTGCAGCGAATGAGTGCACGAAATGAATTTCTTCCGCTCCTTTTTCCTCTCGAGCTAAATATCAAACGCCGTACTGTGCAAACAATGAAGATCTCTTATTAACCATTGGCGTTCGGTGACTCTAGCGGCTGCCATCTGTGATATCAAAGCCATGTGTGGCTGCGCGTATTATTTTCTTTTTAAGCGCACCTACATTGTTGAAAGCGTGGGAAATAGCATCTGAACTAAATTTGTCGTTCACTACCGATGTCCACTGGATAAATGAAGCAACTTCTCATTGCCTCTTTACTCTGGCATCTCAAACACAACTATAAATGTTGATTTTTTTTTCTCATGTCCCATTTCGGCAAAGAGCAATAGAGCTGGTGTATACGTTTGGCTGCGGCAACTGGACGCTGTAACATACTAATGGCGCTCACAGTCTCAACAGAACTGACATCATCTTTCGTCGTTTCGACCAGTCAGGTTTTCCCTGAATTGAGGAAACTCAGAAAAGGCGCCCTGCTTTAACGCCAGTATGTAAAAGCGGTCACTCGATAAGCATCAGCAACGTTGTGCGGCCAAATCGCGAAAATGCAGTCGAACATCTCTCTGCAGGAGGGTAAAAAAGGGGTATACAGCAGTTCTAAACACGTGTGTGAAGCCGATTCGAAGCGCGCAGGTGTGCAGCCTGCAATGTATATCAACTTTCCAAAAATGTGCTCCAGGGGTGCTGCAAACCGTTTTGACGTGATAGCATTAAGGCTTCCGTTCTGCATATTACCCGGCCAGCGAAAAATGGGCAATGGTAGTGCGAACTGGCGTTTCACCATGAGGTCAAACTGGGGCATAGGATTCTGCACGGACTCGTGCAACGTGCTATGTTCGAAGAATGAGCCGGGAGAGGATGGCCCAGGTGGCTACTCTACCACTGGTGCCAATGGTCGACCTGATGCAAAAGAAAATGCCTGTATAGATGCATATTTTTGTTATTGCATACTCTCAACAATGACAGCCAAAAAGTATGAAGACGTGCTCTTCACTTACAGCGAAAGAAAGATAACATCTTTAGTGTGTGTGTTTGTGTGTGTGTGTGTGTGTGTTGTGATAACCGAGTGTAAACGACTGTATTGATATGTGAGTACTAATCAAGCTCTGTGTGATGTTAAGAACCGCCGTTTTATGCGAACAGGAACATCGTGAAGCTTGAAGAATCCTCGCTTTCTGTGAAAGAAAACGTTGTGTGCGGAAAGAATGGTCATGTGATGTGGAAAAATAAATTGTTGGGCGTGTTGTGATAAGGAGCAGATTATTGTGTGCACTAAAGAAGCATCATGTAATGAGAAGCGAATTGTAGCGTGAGCCCACTGGGCATTCTAGCTATGGAGGGACCGTTACCTCTGCCGCGTCCTATTCTTACATGCAAAGCTGAAGTGTGCCTTTAGAGCACCTGGTCTCACGTTAGATTTCTAGTTTTCTTTTCATTTAAAAGTCAAACCCTTCGAAACTGCACATTGCAAAGGCATCGAGAACGATGTCAATAAAAACTGTTTCCTTTTTATGTACCCAATGTACGTAGCACAGCAGTGCAATGAAAGGAGTGTACATCAGCGCAGAAGCATTTGATGTGAAAGCATAGTACGGCCTTCGCAAGAAAAGTTCTTAGTCGCGTAAGAAAAATTGTTAATCTTTACGCAGGCAGTGTTTCAAAAGTATTGGATAAATAGTTTTTTATATTTTCAGAAAAATCTGTCACGCATTTCAGTTATAACAATTACTCTCTTCACAACTTTCTAGTGTCACCCTGGACAGTGGAAATTGCCATGCGCTCAAGGATGTATATGCCGCAGGAGGAAGATGGAACGGAACCGCGTGTTCTGCGTGCATAGAGATTCCTCCATCCCGTCCTTCATTGAATAGCTTGGACAGGCTCCCCGAGCGAGCTACGCTGAAGCTGCAGCTCCTGCATTTTGTCTATATAAAGGAGAAAAGAAAGTAGGGTCGTTGTACATTGCACTTTATTTACGAGAGGACATAGTAGCGCTAAAAACCACAAGGACGACAGGGTAGAGAAAGACAACACAGGTGCTAGACATCAACTGACTTTATTCTCGAGAACAACAACGAATTTATAGGCGACAACAAGGAACATAAAAAATCAACAATTGAATTGCTTGCGTGATGGCACTTCCCAAAACAGCAACCTCAAATCTTTAGTGCACAGATAAACATTTTAGCGCTACTACTATGTCATCTCAATCCAAACACCAAGTAGCCCAGCTTTCTGCCTTAAATGACTTTATTTACATACGGGAACTTTCGAATTCTGAGCAGCTGAACTTGACGAAAAAAAGTTAGCACTTAGGAGGGATTAAAGGTTGCCATCAAAGCCTGAGGCAGATGGGTCATACTGTGTTAAAGTAAGCATGGCCTGATATCATTGGTTCAAAAATTTGTCATATGGACCAATCACAAAATGACAGAACAACTAGAGAATAAGTAATCATAAAGACATAAAAAATTTTTTGGCAATACCGGTGGGCGAATCTCTTCAGCCATGGATGATAATCGAAGTCCCATCTCCTTTGCTGTGGTCATGAAAATTTCGTGCAATCGCCAAATGTGTTGGCGCAAAGAAATGGACCCGGTTTTCAAAAAATGGTGTAGTTTTCTTCGATAAACATTTGTATATGACAAAAGAGCGCATACGTCGTTTTCGCCGCTCTTTCTTAATATTGCAAGTTCGAATCGGTACTGAAAAAAAAAACCTGGAACCCGAGTCGCATGATTTTGGAATTGTGCTAGAACTGTCTAAAGTTTGTGGAGTCACAGCATCGTCAGAAAGAGCGTTTCTGACATACTGAAAACTCGCACGGCTGTAATTAACAGCTAGCTAGAAACCTTACTTTAGAATAAGGCACCCAACAGAAATAGTTAAATGTTAACTATTAGAATTTAATTGAGCATCATACTAGTTAAAGCGATTCAAGGTTTTTTAGTGTCCGGCAAGAGGCCTGCTCTTTTTTTAATTTGTGTCAGTTTTCCTGGAGAAAACATGCATAATAGTTGTCTCTTACCGGCAGATGACTCACTTAGGAGGCAAAAACTTGGAGGCTAACGAGAAACGTTCCGCTTAAATTCTGGATAACGCAGCGAGCTATAGAAAGGAAAAATATAGGAGGAATGTTAAGAGAGAGAAAGAGAGCAGAGTGAACGGTGAACAAACACGAGTTAATGGCATCCTAGAGCCGAAGTTAAGAGGAAGTGGGAATGACAGGTCATCTAATGCGAAGGCTGGATATTCGATGGCCGTTTAGGCTAATAGTGTCGGTTTCAAGCGAAGGCAAAAGTAGGAAGGAGTGACAGAAAGTTTGAGGGGCGGATTAGATTAGAGATTTCCGCAACATAAGGAGACCCTAGCTGACCGAAGGTTCAATTGGAGGGATATGGGAGAGGCGGGTGTAGTCAGGCTGTTAATGATGATGAAACCAAGTACACTTTGAGCACAGTTCCTTCCGCGCATCGACCGCAATTTAACATGCGCCATACCGTGCTGAGCAGGTGGGCTGCGCTGGTAAGTCGCGCTGGTTGACATGCGGTGAAAAAACCTGGTATATCTTCACAACAGTCTATGTTCGGTCTGAAAAATAATTCTTTTACCAAATGCTTGTTGAACAAGCTCAGTGTGTGACAATGAAATAAGCCCAAAACTGTGGCAAACGCCAAATCTGAAGACTGAGAAAACATCTCCGTTTATCTGATCATCGTCTTTGATCTTTTTGTCCTGGTTCCATCGTATGTATTTTCAAACTTTTAATTTTTCGCGTTAAAAATATATCTTCTGCATGCATAATATATATCCACGTCGCCTCAGGTTCATTTTTTGAACAAAGTTCTATGATGCAATAAACTCATACAGTTCATTATACAAATATCATAGACTTATCATACAAATCATAGAAAATTATCATTCAGATCTCATACATTTCTGTAAAACCATACAGTCATCATAGAGATGTCATAGAATATCATACGAATTGTATGATATATCATACATATTGTATGATATTCTATGATGAATGATATATGAGGTTATTGCATCATATAACTTTTTTTCACCAGGGGGAAACTGCACCCCATTCAGTGATACAGCTGGCTCCGCGTAATAAGTCGCCATGTTTTGCATGCATGGGCTCCAAAGCAAGCTGCCACTATTCAACCACCCTGGCAGTACAGGTACTCTCGTTTTGTTTCTTTTCGTCGTAAATAACTGGCCGAACTAGGCTGCGGCTTAGGATATTCAGCTAGAGCCGTCATTGGTTTCATATTTAACTGGTGGCAGTGGCTGCTTTCCGTTTCCGCATCGTACGCTGTCGGTGCCGGGCGTCCGATCTAGCAACGGGGTAGTCCTTGACGCCGGCCGATGGTCCGTCCTCTTCGCTTTGTGGCAACATTTCCTAAGAAAATTAAAATAGGTGCTTGTTATGACATACATGACGGAAGCCAACAGTCATCGAGACCAAGGACCATAGGGAATGTTTTTTTTATTTTGAATTTGTGGTTTTCATCACTGGGAGTTCGCTGTGGCTTAGCTTGGTTAAGCCTGGTAATTACGAAAGCATATCCGTACCTACGCCATGGTTCAGCTTGTAGTGTAGGTGGTGGTGGTGCTTGTGGTTAGACTTGTGGCGATGCATCTGTTATACAATCCAATCCAATCCAATCGAATGCAATCCAATCCAATCCAATGTAATCTAATCTAATCTATTCTAATCCAATCCAATCCAATCCAGTCCAGTACAATCAAGTCCAGTAAGGCCGCCGTTCATGTGCACTGCCGTCGCACACAGACGGCGCGAGATCGCGAAGCAATGTTAAGCCGCTGGTGGTTGGCACAGCTACTGCTTTCTAGCGACGTGAGTCGAGCCTAATCTCTTCAGCGTAACGCCACAATCGCGCTCTTAGCGGAGAGCGCAGGAGTAAGGCGCCGGTGGTGGCACCGCCGCGGCTTGCGCGGCGCGAGTTGGTCGCCCTTCTCTTCGGCGGGATGTCACACATCACGTCACACAGAGGTCAACTAAAGGTCAATGGTGGCACCGCCACGCCACGGCAAAGGCTGAAAAAGCAAGTAGTAAAGCTTTCGATTTAAAAACAACTATATGCCGCCGGTGGGATTCCTTCGCACGACCTCCGAATTTCGCGTCTTCTGAAGAGTTTAACGAGGCCCTCGTATCTCGTTGTCTGGATGCCATATTCAGGATAACAGGGTTCGTGCACAGCTTCAGCCCTCACCTTTGATCACGTTCCTACTGGGGCTTGGACTCGCGGTGGTACAGGACGTACTAGGTCCGCCGCTATGGACAAGGGTGAAGCTGGTGAACACTCTCAAGGTTCGGTTACACTATACATAAATATCCCCAAAGCAGAAGACTGCGCAACTGTTGGCGTAGCTTAGTTGGTAGAGCACCGGGTCCGAAATTAGGGGTGTCATGGGCTCAGATCCCACCGGCGGCTTTTGGTTGTTTTTTTCGTCTGCTTTTATTAAACTCCCATTGATGAACACTGCAAATTAAAACAAGAGAAATCCGTTATGCTCCCTGGTTTAGGTGACTGTTGGTATGTGTCGTGGATCCTCTAAATGGGTATTCATACCGCTTAGAGACCTCACAGCAAAACATCGTGATCGACAAATGGATGGCCCGTCTTTCAAGCATAAAATATGAATACTGGATACTACAGCAACCTGCTCTTAAACCTATTCACGTCCTAATTATTACCACTCTTTCCCCGCTCTCAGATAACCCCGAATCACCCCCATTCCAAAAAACTTTGCAGATGATACCAACCAATGTAGATGTTCTGCTCACGTTAGCAATGATGTCCATGCTATTGATTCGATTATAAATTAAAAAAAAAAACAGTCACAAAAAAAGTGTTCTCTCCGCAACCACTGCAGAGAGAAAGAATTCGCTTTGTTAGGTCGGTCACGGTAGATGTGATATATTGTGTCTCCTTTGTACTGCAATATGTGATGCTCCTGTTGCGCATGCTCTGCTGGCCTTGCTGGGAATGTGCATTTTCTAATACATTTCAGGAAAAAAAAAGAAACAGTCGTTGTGACGCGAACACTGATTCTCTTCTCCCTTGTTTTTGTGACTTTTTCTTTAATTTACAGTGTACCAACTGGCCCGTATCTCAACCCTTCTGGATTCAATTACCGTATATACAGACACATCCTGAACTTGTGTTGGAGCAGCTGCTTATTCAGTTGCGACTGGCAACCAAGTAGCGACCCACACCCATGGACCTTAGTCTGATCCCCTCCGGTAGCCACACCCGAGACCCTACCGACAATCAATAGTATTCAGGACGTTTTCCTACCGCTCGCTAACCCTTCAGGATAAACTATACGCACCGATTCCATGGAGGCTATACAAGCAATTCACACGGGTTCGTTATCTACACGAACGACCTGCAAGCAGGCCTCACCAAACTACGTCCACACACTGTAACACTGAGGTGGATTACTGGTCACGCTGGAATCCCAGGCATTGAGGATCTTTAGAAGAGCGAGTTGGCGGGTTAGTTGTTTCATTTGGAAGGTGACGGAACAGCGCAAGGAATGAGACTCAAGGAACGAATCAATGAAAGGCACACACCGGCGCTGACTATCAACTGAATTTTTATTCCGAAGTACAGAGAACATATAGCGAAGAGAAAAAGGGTCGGTACGTTGATAACAGGGTTGGTGGGTCACCAGAATTCAGAAGATAGCAACGTATGTCGCTAAAACATATACTCGGGAATGAAGTGGCGGTGAGAGGTGATACAGGGGCATGGGGTGTAGAAGGCCGTCGCGCGAATAATAAGCACTAGTGGAAGATGTAGTAACAGGTGCCGAAAGATGGTAAAACCTATAAAAAAGAAAACAGCAAGGCGTAAATGGCTTTAAAGCAAAAAAAAACCTTAAAACCGAAACATAGAATGTAGTCAACATCTCCAAGGTAAAACGTCATGCGCTGCACTAACGCAAGACCGCCAAACTAATACCGTCAATTCTACAAGACGCTTAACAGAAAAGGTATTCTCATATGCAAATACACACAAACTAGGCGACTCGTTTAGGGTCATTGTTTTGGAGCTAGAAGGCTGGCTGAAGGTATTTGCCACCTTTATTAAGGACAAAGCATAAATTTTAATAATTGATTAGCCCTTTGCGGTTTACAGTTCAGTGAAAATTATTACCTTTTTAAGCCTGAATCTGCCTAATCACCTTAAAGAATCCTGCAATGACATCAAAGATTTGTATTTATTAGTTTTTGCCATGCCAGAATTGAAGAAGTTGTACTGAGGAAGCTATCTACAACGATGGTGTTATTAGTTTACAAAACCAAATTTACCTGTCCAGCACTGATTTTAAGCGAAATCTGGAATTTTATTTTAAATTGCCTTTTGTCGCGTGTAACAGACAAACCTAAATCCAAAACAAAGGTGTGCGCATTGGTTCATGTCCAGGGTCTCTTCTCAGCGAGCTGTTTCTCGCCTACTATGATAGATTGCTTCACAAAAGAATCAGGGGTACCTGTGTTGTGTAAATATTTCGATTTGTAGACGACTATCTCCTTCTTTTAAAATGCAGCAGCGAAGCCATGAGAATTGTAGCAACCGAAGCGCAGTCCATGCTTGGCTATTGCTTGCATACCTCGCATTTAGATCTCAATTCGCGGAAGATAATATCATACGGGTCCTTGACTTGTGTATGCATTTTTACGCGGCGAATGCCTGCTGGTCGTATAAACCCTGAGGTAAAAAACCACTCCTTTCAGATGGGTTCGTCGCTCGAAGTTAATAAAGCGAAGAATTGTCAGCCTGTGTTATCGTAATGCCCTTAAAAAATTCTTTGAACATCGGCTTCAGGACAGTATTCATAAGCTGGTAGAGCGGCTCCTTGCAGCGGGTAACACTTCACCACTCTTGGTATCAGCGGCCAGCAGCATAAATAATCAAGTTCACCTGCTCCCAATGAGAGCTGCAGAAAAGGAGTTGTCGTTTTCCCACACTGTAAAGAAAGTTGCCAAGCGAGCAGGCAATGACGTGCTCTTTTTCTGTGCCCATTAAGCTCGCCTTACTCTGCAGGAAAGTCAACAAGCCACAAATTTAGTGTGGCTGGGGGCAAACGCACAGCAATCGCAACGTTCATAGTGCTTCTAGTGCGGTCTATTCATTGCCATTGTCCAGCAGGAAGCAACACATTAGTCAAACGGAAAATATTAGGCTGTAAGAACACGGCAATAATGTTAACATTCCCCTCTCCGGGAATCTGGTCAAACACCGGAAAAATGTAGAAATAAAACTTACTTCTGCGTCAGCGCATCGTTCCACAGGTTGCCCCCCGTGAACTGCTCAGCGACAGAGGCCGCGTCTTCCTATCAGACATCATCAGAGCTCTTCTCCGTGAGTGCAACGTCATCCATCGGACTTGCACCGCTTACCACCTTCAGAAAAACGGCCTCACTGAACGCTTTAACCGAACTCTGGGGGACATGCAAGCTCTGTGCCCCCTTTGTCAAAAGTAACCGAGCAGCAGGTTTTTGCTGCTCGGAGCCTGTATGGCACCCTTAAAGACCGAAAGGTGCCAAAACGTGAGGTCAAGGGCTCACCTCACTGTATACAGATTCATAGCTTAAGGGCTGCCATAAGTGCTTCGCTACGCGGCTAAGAAACAAAGCGCCTGTGCCCGGTTACTTTTGACAAAGGGGGTACGTCTGTTCGAACCACACGAACTGGGACCTGATTCTCCCGTATATTACGTGTACGTACTATACTGCTACCCAGTCAACAACAAAATTTTCACTTTTCTTCCTCCTTTATGGTCGACATCCCTCAGTTCCCATTGATACTGTTCGTAAAACATTTGGTCAGCACTGTTCGCTTCAACCACACTGACATTTCTGAGTGCACCACCATTTCCGAAGCCGTCAGGCACGGCGAAGGTTGCCGCCAGATCGCCCCGTCGCTCACGACAGTTACCCAGTCCCTTCAAAACACCCGCCACGCTGAAGATCAACCTCCCTTGCATTTCTCGCCCGACTCTCTTGTCTGGCTGTGGATACCTCCCCGTACTCCTGGCCTCACCAGGAAACTGCTCGCTAGATATCAATAGCTCTATCGCATCTTCAAGCAAACGTCTCCAATCATCTATACCGTTGAGCCCCTCACGTCGCCAGCCGATCTCAGAGCCGCGGCCGTGATACTGTCCATATGCACCGCCTCAAGAAATACTATGTCCCCGCTGTCTTGTCCGCCCCTGAAATTTGCCAGGATGGCTCCTCTTCTCCCCGGGGGCCATTGTAAGGAAGGCGAAGGGCATACGCGCGAGCCGCATGGCCATCGCCAGGTGCACGCTCCTGGCTGGACTAGCTGACCTCAGACTGCTGTTGGCCCTGTTCTCGTTACGAAGCTTCTCCGAATAAACCCCACCTTACGTTATATTTATTGTGAAAACATGTTTTTCAAGGTGTCGGGATCGCACCATGTCACGAAAACAAAAAGTATAAGAAAAGAAGGCATGCAGCTCTTTGGTTACATGCCTACACCGGCGCAGCTAAGTTGTGTATTTGCGAAGTAAGCCAACAGTCACCCAACCGAGACCACTGATCAAACATCTCCATTGTGCCTCCTGGTATGTTGCCGTTGCAGAGGTGTTTAAATGGTCCAGTCTCTCTCATTAGCGACATACCATTCGCACGCCGTTTAATCATTTCTCACTGTGAAGCAACTGTGCGAAAAATAAGCGAAAACCACTCTATGCCAGTGTCCGACAATCCGTTGTCTTTAATTTTATGACAACGTTAGGGGGTAAATTCTACCTCAAATATATTGTCTGCTTTTTCTCGGCATTCCAATCGGTTTGACGACATTCATTTGTTTTGCACTCGACTCAGACAAGTGCCATACAATGAACACCGTGCCAGTTACAGGCGACCAACTGTTCTCTCAAATTTTAGCAGTGGTGTAAAAATTTTGATAGTGTTTTGTACTAGGTACACTAGATGATCTAATCCCGATGTAGCGGTTTCCTTCTTTGATATGTGTTTACAAGCACTAACACGGCTTTCTCACTGAGTTGTATAAGATAGGAGCACATAGTATTTCCACTGACCTCTAGGCACGAACTCTAAAGGAGTCGAAACATCAGGCCCTGCGCAAGCTCTTTCAAGAAACACCGAACACGATTTTCTTCACCGTGAACTGGGGGCAAAAACTGCCTAGTTCACTAATCATAGGCAATGAGTAATTACTCCCTTATTATAAATCTACTCCACCTTGGGGGATTCCCCTAAAACATTTCCTCTATCGTAAGCAAGTTTCATTCTTTTCTCAAATAGTTTCACCATATGCTTCGGCCGCAAATGTTTTTCGGATACTTAGTTTTCATTTCCTGCGTCCTCGTAGCAGTCGATGACCGCTGCGGTGGCTCAGTTGTGAGAGCCCTCGGCTACTGAGCCGGAGTTCCGGAATTCGACGCCGGTAGCGGTGGCCACACTTCGATGCAGGCGAGATGCAAAGGCGCCCGTGAGCCGTGTTGATGTCAGTGCACGTTAAAGATCCCAAGTCAAGTCAAGTGAAGTCAGGTTTATTTACATCATTATGATGTGGGCAGGCTCAGGCAAAAAGCGAACGATTTTCGCTTGAGGGTGCCCGAGCCCCCCTACATGGCGTACATCAAGGGAAAAAAATTTAAAAAAAAGTACAAAATCCACACACGCTACCTAACAGAATATAATACAGGAATTTCAAAACAATCGATATAAACTCTTGGTACATGCTCATTAATACGCAATACATTGGTGTTAACATAGATGCAAAAGTTATTCGTGTCACACTTTTCACACAAAGGGAATACAGCGGCTTACAAAAAATGATTTCTTAGAGTTTGTGTACTAGATGTTTCAAGAGAAAAACGTTCAAAGATGAATTTCTTTAGTAACCTTGGAACTGCATGACGCATCATCTGTCGACCGTGTTCTGTACGGCACAAGGGAATGGTCCAACGTTCATGTTTTCGAAACGAGTATGGCGTTCAGTTTGTTTCGAGGGATGACAATGCTGTCAAAAAGTTGTCACAGTGAGAAATGGATTTTTTATATCTTATGGCTAAGAAAAATTCGTATAGCTTATGAACGGGTATGATTTTGAATCTCTTAAACAGTTCTTCGGCATGTGCGAGGTAGTCAACATTTGCTATATGACGTACTGCTTTCTTTTGCAGCATGTACATCTTGTGCAGGTTAGTTTGAGTAGTAGAGCCCCAGACAAGGAAACAGTAGTTAACATACGACATGAATAATGTGTTGCATATTATTATTATAATCGTCAGGCGTCTCTCAAACCACTTCTCGCCGCGACCGTCGGTGACAGTACAGCGTTTCAAGTTTGGCACACGTCAACAGCAGCCCGGTGAGTCAATTGCCGACTACATCGCAGAATTGCGACGTCTCTCGGAACATTGCGATTTCGGTGCCTCGCTCGATGACATGTTGCGCGACCGGCTAGTGTGCGGGGTGCGAAGCGAGACTCTTCAGCGTCGGTTGCTGGCGGAGCCGGAGCTTACGTTTGCGACTGCTCGTGAGAAAGCCATTGCAATGGAATCTGCGCAGCGACAGACCGAGCAAATTCGCGGCAGTGCCGCATCGTGTGAAGTTGGCAGCGTGAGCGGGAAGTGTTTCGACCCGTGTGTTGCGAAGGTCTCTGCGCCAGTGACAGCCAAGAAGGGTACCCAGAAGCCGGCTGGTTCGCCTGGGAGCACAAGCGTATGTTTCCGCTGCAAGAGTGCGCATTCGCCAAGCAGTTGCCCATTCATGAATATGCAGTGCCACTTCTGCAAGCAACGAGGGCACATAGTGAGAGCATGCAGGAGGAAGGCTGCAGCTCGCGCTTCGGCTGAACCCAACTCTCAGAACAAAAAACGGTCCAGTGGAGGCCGTCACAAGAATGCTGCGTCGGACCTTTACGACGTGTTCGTGCTGTCTGGTGAAGAGTCAGCCGTGAGAGTGGAAGTGCGCGTCAACGGAAGTCCACTAGAGATGGAGGTGGACTCTGGTGCAGTGTGTTCAGTCATCAACGACCGGACTATGCAGAAGCTGCGAATATCGAAAAGGGCGTTGCGCCCAAGTAATCTTCATCTCCGGGCTTACAATAACAAGGAACTACGAGTGTTGGGTGAACTGACCGTGAAGGTGGAATTCAAGGGGCAGGAACATCGCCTGCGGTTGGTGGTGGTTAAGGGTGCTAGTATCGGACTTCTCGGTCGGGACTGGTTCAAGTCCTTGGGAATAAGTCTGAGTGGTGTTCACAGTGCGTACGAGCCGAGTCGAACTGGCAGTAGGGGGACAACAGCCTTGCTCAAGAAGTATTCTTCAGTCTTTGAGCCTGGACTTGGGACAAGTAAAGGGCCTCCTGTACGCATAGAGGTGAGCCTGGCAGCTCCACCGCGATTTATGAAGCCACGACAAGTACCGTTTGCATTGAGACCGAAGGTCGACGAAGCACTGGACAAGTTGGTGAGCCAAGGCATTTTCCAGCCTGTGCGGCACTCGAAGTGGGCAACACCTGTCGTTCCGGTTGTCAAAAAAGATGGATCGATAAGGATCTGCGGGGACTACAAGAGCACAGTCAATCGTGTAGTTCAGTGGGAAACGTATCCCCTGCCGACACCAGAGCAGCTGTTTGCCAGGCTGGCAGGTTGCTCGAAGTTTTCAAGGCTAGACCTCGGACAGGCGTATCAACAGAAAACTGTTGATGAAGAAACAGCTGACTTGTTGACGGTTACAACACATCGGGGACTGTTCCGCGTAACCTGTCTTCAATTTGGCGTGGCAGTGGCAGTGGCTATTTTTCAGAGGTACATGGAAGAACTGTTGCATGGAATTGATGGTGTTCTTGTGTTCTTGGATGACATCTTGATCGGTGGAAAGGATGTGGCGCAGCACAATGCTCGTTTACAAGAAGTGCTCAAACGAATTCATGAAGACGGTCTGCGACTAAAGTTTGAAAAATATCAATTTTGTGTTGAGGAAGTGTGTTACTTGGGATTCCGTGTGAACTCTGCAGGTGTGCAGCCGACAGAAGACAAGGTGCGTGCTATTCACAAGGCCCCAGAGCCAACATGCAAAAAGGAACTTCAAGCCTTTTTAGGAGCTCTGAACTTTTACAACAAGTTTCTTAAAGGAGCAGCTCATGCCTTGGAGCCACTGTACCGGCTGTTGGACAAGGGTCGCGAGTGGCGTTGGATGGAAGCTGAGGCAGAAGCATTTTGCCGGGCGAAAGATCTGCTGCAGTCATCACATGTTCTGGTGCACTATGATGTCAACAAGCCCCTAGTGCTGGCCTGTGACGCATCCTCGTACGGACTGGTTGCTGTGTTGAGTCATGTGTGCGAAGATGGCAGCGAGAGACCGGTTGCATATGCGTCGAGAACTATGAGTGCGGCAGAACGGAATTATGCCCAGACAGACCGAGAAGCGCTCGCCATCGGCTTTGGCATAAAGAAGTATCATCAGTTTCTATATGGGGGACATTTCAGAATTGTGACGGACCACAAACCTCTCTTAGGACTGTTGCACCATGCCAAGCCCATTCCCCAGGTGCTATCACCACGGATGCTGCGTTGGACTCTCATGTTATCGGCTTATGACTATGAAATTGAGTATCGACCAGCGGAGAAGCTTTCCAATGCTGATGCATTCAGTCGTTTACCACTGACAGCCAGTAGGGCAGAGGAAGAGGAGCAGCGTCTTTGGGAAGTAGGAATGCTGGAAATGGCGCCGGAAGTAGCATGGAACACTAGGAAGGTGGCAAGATTCACATCAAGGGATAAGCTGTTGGCTAGAGTCTGCAATTGGGTGCAGCATGGGTGGCCAGAAGGCAAGCTGCCAGAAGAGTTTGCAGCGTTTGTGAGCCGCAAGCATGAACTGTCGGTGTACCAAGGTTGTTTGCTGTGGGGCAGTCGTGTGGTCATTCCAGAGCCAGCTCGACCGTATGTCATGGACATTCTTCACACAGCTCATCCAGGAATTGTCAAGATGAAGGGGCTTGCCAGAGGAGCCGTGTGGTGGCCAGGAATCGACAGAGATGTTGAGCAGAAGGTGAGAGACTGCACGTTGTCAGGAATCCAGGTCTGCGCCAGCAGCTGCAAAGATTCACCCTTGGGAATTCACCAAGCGTCCCTGGACAAGACTACACATCGATTTTGCTGGGCCCTTCCAAGGCAAAGTCTTCCTCATTGTGGTGGACTCTCACTCAAAGTGGTTGGAAGTGTGCCGGATGAATTCCATGTCGGCAGCTGCAGTTTGTGCGAAGCTTCGTTTCCTTTTTGCTACCCATGGCATTCCAGAAACTGTTGTTTCTGATAATGAAACTGTCTTTTGTTCGAAGGAGTTCAGAGACTTCATGTGCCGAAATCAAATCCGACATGTGACCGTTGCCCCATATCACCCTTCTTCGAATGGTCAAGCAGAACGCATGGTGCGCGAAACCAAGGAAGTACTCAAGCGAATGGTTGGAGGCGATATCGACACACGTCTGGCTAGGTTTTTAATGACCCAGCATATCCTGCCTCATGCTACAACAGGCAAGAGCCCGGCCGAACTGCTAATGGGCAGGAAACTTTGAACTGTGTTAGAGCGTCTGCATCCTGACCTGCAGTCCGGTGTGCAGCAGAAACAAGAGCAGGTGATGCAGCGCCGGTGATGCATGATTATAATTACAGAGTACCTGCACTGAAATTGTATTAAGCCAGAAAAAGCATAAATTGGGACTACCAGTACTACAGCTGCATTTGTTTTCGCTAGCAAGCTTTGGTGGTGGCGAATATTTTCTTTCTATCTTTGAGGTTAGAGCACATTGCTACATATGCTACTGTAAAAATCAGTTTATCATTCTAGCCACAGAATACTTATGCATTTAATGGGTGCTCATTCAGTCTGTCCAAAAGAGTGTACCGTTGTGCCTCGTTATTATTGACAGTTTGGTTCACAAGCAAAAGTGTTCATAAGGTGAGTCGTCCATAATAATGAGTCATGAAGACAAGCAAGAAATACTTAAATAATACTTATGATTATGGACTGCTTCTGTGCATAGTGGCAGCCAGTGAAGTGAAAATTTGGCAATTTAGAAGCTCAAGGTGCATTATTCTTGCTACTGCGCGATGTCAGTGTACGTTAAAGAACCGCTGGTGGTTGAAATTTCTGGAGCTCTTCAGTACGGCGTCTCTCGTAGCCTGAGTCACTTTGGAATGTTAAACTCCATAAACCAAACCAAACCATTATCTTGAAAATCATTTGTTGTAGGCTGAAGCACATTTGAAGCTCCTAATGCCTCTTGTGGTGTGATGAAATATCTGCTACTACAACTGTTCGCATCCCAGAACTGTACTCACTCAGCTGACACCTGTTGAATATGGTTTTCAGCTGAGCATACGGATACTTTTGGGCAGCCAGTCATGCAATGTGGCAACGGTAAGGAGTGTCGACCAGGTGCCTTGCCACTATAAACCATGACACCACAAAAAAGTAATTACAACAGCATTATCGCATTCAGCTGCCTTTTTCTGCGTTTTGCACTGAAATTATGAGGGGTACAACATCTGGCTGGGAAATCGGGTTTTGGTTCTCATTACTAGCGGTCCATATTATGGGGACAAAAATACGTAGATACCAAAGGGGTTTCATGCATTTTCACCCTGTCCATTGTCCAGACAGCCAGCTTCGATATTAATGAGGCATATATAAAAACTTTTTATAAGTCAAGTCATCCATATTAACGGGGTAACTGTACGGTCATGTGTGTAGTTTGTTAATCCTTTGACATTTCCACTGGGGCTGTTATTGTCATTTCATGAATTTGACCTTTAGCACAGTAGTGTGAAATGAGGCTGCATAATGCGGGTTACGTTGCACTTTTTTGAGAAAATGAGTTCATTTGTTTATTCGCAACTTTATAGCTGTACGGGAGAATTCCTAGCATTTGTGAAAACTCGATATTGCACTGGCTGTTGTTGCTGCTGCAGGAAGAACTTGATGCCTGTCATTTGTTCCACCTTGAAGTAAGACTGCAAACTTTGCTTTGAAATGCACAGGAAGGAACTCTTAACCTTAGCTCATGTCCTGTGTCAGTGTGCATTCCTGTACAAAATATCAGAAATGCATGGCGGCAAAAGGCTGGTGTGTTATAGCATAGTCAATGAGCACCTTTCTCCACCTGTAAATAAGCAAATCTTTCAGTGAAAACTGAAACATTACTCGTGTAGTTGGCATATTCTTCGTGCGCTGCTGTATTTATATTTTGCTCATTTTATCTGACATTATGATTTCCTGTTCTCTTCGTAGGGTATTAGAGTGTATGAATTCCTTTCTTTGGTTCAAAACCTTATATTATGTATTTTTCATTGTGTGCTGTGCCCATGCTATTGTTCAATGCAAATTCAGACTGCTAAGTGCTGTACCTTGTACTTTTGGTGTGATTTTGTTTCTTTCCTTGTTCATTAATTTGTCATTATTTTGCATACATTGTCTCCAGGATGTGTAACCAGCAGTTGATGAAATAACTTTATTTGCACCCGTCAAGAAATCAGAGGGCGAAAAAGACGAGTCTTGACCGCGTTCATCTTCCTCCCCTTTCAGCAGGCTGGGATCCCTTGGGGTTCAGCTGTGTCCAGGGCCAGACGGATGACTTCTTTTTGTTCTTCTTCTTTCTGGCTGGCCATTAAAGCCTCCCAGCACTCTATATTCCTGTCTGGTTCGTTGTGGCGAGGGCATGTCCACACCATGTGGATCATGTCTGCTATTTCATTACACTGTTTACACCTCGGGTCTTGAATCGCCGGATGCCATCTGCTTAGTGCGAGTTGGTTCGGAAAAACTCCCGCCTGTAACTTTCTCCATATGACCTCTTCCTTTTTGCTGAGGCCCTTGCATCCTCCAGGTAGCGTCTGTCTTCCTAATCTGTAATGGCTAAGAATATCTTGGTACGTGTTCAGCTCCTCGTCCCTCTGAAGGGGCTCTCTGCTCGACGAGACGGCATTGGGGTCCCGGTGTGTGAGTCCACGGGCCAATGCGTGCGCTGTCTCGTTTCCCCGGAGGCCCTCGTGGGCCGGAGTACAAACAAGGTTAATTAGTTCTGCCGGTGTCGGGCCGGCAGTCAGAATTTTGACTGCTTCGACAGATATCCTGCCTGCGTTGTAGTTGCGGATAGCCGATTGGGAATCTGTTATAATCACCCTGACATTCCGTTGAGTTAAAGCCAGCGCAATGGCTACCTCCTCAGCCGCTGTTGCTTCTCTCTGTTTGGTGCTGCAGCACGAGATTCAGTCTCCGCCCTCCCTGGTCGCTAGGGCTACGAAACCCGTTCTGCCTTCATATTCCGCCGCGTCCATGTAAACCACGTCCTGTCTATTGGCTAATTTTTTCTGCAGAGCTTTCGCTTTGTCCTTTCACCTACCCTCATGGTGTACTGGATGCATATTCCTTGGGAGTGGTGGGATTCTGATTTTGTTCCTTATGTCTGTTGGTATATTATCTCCGTGTGTTTGAGCCGCGCTCGAGGTGCGAAGCCTAGCTTTTCTAGTATTTTTAGCCCCGAATGGCTGCGTAGGAGTGGCTGTTGTTGCGCTACTCTGGTAGCCTCAATGAGCTTGTCTAGTGTGTTTGAAATCCCCATGTTCAGAATTTTCTGGGTGGATGTGTACGGGGGGAGGCCCAGGGCGGTTTTGACGCCTTTCCTAATTAGGCGGTTTTGACGGTTTTGACGGCTTTCTTAATCGTTTTTTTCTGCTTTGGCTAGCCGTAGGTATGGTGCCACGTATGTGATTCTGCTGATTACAAATGATTGAACTAGTCTTAAGAGGTTCGTCTCCTTCATTCCCGCGTGTTTATTTGCTATTCTTTTGAGTAGTCTACACGTCTGGCCTACATTCGATTCGAGTTTTCGTATCGTTTCGGTGTTCTTACCGTTTGTCTGTACCCTAAGACCCAGTACTTGTAAGGAGATAGCGCCACCCAGCGGCGTTCGTGAGGAGAAGAAGACAAAGCACGAGGAGCGCGTGCGGAGGGGAACGCCGGGCAGGTCGAAGAGGATTACGTGCGAGAGAAGAGAAGAGCGCGGTGGACGACGGACGTGGACGAGTTCTGCTGGCTCCCCGAGTTCCGGGCTTGGGCCTTAGCCGCAGACGTCCGGGCCACCAGACCTGGACATCCATCGTCGAGAGCCTCAACCACCAGGCCCAGGCGCCACTCTTCTCCGGCCATCCGTCAGCTGCTCCACACAGGCCGCTTCTGGCGCCTTCGTGACTTTTCCGGGATACCAGACCTGGAAACCGTGCCGGGGGCCCACGGACGCCGACGCTGCGGTAGCGTTGCATCAACAGTGGAACGCCAAGAGACTCCTTGACTGCCCGACACCCAGCCAGTTCTCTCCGCTCGTTGCTCGAATAAGACAAGTAGTGTGAACTTTCCTCTTTGACTCTTTTTCCTATATTTTTCGCAAGCACTTTGTTCTGTTCCCCCGTGTGTTTTTCCCGTGTGTTGCTGCCCTGCTCTCTTGTTCCTTTCCTTTTTTTCTCGCTCATATTGTAATTGGTTTCCTTTCCGATAAAAGCCGCCTCGTTTATTGTTTGTACTTTTGTATTTGTTTAAAATAAGACCTGCAATCTCACAGAGTCCTCACAAATTTGGCGTCCACGACAGGACAGGGCGAGGTCGGTCTTTATTTCTTTCCATGTTGTGTTAATTTAGGAACAGTATGAGCGCTTCAGATTTGGTTGCTTTAGGCGAACGCATGGGCTTGTGCGGCGCGGAGTTGCGAGCGTGGGTGGAGGACGAGCTTCGTAAGGCACGGGAAGAGAGAGCCGCTGAGCGTGAAGCTGCGAAGCAGAAATTGGAGTTAGAGCGAGAAGCTACGAAGCAGAAATTGGAGTTAGAGGCACGGAATTTAGAGACGGAGCGTGAAGCTGCGAAGCAGAAATTGGAATTAGAGGCACGGAATTTAGAGACGGAGAAACAGAAATTGGAGTTAGAGGCGCGGAACTTGCAGCTAAAAATAACGCTCATGGAGGGTGGCGCAAATCCTCCGAGTGACCGTGGAGAGCGTAGCGTCGCACCGGCTAGCTCCATTAACCCGCACAGCCTCATACCACAGTTCAATGAAGCGCGGGATGACCTCGATGCCTACTTAAAGAGGTTTGAGCATGTGGCCACGGGGCAGGGTTGGCCAAAAGAAAAGTGGGCAACGGCGTTGAGCTTGTGCCTTGGCGGCGAAGCACTTAGGGTCTTCGGTCGGCTCTCGCCTGAGGATTCCGTGGATTATGATAAAGCGAAGCTTGCCTTGCTTCAGAGGTTTAGGTTCACCGCGGAAGGGTACCGAGAGAAGTTTCGCCAGAGCAAGCCCCAGGATGGAGAAATGGCCTCGCAATATGCTGCCAGGTTATTTAGCTTCTTTGACCGTTGGGTCGAGATGCGGGGAGAAGGCCGCACTTTTGAGGTGGTTCGCGAGATGGTCGTGAGCGAGCAATTGCTGAACAACTGTCATTCTCGTTTAGCCCTTTTCTTACGTGAGCGGGAGGGCAAGACAGTTGCCAAGCTGGCGGAGGCTGCCGATCATTTTCTTGAAGCACAGCGGCAAAATAACTTGTTGTTCTTCAAAGAACAGGGGGAGCATACGATGAATAAAGCCAAGGACGAGGTTTCAGGTTCACAATCTCGCCTGCGGTGTTTTCTTTGCGAGAAGATTGGGCACAAGGCGGCGGATTGTCGGACGAAGCCGAAGCAATCGTATTGCACCTGGTGCCGCGAGGTAGGACATGATGCCCAGTCGTGCAAAGCTAAGAGGCCAGGAGACCGTGAGGAGTCCTCCTGTTGCATGACACCTCGATATTCACATCCCGATAGCACTGCAGTGGTAACGCGCGTAGAGGGCCAGTTGGGGGAGATGGTCTGTCCTTCCAACCCGGTGGAAACTGCTATGCCCGTGGCGCACGGTGAGGTGTTCGGCCGGCCTGGTTCGGTTTTACGGGATACGGGCAGCACCGGCATTGTTGTGCGTGAGTCCCTTGTACCGGCAGCGGCGCTTACAGGGAAACAGGCTACATTATTCTTGGCCAATGGGACTCGTGTAGAAGTTCCGGAAGCGGAGGTGGTGATTTCTTCTCCATACTTCTCGGGTAAGGCCATCGCGCGCTGCTTGTCTACACCCTTGTACGACATTATAATAGGCAATGTCCCCGGGCCAAACCTCCATTCCCGGTTGACCCGACAGTTCTCACTGATCAGGCAGTTTCCCTTGCCATGACGGGTGCGGTCGATGTTCCTTCCCTTATGGTGACAGCAAAGGTTTCAGAGAGTAGTAAAAGCCCCACTCTGAACACACTCCACTTGTCACGGCCGGAGTTTCGCCTCAAACAGGAAGAAGACCCGACCTTAGACGTGTGTCGCAGGAAGTTGGGGCAAATATTTCATGGCAAGGGACAGACCGCCCACTCCTTTGATACAGATGACGGTGTTCTTTTCCGGTCGTACCAAGTGTGTCCCGGCCAAGTCGTTGAGCAAGCGGTGGTACCGAAGGGCTTACGCACGCAAGTTCTTAAGTTGGCACATAAGAATCCATTATCCGGCCATCAGGGAATACGGAAAACAATAGCTAGGGTGCTCAGTGAGTTTTACTGGCCCGGTGTACAGGCTGACATTAAGAGTTATGTCAGATCGTGTGATATGTGTCAGCAGACTGTGTCGAAGGCAAAGGAGAACAGAGTGAATAACATCGTAGGACGGGAACATGTAAAATCATGGTGGAAACCGAGGTCGGTTTGGAGAAAACGGTTTCACAAAGGAAAACGGAAGTACTAGCCGGAAACGTTCTTGCGCCGGTGAAGTGGTTTGATGTGAACAATGGAATACGGAAGAATGTAGCCCACACCTGTTGTTGGAATTGTTTTTGTTTATTCATGTTTGTTTTTGAGTGTCGGCTATCTACTTTTTATGCTTTCCGTGTTTCTTCGCCCTCTATGGACGCTTTACGTTGACTTTCCATGTGCTCTCTGTGCTGTGTGTGCGAAGGTCTGTGAACGCTTCGAACATTGACGACCGTCGTATTGTGTGTGGTGTGTAGTGTGCGCGCTGTGGTGCGGTGTTCTGTGTTGCGATCGTCGAACGCGTCTGGTGTCGCTCTCCTGAAGTTGAGTTCTTTCCCTTGGAAAAAACTTCCGAAGAGGGGGCCTTCTGTAAGGAGATAGCGCCACCCAGCGGCGTTCGTGAGGAGAAGAAGACAAAGCACGAGGAGCGCGTGCGGAGGGGAACGCCGGGCAGGTCGAAGAGGATTACGTGGGAGAGAAGAGAAGAGCGCGGTGGACGACGGACGTGGACGAGTTCTGCTGGCTCCCCGAGTTCCGGGCTTGGGCCTTAGCCGCAGACGTCCGGGCCACCAGACCTGGACATCCATCGTCGAGAGCCTCAACCACCAGGCCCAGGCGCCACTCTTCTCCGGCCATCCGTCAGCTGCTCCACACAGGCCGCTTCTGGCGCCTACGTGACTTTTCCGGGATACCAGACCTGGAAACCGTGCCGGGAGCCCACGGACGCCGACGCTGCGGTAGCGTTGCATCAACAGTGGAACGCCAAGAGACTCCTTGACTGCCCGACACCCAGCCAGTCCTCTCCGCTCGTTGCTCGAATAAGAATAGTAGTGTGAACTTTCCTCTTTGACTCTTTTTCCTATATTTTTCGCAAGCACTTTGTTCTGTTCCCCCGTGTGTTTTTCCCGTGTGTTGCTGCCCTGCTCTCTTGTTCCTTTCCTTTTTTTCTCGCTCATATTGTAATTGGTTTCCTTTCCGATAAAAGCCGCCTCGTTTATTGTTTGTACTTTTGTATTTGTTTAAAATAAGACCTGCAATCTCACAGAGTCCTCACAGTACTCTAATCATCTCCACTGAGGGTATTTTGTCCCCATTTACCGTTAGCGTTATCCCATGTTCATGGGGCTTTCTTTGTCTCTTTTGTGGGCCGAGGAAGAGCGCTTCCGATTTCTCGGCAGAACATTTGAGTCCTACTTGTTTTAGGTACGACTCAATTTCCTCGATCGCTCTTTGGAGGATACCTTCGATGTGCGCGTCACTGCCTCTGGTAACGCAGAGGGTGAGGTCGTCCGCGCATATTGTGTGGTTGAGTCCTTCTATACACGCCAATTTCTCTGGTAAGCCAATCATTGCAATGTTGAAGAGTTTTGGTGACAGGACCGAGCCTTGGGGAGTACCTTTGTTGCCCAGCCTTATGCCTTTCTCTTCCTTCCCTCCTAGGCTGATAGTAACTGTTCTGTTTGAAAGGAAGTCCTTCACGTAGTTGTATACCTTTCCCCCTACATTTAAAGTTTCTAAGCGTTCTAGTATGGCTGCGTGGGCAACGTTGTCAAAAGCTTTGGCCATGTCTAGGCCGACTATTACTCTGGTATCAGCTGTTTCGTTGTCTAGCACTTGTTCTTTAAGTTGAAGCATAACATCGCATGCAGAAAGATGTGTTCTGAATCCGATCATCGTGTCGGGGTAAAGTTTTTGTTCTTCTAGGAATCGGTTTAGTTTCGTTTGAATAACGTGCTCCATTAGCTTACCTACACATGAGGTAAGCGAAATGGGCCTCAGGTTTTCGAGACTTAGTTTCTTACCTGGTTTTGGAATAAGGACTAGGTTGGCCTCTTTCCACGCAGGTGGGATTCGACCCTTATCCCAACATTCCTGCATGTACGCTGTTAGGTTTCTAATTGATGCATCATCCAAATTCCTCAGCATGCGATTGCTGATTCTGTCTGGACCTGCGGCCGTTTTAGTTCTGAGTATGTTCAACTCCGCCCTAAGCTCTCCAATGGTGATGGGCACATACAGAAGAGGATTCTCTGCGCCCTTGTACTCGGGGAGGGGTGTGGGTGGTGTGCACCTCAAGTACCTGTCCCTCACTTCAGAGATTAGTTGATCGCTACTGCTTTCGTATTTTTATACGAGTTTCTGTAGTTGTTGTCCTGCCTCATACTTTGTCTTGTCCGGGCCTAAGAGATGTCTGAGCATTTTCCACGTGTTGGCTTTGCTGATTCTGCGGTCCATATGTTCGCAGATACTACCCCAGTTTTGTCTGGTTAAGTTCAGCCCGTGCTCCTCGATATCTCTATTCTGTTTTGCTGGGAGCTTGTGTATGTTTCTGTTCCCCTTGTTTTGAGTAAGTTTTTCTTCTAGCTCCCTTTTCTTGCGCCACGGGCCTATCATACGCCTGTCCACCTCTTCTTGCGTTTCGTCTGCTTCCACCTCTTCGGTGGCTTCTTTAACTGCCGCGAGAATGTCTGTGCCCCAAGATTCTATGTCCCTGATTGCGCCTCGGGTATGAAGGTTCGCCCTGAATAGATCCCAATTTACCGCTGCGGCCTTTTTGGGTTTCGGTGTGGGCGGTCCATCTTCTACCACGATCTCAATAATTTTGTGGTCGCTTCCTAAGTCCTCCCCCGTGTTACACCACCTTGCCGTGATTTGGCCTCCGGTGAGTGTTAAGTCAGGTGTAGTGTCCCTACTCACGCTATTGCCCTGTCTTGTTGGTTTTATGGGGTCAGTGATCAAGATGAGCTCATTGTGGAGAATGCTGTCCCAGAGTTCTCTGCCCTTGATTTGCGTATATTTGTATCCCCATGCGGGATGATGAGCGTTAAAGTCCCCAACAATGACGATAGGGTTTTTGCCCGCTATCTGTTTCGTTTTTGCGAATAGCCTGTCGAAGCCGCAATCCTTTCTCTGTTTCGGAGAGCTGTTTGCAGTTCTGCTATTTGGCATAGTTGTAGTGGCTCAAAGCAGTCATGGAGGTGGAAGTTGGACTGGGGTGCTGTCATATGGCGATCAAATGAGGGCATGATAGGAGATATAGAATATCCATAAATCGTTTTTCATGTGTACTGGACAGTTATGTCCTTGACAGCAGATATTTATAGCCTGTTTTCTCGTGAGTCATTTTTTGCTGCTGGTAATCCGTTTTAGCCTCTATTTGGTCCGGATTGTTCACCAGTCTACCTTCACCTGTGGCCATTTTTTCTTTTTATGTCTACCACCCAACCTCTGCCTTTGTGATACAACACCTAGGTCCCTAAGAGACTAAATGATAGTGACAAGAGCAGCATACCTGCCATCCTGTTTTCGCTTCTTATTAGCCATTCGCTGCATGCTGTTTGACATCATGCAAACTGTAGTTGATGGCACAATGTGCAATTTTCATGATGTAACCTTGTATGACATTCATCTTTAGAACTGCTCTGTGTAAATGTGCTTTGTTTGTGTGATTCGTTCACTGTCAATTCATTGAGTTATATACAGCACAATCATATTTGTTCTGAAATGTAGGCAGGCCTACACATGGCCTACGTGTTTACTGTTAGTTACAATTAAGGGTGGCTGCCAAATGTATAGTTCCTAAGTGTATCTTTGGACTCATGTTTGAGACTGAGGAGAATAAAAAAAAACTCTTTGGTACCAGCAATGGCATCTCTGTATTGTGTGTGTGCAGTCATGCAGTGATCTCTATTGCACAAGTGATGACTAGTGTGGATTAATTGTGCTTCTTTGAGTGCGCTGATTCCTTACTGCATGGAGCTGTACGCCATTTTGACGAAGTTAGTTTATGAAGAAACCTTTAATGTCACCTTGTTTTCTGCAAGTCATTGCTCACAATAGCAATGGAATAGTAGCTTATTCACCAAGCTCAATTGCTTTATAGACATGAGATTGAGTGCATGCGACGTGGCCAGGCAATATGAAACACTTTTAACTTGGTGGGCCACAAGTCATTAAACCTGCTCACCATTCCAGTTGCCGTGGTAAAAAGGAAAATTTTGTTGTACATCTTTGGCAATGACATAACAGTCTGGCGTGTCATGCGGTTACACTTTTGTGACAGAAGAGTATAGCCTTTGTAACAATATCTGAACAACATAATAGTCTGTTGTAACAACAGGGCAGCCTTGTGTTGTACAAAAGGGCAGTCTTTTACAACACATCTGCCTGTTGTACAAAAGGTTAGTGTGTCGTAACAACACGACAGTCTCCTGTTATACAACACGTTAGTGTGTTGTATAAAAATATTGTGTTGTGCAACACAGCTGTACAACACACATATCTGTTCTACAACACAAGTTTCTCTTCTACAACACAGCTTTGTGTCGTTACAACACGATAGTTATGTTGTGTTTTTTACAGTCAGTATCCCATCCTCCTTTTTTAGCTGGTATTTCCGCGCTCTCCACAAAGAGCAGCCAGTCGCTTTTACTGAACAAGTGCAGGCCCTTTTTTGCACTGAGCTATCAACATCAGTATATAGTATGAGAAAAAAAATTGCGTCGAAAATTTCGGTTTCGACAGTGAGACTTCGCCTCGGGATCCTGGAACGTCAGCGCGTACTTACATGTAAGTTCTGTTTTCGTTCGCTGTGTGTTTTCTGCGGTGCATACGGTTTGTAATTGATGACAGTGGTTTATTTTTGTGCTTCAAGGTCTTGACAACGTATGGCGAAGACAGTTTGCCAAATGCTCAAGGTCGCGTCGCGTTTTTCAACCAAGACGACAGCTAGGTGTCCATATCGGCACATCGCTGCGGAGCGGCGCTCGGAGATTCGCTCGACTTCTCGACTTTTTTTTGATGCTCTTCACAGCGGAAATGATGAAGACCGTGTGCGGAAACACTAATAAGTATGCATGGATGAAGATTTTCAGCAATTCGGCGTGACGGCTTATGGGAAGACGTGAATCTGTTGGATATTCTGATGCTCATTGGAATCATCATATACATTGGAATTGTTGACCTGCCACAACTGCATCTTTACTGAAATAGCAGAATAATCTATTCTGGCCCTCTGCCATCCAAAATAATTTCTCAAAATTGGTTTTTCGCTTTTTTTGTTTGTTTTTTGCACGTAACGGACCCGGCTGATTCAGTGGCGGCAGCTTCTATTGGCAAGACTTGGAAAGTGTCCTGGCTTTTGAACCACATCGATAAAACTTATTTCATCGATCCTGATGTTTTAGAGCTTGCCTAAAATGCCAAATTTTATCAGCTGGCTTTCAGGGAGCAGCTCATTCAAGAAATCTTCGGGTATGATGAGGGAAAAGAATCCACGCCCCCAATCCTCCCATAGAATCCATTCAACACCAACCGAAAATAATGAAAAAAAAGAAGAAACTGCAAGCTCGGCTATCAGAAAACAAGGGAGGAACAAAGATAAAACCTTATGTGAAGCATTTGTTAGTCTATCTCTGCTTCACATCTTCACCCCTGATTGCTCTTCACAGTGGCACCACAGTCATGATCCCTGACTTGACCGGCCATGGAAAGTGCAGTAAATTTTTCTCATAGCTGAAACTGTGAATAATGACAGCTATAAACATGTGCGACAGTTTGTATATTCCAGTTTTCCTCTAATCAAGTTCGGGCTTAGTGCAGCCGGTAATTTTTGTTTTTGCTATATACTTTTTTTGTGTTGTTAGCAAATTTCACAAATAAATGTTAATTTACTTTTGCACACGCAACTCTTCTGTTTATTTCATTCAAAAGTGTAACTAATAAGCTACAATTTCATGCATTGCATTATGTGCTGGGTGCATTAGTTCTTGTGAAAAAAATATTTCTTTCAGTACACTCCAAATTGTGCATTTTTCCGCGGTAGCGAAAGAGTTAATGATGTACTGAACCGCCAAACTGGAGCAAGCGGTCATTCAGAAGATGCTATTGAAGCTGGTGGTAGCCTCTTCGTACCAGTTGCTTCCCGCTAGACCATGAGCGCGGTGAAGAAAATCAACTCAACTCAAAATTGGAAAAGCCAGACTTTCCATACTTTTTTTTCCCCGACAACCGCAGGGATGTACAATTCACAAAAAACTTAGGGCGATAACCTTCATCCCTCCTTGCTGTGCCTCTCATGCCTTACTGCGCTACTGCTTCTCTACGTTCACGTCTCTCGCTGATGATGATTGGTGCGTCTGGGCTTGTGCAACCTTTGCCGGCATTCTTTTCAATTACCCTCGACGGGCGCCCTCTTTCCTACCCCTATTTCTTCTCACTGCTGTCCTCATTCTTCATTGTCCTTTTCTGTTCTTGAAAATGTGGACGCCACAGCGTTCCCGCGTGCCGCATGCCGACGCCCGCACAGGTTACGTTCGTACTTTAGTATCTGCCTCAGATTTCGTACCTATTCACAGAAATGACGCAGCGGCGCGTTATCTTTTTTACCGGGTCAGTGACCTCTCGCTCTATGCCGGGTGTTTGACCTAGAATGTTCTGCAATTTTTAGAAATAGGCTTTTTGAGTTAGAAGAGCGATATTGTCAGCAAAGCATTGCCAGTAGTGTAGCGCATCGCAGGACAGCTAATATGTGCTACTCAGAACACTGGTTAACTGTTACAGACTAGATAATTCTTCTATATTATTGTTCGTCTGTTTACTTACTGAGTGGCTTGCAGCCCAACGTAAGCAGTATCCATTTCAGTTTATATAATTTCGGGAACCAGTTACCCATGGCGCTGCGGCCAAATAAATTTTGCATTCCTTAGGCCAAAATATGTGTGCTTTCGAGAAACTTGCTGTCAAAGCAATTCCTCCGGGTCACGTAACTCGGTGAAATATCTGAAAATTTGTTGGGCCAAAGCGCCGAGAGAAATTGCGTTTTACAAAGTTTAAAAACTGATATGCTTAGTACTTGCATTAGCTCTATGTCTGTCAATAAATAATAAGACTAACAGTAGTAGCTAAAATATTTAGTGCTCAGTAATAGTTAACCAGCCAATAGTCACCATGTCTTAACTGTATTCTGATGCTGTGCACCACTCACACTGCTCCTCTTCTAACCCGAAAAGCCTTTTTTCTAAAAATTGCACATCTGCGGTAAAGCACCCCATGTAAAGCCTTTCTTTTTTCTTTTTTTGGAAAGTGTGCCCTTCGGTTACGGTGGTGGTGGTGGAAAACATTTATGTACAGGTATAATACAGGAGGTTATGCATGAGCTGACCCAGAAGGGGCCAGCCCTTACAAATACTAGGTGCAGGTCCCTAGTTCGGGACCCCAGTGGCATCGGCCGCCGCCCAGGCTCGCCCGACCAAGGCCCGTTGGGCCTGCAGGTCAGAGCAGCCGAGCAGGGTCGCCTCCCAGTCCTCCCGGGTTGGGTTGGGGTGAGGGGGGATAGCAGGGTTGGAGGGGCAGGCCCACACCATGTGGTAGATTTCAGTAAAGAAAGGCCCACACCATGTGGTAGATGTCCGAAGACTTCTCCGCACAGTGCGGACAGCTGCCCGAGAAAGAAGGGTCGAAGTGTTTCAGAGCTGCCGGGCACAGCAAAGTATTAGTATACAGGCGGAGCAGAAGCCGCTCCTCCGCCTTTGACAGACCTTTACACGGGCGGGGATAAAGACCATGACCAGATTGATAGAGTAAAAGGATGTCTTTGAAGGTGTAAGCTGGAATAAATTGGAGTGCCTGATCGTCAGGGTCGGAGGGGAATGTCCGGTGAGAGAGCGCGAGGGCGGCGGCGTCAGCTGCCTCATTTTCCTCAAGGCCCATATGAGCGGGAGCCCAAACGATACGCCGGTGCGCGGGGTCACCGGTGTAGACGCTGTTTTGAAGAATGCGGTAGGCTAGATACGGTACCCAGCCCTGCTCGACGTTCCGACATGCCCCTCGCGAGTCGGAAATAATTGTTTTTGAATTGGGATCAGATGCAGCCAACGCAATGGCGACCTCCTCCGCGTTTGTTATGTCACGGGCTCGGAAAGTAAGGCCGTTCACTGTGTTGGATTGGTGGATGACTGCGGCTGTGTACCATCCCCCATGGTGGGGACCTGAAGCATCCACGTAGAATACGCCGGGTTTCGATCCATAGTGGCGGGCCAGGGCTTCCGCCCGCGCCAGGCGCCGGCCGTTATGGTCCTCACGGTTCATGTTCGCGGGAAGAGGGCGCACGTGGAGGGCGCATCTCCACTGGGATGGAATACGTACGCGCTCTTCCATGAGAGTGGTATGTTGGATGTGTAGTCGGGCAAGGAGGCGGCAACCCGACGATGTCTTCGAGAGACGTGTGTATTGGTTAGTCAAGTGGGCTTCCCGGAGCTCCCGAAATGTGTTCACCATGCCTAGCCCCAGGAGGCGCTTGTTGGAGGTGGTCACGGGGAGGCCTAGAGCCCGCTTAATAATTTTGCGGAGGATGACTTCGAGTGAATCCTCGTCTTCCTTCCGCAGGTGGAGGTATGGAGTCGAATATAGAATTCGACTGGTTACAAATGCATGCGCCAGCCGCAACGCGTCCTTAAATCGTAACCCCCCGCGCTTGTTAGAAACCCGGCGGCGCTTGCATATTTCTCGCCGACCGTGAACAGATACTTCCGGCCCGCACACACAAAAACAAACACTGTGGAGGCAAGCAAAATTTTTCATCAGTGGCTGACGCATCTCGCTTTATTTTTCAGCTCCATATGTAGTACTGCACTACGTTGTTAAAGCCTGCGAAGAAAAATGGAAGAAAAAAAGATTGGCTTGAGGTCGGGTGGTGGTGGTGGTGGTGCGACACTTTTTAACAGCCTTTATGTTAGGAGTTCGATAGGTCCTGGGCCAAGATGACGAGGGCGCGTTGCAGGTTCAGGTCCCGGGAGGAAAGCCAGGTAGGCCACGCTGGAGGTGGCGGGAAAGGATAGGCGGGGGACTGGAATGCTATGTGGCACTGTGAATGGCAGTGTTCTATGTCTGCATTTGTGTGTGGACAGTTTGGGCACTGAGGTGTGGAAGTGTGCCGGTACAGATAAAGTTTGGCTGGTGTACATGCGAGATTAAACTGTATTCGGCGAAGAATGCGAGCTTCACGGATCGATTAGGATGGGTGTGGTGGTGGTAAATCAGCTAAGTCTAATGTTTTCTGCGTGTAGTATTCGTCGACAGTGTGTCTGTGAGCCCTGACCGCCTGCTCCGTCGGTGGGCTCGTCCATGGGATCCCCGGCGCCCAGTGCATAGTTTCGCAATCAAGCTGGTGAGCCAGCTCATTGCCGGGGATGCCCATGTGACCAAGGATCCAGCGAAGGGTCACCGGTCGTGGGCTTAATGCTAAGAGGGCGGCATCTAAGGCGATCGGGTACGGAAGGGGAGGGCTCTTTCATGGACGGCACGCAGAGCTGCCTGCGAGTCTGTATAGACAACGTATTGGGGGGCGGGGGGTAGGGTAGCAAAATATGTGATGGCATCGGCGATCACGTGTATTTCTGGGTAGAGCGTGGAGGGTGGGGAGGTGTACGGACCGGTTGTGTGAGTGCTGGTTGCTGTGGAGCTCGCGGCTTCCGTGAGACAGGCGTCTGTGTAGGGCACCGCCGCAGCGTCCAAGGGTGGCTTGTGGTTGTATGCGTATGCCTGGCGGCGGCCTGCGTGTGTTTGGGCGGACATGTTGCGTGGAATGGGTGCGAGGCGGAGGTTAGGGGGGTAGATGGGAGACTGCGGTGGGTCTGGGAAAGAGATGCGTGCGTAGGGAGTATGTGATAGTATCCACCGCCCAGCTGATGAACAAGTCAGGCGGTTGATTTGTCTCTCTCGGTGCAGGTTAAGGAGGGCTGGAAGGGGATAGAAAAGGCCTGTTCTGTACAGGATGTCTGTAGAAGCCTGGAATTAAAAAGCAGAGTCAAAATAATGAACGTAGAAATCTTAACAGTTGCCCTCACGTGTCTTGAATTTTCAAGATACTCCAGTTTTTTTATTGTTTTTGTTTTCCTAGCAATACAGAGAAATGTTTTTTTTAGCTTTGTGGACCTGCTAAACATTAAACGTTTTGTCATATATGCTTTTTTATATGGCTCTCATACCCCACATATAGCTACACAGCCTTTCGCCGGCTAATTTTTCTCCCTCACCTCGCTGTCAACTAGCGCAGGCACCTCATAATCCACGGTGATTAGACGCGGAATACGACGACTAAACTCCTGTCCCCGCTATTCATGGCCTTAAGGCACGAAGGAGAACGGTCGCATGACTATATGAGTAAAAAAGGTTGGCTGAGGTTTTGGATTCTAGGAGTCACCGGTATTGCGCTTTCTGCATGTAACGAGTATTGAATCTGAAAATTAGAAGTGCGTTTTTTAACAGCGACGAAGGCGCCTCTCCTCCACCCCTCTGGCACCCCCCACCCCCGCAAAAAAAAAACAAAAAAAAAAACAAGGAGCATTATTAAGGCAGTTGCAAAAGAACGCAAGAAAGACATGGCACACTTTATAAATTTTCGATTACTATAACTCCTTAACACCTCGCTTACTTCTTTCGATGGCTTCTTGAGCTGCGATGAGCCTGGACGGGTCTCTACGTGAGCTCGATTGCACACGTACCCACGCACACTCCAATAAAGTCGTTCTGTACCACAGGGGCCTCTGCAACGGTCAGACTGATGGCACATAGTGGATCAGAGACATAAGAATCAGACCACCCGGAACTTATGAGAACCTTACAGCACCCCTATAGAACTTCACAAATCTGTCCGCCATCACGAATCAGCTTTCAGTTATCATGAGATTGTTTCCTCGGATGTATTTCGGTTTCCACTTTAAATTTCATTTCTACTCTTCGCCACTTTGTGCTTAGTGTTTTTCTTTTTGTTTATAAGGCGGCCATTTTTGAAGATAGCCACTTTTGATAGGTATTCTCTCATTTTATACCGTCCGTTGTATTATGAGCTGTTTACTCCGGAGATGGCCAGTGTCCTATATCAGCCAAGTCATGTATCTATTTTCGAGGCGTTTTGGGTGCGTTCTTTCCATTCAAAGATGTCCCAGCTACGTTTTCTGGAGTTTGCACAGAAACTATTAAACGCACGCATTTTGAAAGTTCTTATTTGAGCGTGAGGCTAGCCGAAACTTGCACAATTCGGGCCGTAACGAAAACAAGGTGCTGCAGCAGCTCTGTTTATTCTTTACTGCAAGAGCAGCTGTGCAGCGTCGCTGCACATTCCGTGCAACGTATCATTAGAGTAGCACATTAGAGCGACAACGCATAACAGCAGTAGCAGTGTGAAAATGAGCTCGAACTACTTTTATTTATTATTTATTTTTACTTTTTACTTATTTATTAAATACAGCGAACATGCTGTATGTCCAAGCAGGGGAGGAAAATGCATACAGGGGAAAAAAAAGCAAAGCAAGTGCGATAGTACCGAACAATATAAATGCAAGAAAACAAGCAGCGCAAAAGAACAATTGAAAAAGCGGGTACAGTAAAGCTACTAAGGCAATAGTGAAATATCAAGAATGATTGCAAAGCTACGGAGAGTTCTCCAGAAGAGCATTCCATTGAGAAACTGTTCTCAGAAAACAAGAAAAATATGTATTTGTGCGTGCAAAAACAGGTTTCATGCTAACAATATGCTGATGGGGCGAGGCTCGAGTAGAATCATTAACGAGGTAATATTCGTGTCGAATACCAAGTCGAGAAAAGCATAATGAATGAAGGAAGTTCACATGGGCTTTCTTCCTTCTATCTGCAACTGGTTCTAAGTCTCCTTCTTTCAACATGACGGCAGGAGAGTCGCGGCGCCTGTAACGGTTGTAAATGAATTATGCCACAAGACGTTGCATTTTTTCTAGTTTTTGTGTGTCATCTATTGGGCAGGACTTCCATACAATGCAGGCATATTCGAGACTTGACCTTACAATGGATTTATATGCCTTCAGTCTAAGGGCACTAGGGCAACCGCTCATCCGAAATTTCGCTCAATCAGCGCAAGGTTCCGTTTTATTTTTTCAAATGTGAATCTGATGTCCCTAATCAACCTCCACAACGTCGTTTTCTTGAAGTTCGGCAGGTCGTCGTCCTCATTGACAGCCTTTAGCACTCGGTTCAGGGTTGGGACTTCCCTCTTCGCGGACATACTGTGCACTTTGAGACGGACGGCATGGACTGTGAAGCTGTCATTCTTGACTGTTCGCTAGCTTGAAATCTTCACGACGCGAGGTCTTTTCTTCAGAGACGCCAAAGGTCCACACAGACGCTCCGCCTTGATTTTGGCAACGGTACGGGGAGATACTCCGATGTCCTCGCTCACAGTACCCAGTACTTCTCGAACAGACTTCTCCGAAAAACGGATGTTGGCGCGGTAGTACATACTTGCTTGGCGTGCTTTGAGAGCTTGTACATACGAACCTTCGAGAAAATGCGTGCAGGAGAGGTGGCCGGGACCACTGAGCAGGACACAATTTTTTCAAAAGTGAAAGGAAGCCGGACGGAAAGGGTAAACACGGTGGCCAGGGTTGCGGAGACAGCGAAAATGTGGAATGGAAAAATACGACAAACTCAA
The DNA here is from genome assembly GCF_055824585.1 of Amblyomma mixtum. Classification (NCBI taxonomy): domain Eukaryota; kingdom Metazoa; phylum Arthropoda; class Arachnida; order Ixodida; family Ixodidae; genus Amblyomma; species Amblyomma mixtum. The sequence goes on along the minus strand of NC_143015.1, from coordinate 38,338,325 downwards.
AATGCAAAATCACAGATCTCGATCGAATCGCTCGCAATAACAGCGTTTTTTTTTCACGCTCAGGACAAATGTATTATCCACGAAGCCTGCCGGCAAAGCATTTGTTATTTTTCGCTCACCACAAGCAACACACTCATTTGTGTCACGGATGCAGGTAGCGCAAAAAGAGCGACAGCTTTGGCAGCGTTGCGCCTGATGTATGAAACGAGGTATACAGCACCTCAAGAACTGAGTCCTCTCAGTTCTTGAGGTGAGATGGCGGCTTCCTCTGCAGCCTCTGGGGAGGTGTCGAGGTGGGGAGGAGGTCGTGTGAGGAGGTTGAATTAAGAGGAATCCACCACAGCTTCTGCAGCTTCATCACCCGTGCAGGCAGCGTCCACCCATACGGCGTCCCGCTCGGAGCCGTACGCTCGATGGAGTGCCTTCGCACGGGCTCTGCGGCGCTGCTCATGATGGGACGGGTGCATATTCCTCGGGAGGGCTTGATGAGGAGGTCCCGGTGAAGGGGTCGTGGGATGGCGAGGAGGGTTGGGTCGTTGGCCGGTCCTCTGATTTCGAGGGAGCCCAGGATATACCGGCCTGTGGAGGTTTGTGTGAGCCTGATATATTGATCATGTCGGTGGGCCTCCACCAGTTCCCCGAAGCTCTTGTGGAGGCACAGACCTAGTAATAAGTCGGTGGGTGTGTTGAGGGCAAGATGAAGTGCTACCTTGAATGCTTTTCAGATCAAGATATCCAAATCGTTTATGTCGCGTTGGGAAAGTTGTAGATATGGGGTAGGGCAAAGCACACCGCTGAGGACAAAGTCATGAATGAGGTGACATACACTGTAAAAAAAGTCCGTGACTTTACGGAGACTTACTACGTGGAAAAAAAGGACCATTTGCAGTTTTAGAAAACACGGAGGAGGAGACCGTACTTCAGTTCAATAACGGAGGAGTCGTCATTATTCACCCATAGACGTTGCAGGGAAGAAAACTTGAACATTCTGTTAGGCAGCAAAGCTTAACACTACACAGCGGTTGACTCCTTCGGCATTGTGTTACCGCCAAACGCATTAATAACTTAATTAACGACAACAGAAAAAGAGCAAAGGTTGTCATGATTTGACGCCGCTGCTTACTTTCATGCCTGCATGATCAATAATAATTTGTTATTGGAAAGGGGGAAATATCTGTCTCACTGTTTCAGTGGGCCCCTGAGCCGTCCCAGCTAATACGGGAACCATCACAGCAGCGTTACGTTTTTGTTTTGGTCAAACGTTAATGACATTGCTGTTAAATTCTTTTTTAGAGCATTTGTCAAATGCTGCAAATGAGCGGAGAGAAGTCACTGTCGCGCTTTTTTAATATTAGCTTCGGTTCAGGGCTGCCCACAGAGCCGAAATACTCCAGACCGTAGCATCTACTAAGACTTTTGAAAAGTGGTGTTTGGGTTACAACACATTCAATTCAATTTCAATTCTATTTTGCATATGCAATATTGCCTCTGAAATCGATAATTACAACTTGAAGCATTTTTGTTAACTGACAGCCTTTTTTTGCACGGTGCCACATTTCCAAGGGGTGCCAAGCGTTACGGTCTGACAGCTGATGTGAAAATGGGCTTACGCAGCACCCTTTCTTTGAAAAATTGGTGCTGAAAAAAAATTTCATGTCTGCTACATTTGCGATCTCTGGGAACGAAATGGGGGAGGCCAGGGGAATGTGCGCAGCCAAGCAAGTTGTGCTGGTGCTCATACACCTTTCATCCTACTCCCTCCTCCTCCCCCGAAATTTTAGAGATACTCGCTTTGAACTCGGTAGGTGCCTTGGGGTCACCTTTATACCCCTACGCCACTGAGTGCGCTGCTGTGGTGGCGCAAGTACGCTTTGACGCACGGAAGACCGATGTGTGAAAGGTAAGTGTAACTTCACTGCTCTGCATCAAACAATTTGTCGTGCCGGAGTCATATTTCACCTTTCGCTGCGAAGACAGGTGCTGTCTCAAGCGCGAACAGCTCGGTGTTCTTGCGTAATCGACATTCCAGGTCCCAGGTATGCAAAAGAGTTGTCACTAGCCCACACGAATCTCGCGTTCATTTAGTACTTACTACGGAATGCCCTAATGCGTGGCGTAGATTACCGAGCAGAGTGCAGCAGCTTCCACAGAGAGAGAAAACTTTATTTTGCAGCCGCTTCCAGCAACCTTCGAAAAACGACCTTTTTTTTTCGTAACGCAAAGATGTTTCGTTCACTTTAGGTCAATTATAAATACGACTAAACTTTAACAAACTGATTTAATTAACGCATTGGAAAACAAGAAAGCAGTACGCAGAGAATTGCTCACTACAACTGCTCTTTGAGGCGTCTCGCAGTAGTTACATGCTACTGCTTTGGAGGGTGCGCGTCCAGTTCCGTTCTGCTTCTACTTGGGTAAAGCTTTCTTTTTTTCGCAGGGGTAGAGGCAGCAGAAAGGGAGGAATGAGCCCATTGTGAAAAGGAACCTTTCCTACCAGAGAGCAGGGGGCACGCCGCGCCGTTCGGGAGAAGGCATCCTCCTCTCCACCTCGGCGTGAATGCCTTCCCCTGCATTCCAAGGCTGACCGTACCATGCGACTTCCTCTATTGTCGACTGTCGCGTTCTTTGAACAAGCCAAGCTAAGCCAAGCACGTTTGGCTGGCGGTGGACGGTGGTTCATTTTGGCCGTTGTGGTCCACGCCGGCGTACGCCAGCCATTGCGCCACTCTCGTCGTTCCAGTCTTCGTTCTACGCGCAACCAGAGTAACCCTCAACTGTTTTTGCGCGCGTCTTACGCCGACAACGTTTCACCGCAGCTCCTGTAGTGGCCCGAGTGGCTCTTCTCCCTGACGGGTGTGCGGTGCCCGACACAACGTCGGCCATGGCGGTACGTCTCTCGAAGCGCTTGCCTCCCTCCCCATGCCTCTGCCGCGGTTCTTCTCTCTTCTCGACATGTTCTCAGCGCACTCTTCTGCGTCGTCGGATTTTGTCCGTGCTGTGCTCCGCGCGCACCTTAGCGTGCCAGCTCGAGCTTCTGCCTGCTTCAGCCATCGTCGCCTGGATTATCGCCGTGCTGTATTGTTTTCAGGAGGGACCTTTGGCGTGCGCGCCTTTCGCGCTCCTTTCCATTTCACGCGCGCCTTAGTGCGCCCGTTTTCATAATCTAGGTTGCTCATCGGCTGCTCCATGTGCTTGGCTACATCTGCTTTGCGCTCACTTGGATACACTGCTTACTCGTGTTTTTTGGTAGCGTCGCACACTCGGTGCAACCTATCATGTACCGCATCAAGGCAGTACGTGATCAAAGAGTTGGCGTTGACTGGCGGCCTGGTGCAGAGCGCGTGTGAATCGTTTACGTTATAATGACGACGTGGTAAATTAACTCATATCCTTGGCATTCGAACCTCCGTGTATTTGTGTCGCTGCACTGGCGGGGAGGCTTGCATTCCAAATGCTTAAAGGCTGTCTTCGTAAAAGGAATGACGAGAGGCTGCATGACTACCATTGCTTATTTCATTGTTTGCTCAGAGAAAGCGTTTGTTGTAAGTGAGCAGTAGCCGCTATTTTTCATTGTTAAGTAGCAACATCAGCCAGCATGCATTATCATTTTTACACTTGAATGACTGAAAGAGTATCACAGCATTGCCTTCATTTTTTTTTCTTGTTGCTTGCACAGCATCAATTGTTGTGCCTGCAGATTGCACTTTTGCATGCGTTTTGCATTTTCGCGAGCAAATTTTAGGCAAGAAGTTTCAAAGGCACCATGTATTGACCTGAAGTGCTCGCTATTAATGTAGCAGTATTTGCCATGCTGAATATCAAATCTACATACTTCAAAGCGTGTTTAGCATCTTGTCTGCATAGACTCTTGTCTTCAAGGAGAGCTTGGAGGTTTCACTTATCTGCTTAGTGTTCGAAGTAACAGCCATCACTGATAATAATACTTATTACAGACATGTTCTGCATGTACAGTCAGGGCGGAATGAAATGCAAACACATATATGTCGTACTTTTCTACTTTACAGCGGGATATTCATTTAGAAAAGGCTTGTAAATGAGTACTTCAGTAGATTCTTTACCCTGAAACATGAATTAGGCTAGCTGTATACTGCAGTTGAAAGCACACAGGCAAAATAATTTGTCTTGTTCATCCGCGTGGCTCATATTTCATTCCAGCCTGACTGTACACTACTCTCCCAGCAGGTACCCCAACTGAAGCATGCACTGTCTTGTGAAAAAGGCTGCACATATGTTTTAGAAGGGTGCGTGAAACAATGTGCAGCTGCTAATATTGAACTATTAGTATCTGAGACCTGATATTCAACTGAATCGTCAATCTTTCTCCTGCTAGGAAGGCACAAGCATCACGCCCATGGCTAATTGACTGCCCTTCACCCCTGTATTGGTTTCACTCCTTGAGTTATGGTATTAATTACCAATTTTACTACAAGGATACATGAGAGCACATTGTGAGCTAAATATAGTTAATGAAGGTCTTCCACTCTGTACAGTGATGTGGTTGGTCTTGTACATCTTTACTAATGTCTTAATTTTGCTTTATGCAAGCCTTGCCTTCCTATTCTATCATATGTCCTCCATGTCCTCCTATGCTACTGCCTTCCTCCTGGTCCTCTCTTCGGCCATTTCTCCTGTTTCCTTTGCACTAGCTATTGGTCCGGTGCCTGCTGTGAAAATGACAGCCAACACTAAGTCCCTTCCTTTATTTCCATGAAATCTTCACTGCTACTACTAATGCTGATAGTACTATATCACTATTTTTGTGATAATAATGTACAAGATAGTAGCTAAGCCAATGGTAGCTGAGTTGAATATCATGCATATCTTGCATGCGATATATTAACATATTCACTATTACAATACCCTCAATTTCTTTCAGTTCAGACATTTGGGCATAGATATTTTATGCTTTTTTTTCTAGTTTAGTCCACTCAAACAAACTTTACTTTTTGCATTGCAGGTAGAATCTACAATGAGTGCCGCTCTGTCTTATGAGCAGGAAGCAGTATTTATGGATCCTTTTCTTGGAAATGACAAACCTTCTGTCGCCTTATTATGTGCTGAGCCTTCATCATGGGGGAAGCAAATGTCATGACTTGGATTTCTACAGAGGTGAGACATCATACCCAGCCTCATTTTTTCTGCAACGTGCTTAGGGGATTAGCAAACCTTCGTTTAGTACTTCTTTCACCTTTTTTCAGTGCTCCAGCGTGGTGAATAGATATGGTACTCTGGCTATAACATAATGATATATGGCCACATTATAAAGGCGTATGAATTGCTGCACTTATACTATTTTGCATGGCCCTCTTTTAATGCTTTTTCAGCCTTGGTTTGTTGAAACGAGTAGCAAAAATGAGCACAAGAACGAGAAAGAACTAGGACTTTCTATATTTTACACACATTTTCTGGCTTCAGCGAATTAATGCCAAATAGCCTAGTTGTGCACAATAGGTCTTTCAGTTAAGCACAGCTATATCTGTATTAACAATTTTATGCAGGGACAAAAGGCATTTTGCATTTATATTCTGTACCTCCTCAGTAGCTCAGGCAATATGAAAAATTAATTTCATTTTTTTTTTTGTTTTATACTACAAGACGTCATATAGAGAGCAAAGCTATTAAAACTGAATGCAAAACGTGCACAGTTCGCGTGTACTTGCAGAGGCTTGTGAACAGAGCCCATAGAATTTTTTCCTTTATACAGAATGGAAGGTCGAAAATTTTTTTGCATAATTAGATCGTGATTGGAGCATGAAGTTACATGTTAGAAGATGAAACCTGCCATATTGTACCGGGTCGTCCACTCTTAGTGCAAACACGCGAGCGCATGGCTGCGCTCTTTGAAAGGCTCATTGGAAGGCCATCGAAACGAAGTGGCAGATGAGGCGAAACACCACATTCAGCTCCTTCTCCAGCGCCACACTGCTGCGATGAGCGGCTGTGTCACTTGCAGTGGCTGTCTGAAAAGAGCGGCCATGTGTTCGCAGTAAGAGTGGATGACCCTTTACATTTTGTATGCTAGAGTGCCGACTCTTGCATCCATCTAAAAACATTCATGCAGGTTATCTGGTTAGCCTTCTTCCTTGATACCACATTTCTAGAAATGATACTTAACTATGTCAGCTTTATTTTGATCAGAATTTATAAGAATGTATCGCATACACCAAATTTTGTGATCATATATGACAAAATTCAAAATGTGATTCATGATTGGTATTGTTTAGTCTAGGGCAGTAAAATGCCATGTACCTAGTGCAAAGTAAAATTAAATATGACCAGTCTAACAAAACAAACTCCTTTTTTTTTAGAGGGAAATCGTTCGACTGAAATGCTGGAGTGGCTTGACGTGATGAAGACATTGACAGGAGTGCACTCAAAAGTACCCATATTTGGGATGGCACGAGAACTGGCAGACAGCTCTTCAAGCAATTGGTGAGTACCTTGGTGCTCTGCTTCTGCTGTTTAGTATGTGACCAGCTTTTATTTTTCACCTAATAAGAGTGCGTATCCTTAAAAATATCAGCACAAATTGAACAGAATTTCGATATTCTTGCATGAGATGCCACTGCGAGAACTTGGAAATAATGATATCTCGCATGTACACTTCACTGCTGAATACAGTAAGCACTGCTTGATAGCTAAGTGCCTCTGACGTATGAGAAAATAGATAGGTTGCTGCACAACATGTGGAACTGCCCTGTCGAGCACTTTGTCTTCAGGAAGTGGAGGATTAAGTAGTAATTTCTTAAAGAATTTCTAGAAAATAGCGCAAACCACACGACCGGGAAGAAATAGCTGATGCAGCACACTGACTCGAATGACACCATGTGCATGAAGGACCTTATGGAGTTCGCTGCTATGTTGCACGAGAAGAAGGTCACGCAGGATAGGTGTCAAAGACGAGCTGATTCAGGTGCCTTGTTTCTGTCCCTAGTACTCACTGCAGAACTCAATGAACAAGCAGCAAAGGTTACAGCTGAGCATGGCCAGACTCTTGCACTTCCCTCCACAAGCAAGCTGGAAGCACAGTCCTTTGATACCTTTAATGCGTTTCCTCACAACATACATTGTTGCAGCACGTGGCGAGGAAAGGTACACATCCTTGATTTTAGTGCCAGTGCACTCACAGACCCCAGTAACAGATGATTGAGGTATCCTGTCATATCGACAGGCATCTCATGAGGAATGAATTCTCAGGCTTCAGAACTTATAGTGCTCTTTGCAGAAAATGTCCCAAAGTTTGTTGCCACATGGACCTTTTCGAAATAATGGCCCAGAAAGGCGAGCCTTCCTTATGTATTTTGTGAAAAAATGCCTAAGACATGGGTATTTCTGCTTCTTCATGGGTGCTGAAATGTTTTTGAGGGAGAAGTTTTGCTGATATAGAACGGTTTTGAAAAAGACAAAAAGAGACTTTGAGGCTGTGGAAAGAAGCAGGAATAACATTTCACAGCTGATGAAGAAGCAGAAAGACTCATGTTTTAGCCCTTTTTTGCACCAGACACATGAGGACACTTCATCTTTTTGGGTCATTTCGATAAGATCCACATGGCAACAGCATTTGGTTAGATTCCTGCAAAGAGCCCATTCTGAAAGCATGAGGATACGCTCCTTGTAAGGCGTACTGCACACTTATTGGAATATCTCAATGGGCAGTGACCGGTATTTATGACTGCATTTTCATTCGAAATCGGAGATCTGTACATTTTCTTGCCCGTGCTGAGATAATTGAAGCTGTGAGCGAGCATAAGATTTGGGGAAGTGCACTTGCACATTGCTTGTGGGCAAGTTTTCGGCCATACTAAGATGTTGCTATGGTTCCTTGCTCACTAAGGTTTGCAGTGAGTACTATGGACAGCAAGAAGGTATCTGCATTGAATTGTTTTTGGCACCCAACCTGAGCTACCTTCTTTTCGGCAGCTCAGGGCATTCATGCACGCAGTGTTGTCCAGGTAAGCGCATTGTGTGTTTTTTCCTGGTCCTGTTGATTTTAGTTTCTTTCCTGTAAAGAAAAAATGAATTTGGTCAATGAAATGTAATGGTTTGGTTCTCATTAAATATTTTTGCAAGACCCTACAAAAAAACCAGTTGGTCAATAGTGAATAGTTTGATTGTGTTTGCTAAGTGAGGTCTTTCTTATGCTTTTCAGATGAATCTGACAGCAATATGCAGAAGTACAATGTATGCAATTTGTCATGAAAATAAAACGTATGTGCCTTTACTCACCCAAACACTCTTCTTTCATTCTAAGCCACATGCTTTGTATGTACGCAATGCACAACATGCATAAAGGAAGAGCTTGTGTGTAATAGTACTTCATTTCTTCTCCACCTGGACTGCTATTGTACATGATTGAACGTGAGTCAAGACACGTTGATCAGTTACACAAATTAGGAATCTGGATGCAGTTGACAGCTTATATTCAACTTAACACTCCACGCCATCATTCTGGCCGCACCATGCATCAGCAGTGTCAGTATGACTTCAGAGGGCTTGCCAGTATGATCGTCTGGCTTTAAAGTTTTGTTCAAGCCATTGGCGACAAGCCGCATCACTTGAGTACACGGAAAAAGGTCCAAGAGAGGTTAAACGTAAGAATACGTAAACAAATTTTTTTACGTTGGCTTACGTATGAGTATACAGAGAAGGGTCCGAAAGAGTTAAACGTAGGAATACGTAAACTAATTTCTTTTTACGGTTGATGTACGTACTGAGTCCTTTTTAAGGACTTGCCGTGTTTCTCAAAGTGTCCGTTTATGAATTGCGGAAAGTGCTCGGCAACGCATTGCCTCCAGGTTTCTACGTAAACTTGAGCAAATTTTTTTACAGTGTAGGTCGCGCTCCTTCATGCCTCTATGATGTCCCGAAGCCCTGATGATGAGGTGACATATCGCGCCTACAACCTGCTTGAGTTTCTTGAGGGTGGTAGTGTTTTTGGCATCGTTCTGGATGTGCAGGCCGAATACGCGGAGGGTGTCAACCTCCGGTACCTGGTCACCATTCATTTCAATGGCAATGGCGGAGCTGGGGCAGTTGTGGTTCTTAGGCCGGATGACGAGCAGTTCTGATTTCTTTGGGGAGCAAGACAATCCGATGGTCAGTGCGTAATTTTGGGTGAGGGTGGCTGCTTCGTCTAAGGTGTTCTCTTTGCCACCGTCACTGCCGCGGGGTGGTGCACAGCGTGACATCGTCGGCATAAAGAGTGTGCTTCAGGCGGGGAATAGTTGTCAATTTTTGGGCGAGGAGGATACGGGAAATGATAAACAAGAAATGCGAAATACGCTGAAGTGTGTAGGAGGGGCAAGGCAGGGGGCCGAAGTGTATCTCAGCCATGCGGTCAGTGAAGATTGCTTGAATGTATGTGTACGTGCGCACGCCCACTAGCATGTTTGGATTTCGACCAGGGCTTTCTACACATATCGTCTTCTCTCAGCTAGTACATCACTATGTCGACTCACAGACTTCCCACATCAAAGCTATCTGGTTTATCTCACTAAGGCATTTGGTAACGCTACACACTCAGCTATCCTAGAAAACCTTACAAGCCTGGGAGTCGGCGCCAGTATTTACAACTACATTCAAGACTTCCTCAGCCATCGCACAGCGGCGCTTAAATTCGGCGACCAGCGCCTCCCAGGGATCACGTTGAGAGCACGAGGTACGCCCCAGGTAGCCGTCCTCTCTCCTGTTTTATTCAACATAGCGCTTCTTAAACTGCCCACTCATATAGCTCAAATTCCCGACATCCATTTCAGCCCCTATGCCAACGACATTACTGTCTGGGCAAACCACAGCAGTGATGCCGAAATAGAAGAACACCTACAGTTTGCCCTAACCACAATCGACTCATATGTACGGGAGCGCGGCCTGACCTGGTCCCCTTCAAAATCAGAGCTCTTTCTCGACTGGCCCAAGCAACACGATTCAGTAAATGCACCCATCTTCCTCACCCTAAGTACCCATCCCAGCCCACTAGTACACAAAATCCGCGTGCTAGGCCCAGTTCTCCACTCCGACGGTGCGCAAGTAGAAGTCATAAAGACACTTCAAACACACGCTTAACAAACCACTCAACTGATTTGCAGCATAGCGCACTGCAGGGCTGGCCTACGCGAGCGAAACACAAATCGCCTCACCCAGGCTTACATCATAAGCCGCACTACATATGCCCTTTCATACCTACCCTTTAAACAGAAAGAAAGAGACCAGGTAAAAGCGCTCCTACGTAGTTGCACGGGAATGGCTCTACGTCTTCTCCCCAGCAGATCTAACGACGGACTCCTCAAACTCGGTGTACACTACACCTTTGAGGAGCTCACAGAAGCTACCTTTAAAGCACAAATATCCTGTCTATCGAACTCAGAGGCTGGTCGCAGTTTCTTGTCCCAGTTAAGCCTTACCCTAATTACAGATCCTACCGAGGGCGTCCGCCTTTCTACTACCCTCCGCTCTAACCTCAACACTGCCCCCTCCCGAAGAATATGCACCCTGAGCGAGAAAGGGACCGCAGAGTACCAAGGGCTCGCGCCTTCCACAAACAGTCTAGCGAGGACCGCGAGGTGCTCTACGTGGACGTAGCAGGATATACGAGAGGCTCCCGTATGGCCCCGGCGGTAGCAGACAATAATGCAAAGCTTCTAACCTCCAGCTCAATCATCACCCATTCTATCACAGAGGCAGAAGAAACAGCCATCGAGCTTGCTCTCATAGCTACATCTGACACAAAAATTATATCCGATTCCCAATCTTCCATTTTAAATTGCGCCAAGGGCTACATACCCACTACCACTGCGTTTTTACTACGCTGCTGGCAACCCCGGCTCCCCATAACCCTCATCTGGACGCCAGTCTCCAACTCCGAGCAGGAGGCGTCGAGCCCCCTCTACGGGACTCGGAGCGCCTTGTCTCCTTCCGTGACATTTTCTCGTAATGCCGAGACAAACCAAGTGAATACGTAATCTCAACTCCATCCCTCACCTCAGCCCAGGCTGCACATTGGCGACAACTACATAGCCGAACTGCTCCATACCCAATACTCCTGCATGCCCTATACCCAGACCAATTCCCATCCTCATGCAAACTTTGCAGCAAACCAGGAGACTTCTTACACACCCTCCTCACATGCCGCACCTTCCCTCATCCCCTAACACCAACCACGGCGGAGTCTTACAGGGATTCTCTTCTGACCCCCTCGTCCGAGAGAAAGAGAGAGACTCTTTAATGAAATACAGAGAATTTAGCCGGCGTTTCAATATCGCTGGCATGCTACTCGGCGTAGGGAGGGGAATTTGAAAGATAAAGACAGAAGGAGAGCAGAGTGAAAAAAGGTAAAAAAAAAACGAAGATAAAATGCGGCCACGAAATGGGTACTAAGGATGCAATGGCGAGTATTGATGTAACCTATGGAATGATGGAGTGCATAGTCCGACAAATCGGCTGACGAAGTTCACTGCATAATGAATGCATGAAGGTAACGTGCAAGTGAATTTAAAGCTTATCGAGATGTCCAATGCCTTCTAAATATGTAAATAGAAAGTTCATTGCAAGTCTCTGTTGCCTGAAGAAGGCTAAAGGACCTAAAACTTTGTGCATTGTTAGGGGCACTGGGCAGAGCTGCTGCATGCAATGGTCATAGTATGCACGCTCATTAGCATACGCAGAGCACTCAAGGAGGATATGTTCCACAGCTTCTGTCGAGGCACAGTTGTCACAATTCGGACTGCTTATTTGTCCAAAACGGTATCGCAAGCCGTTTGTATATGCAGCATTCAGACGAAGTCGGTGATAAAGTGTTTCCAGGGGCTCTCCTTCGCGTTGAGGGGGCATCTAAGTGCCAAGACGGGGGCTTCGAGTCCATTATTTACGATATTCAATCAAAAGTTTTTAACAATACCACCACCACATTCAATGTTAATAAGGTAGTCATTATCGCCTGATGTTCAGTGCGATCAAAACCTTTAGAGAGATCCAGAGCTAAGACTGCCTTGGTGTGACCTGGAAGAAGAATAATTTATACCACCTCGGAATTTTTAACGATGCGAGCAGTCCCATCAAGATCTCCAGATGTTCTAAATTATTGCGGGCCTCGCCTTGGTGACTCAGTGGCTACGGCGCTCGGCTGCTGACCGGAAAGGCGCGGGTTCGATCCCGGCCACGGCGGTCGAATTTCGATGGAGGCGAAATTCTACAGGCCCGTAAACAGTGCGACTTCAGTGCACGTTAAGGAACCCCAGGTGGTCAAAATATCCGGAGCCCTCCACAACACCGTCCCTCATTGCCTGAGTTGCATTGCCAAGTTAAACCCCACTAAAAAACGAAGTTATTCCGGAGACATCGCCGACGGCGCCTATTTCTTCCTTTCTTTTTGTAGCGAAAGCTACATTGGCCACGAACTTGCGACTTCGCTGTGGCGGTGCCCAGAGGAGGCACAAAGACCGAGCATGAGCCGTTGCTTCGCAACCGCGGCAGCTGGCTGACGCCACGTGCTCGCCGCGCCATCTGGCATGACGGCACACCGCGCGCCTCGCCGCGGAGCCGCCGCCGCCGTTTAGTATGACGTCACACCACTTGCGTCAGCCTTGCGCTCGCCTCTGCTTTCGCTACGTATATACTGGCATAGCCGAGCTAAGCCACTGCTATGAAGGCGAAAGCCTTTAATGCCTCATACTATAGGCACTATACTCATACTGTCGTTAGCAGCCGTGTCGACAGATATGTCCGCATTTCAGTTACGTGCCTTATTTGGGCGTATGCCAATCATTACTTAATCGATACTTAATCAATGACAGTCAAATGATATTGGAAAGAGATTTAAGGCAATCTATGATAATTGCATAATGACTAATTGATTAATAATTATCAGGCAATTAGCCTAATTAACCTTTCTAGTCAGACAACTAAAATAAAACCGAGTAGGAAATTCGTCGAGTTGGGGAATCGAACCAGGGTCGCCGGAGTGCGAGACGAGCACGCTAATTCGGTGTCTTCGTTCACTCCCATCTTCCTCCCTTCCCGTTATTCAGGTGTCCACCTAGATATTCGAGACAGGTACATTTCCTTTCCTCAAAAAAATCTCTGCCTCTCCCGTAACCGAGAGTAGAGTAAGCATGAAATGTTTACGGGCATAACACATTGGTTGTAGATGGTACTAGTCAAAATCTTGAAATGGGTCTAGTGTTCAACACACCACACCACACCACACGTACTGTGGACTGGTCCATGCGAACAATCGTTTCCTGCGAGTGTCTGAGGAATCTCTTCCGCCCTACCACGTCAGCAGTATCCGGTGTCTGTTTCCATTTAATCTTTGTAATCATTGTTTTTATTCCTCGGTTATTTGTACCACTTTGCCTATCTGACACTGGTGGCGTCACCACTGTATTACGTCACACAATTGGTGACGAAGTAATGACAAATTACTAATTAGTGACTATTTACTGATTAATAACATAATACTAATTAAGAGCTAAATAATGACGCTTAAGCTTCGCCTTTAGGAGTGGAATGCCACAGCGTTTTGTAGCGCTGCCAGGCAGTCCACGGAACGCCACCGCCCATTCAGCGCGATGCCTTGCCCTTTGAATGCAAGGCTTTTTGAGGAAAGGAAATGGCGCAGTAATTCTCTGTCATCTCGATGTACACCCGAACCGCACCGTAAACGAAGAAAGGAACGCCACCACCCGTTCGGCGCGATGCCTTGCCCTTTGAACGCAACGCTTCTTGAGGAAAGGAAATGGCGCAGTAATTCTCTGTCATCTAGGTGGGCACCCTAACCGCACTGTACAGGAAGGGAGGGACACCACCACCCGTTCGGGGCGAAGCTACCGGCGCTTGCATGCCGGTCCTGTAGGAGGGCTTAGAGAGTCTCGCTAAATCTCGTACGGTGCCCAGATGCTCTCGTTTCAGTGCCCGGATGAGTGAAATTCAGTGCCCGAATGTTGGCTCTCGGTCTCGGCGCGACGTCACAACACTGCCGTCAACGGGAGCTAAAAGCATTTCATTCTTAAAAACAATTTACCGACGAGCAAGGCCTACAATCGAACGGCCGATGGCGTTCTATGGACTCCCTGGCAGCGTTGCAAGACGCTGTCGCGTTCCACTCTTAGAGGCGAAGTCTAATATCTTATCCACACATCACTGACAGAAGCAGCAACACCGCGCTTAGGGCTTTCGCCTCACTGCACTTTAGGGTCAGCAAAGTGCCGCCCTGAATTTTGTTTTCATTCTCTCCTTTATATCATTCCTTAGAGCGCGGTTCGGGTGTCCACCGAGAGTTACTGCGTCATTTCCTTTCATCATAAACCATTATTTTCCATCACAACGGCCCCTGTTATTTTATTTCACTACCCGTCTTTCACCCTTCCCGCGCAGTTCGGTTAAGGTGTCCTCGAAGATCGAGACAGTTTCTGCTCCATCTCCTCTCCTCAAAAACCACTAAGTTATTTCTAGGCGGCATACAAATATAGACCTCGGTATGCGCACGTTTCACGACTCTGACGACTGGACAATCTCTGCTTTCTAAACTTCTCAAAAGAGCTTACGCGCCGCGTGGAATGGATTTCGGTGAAATGAGCTCTTGCCCAATTCCAGCTAAAGAACAACTGCGAAATGGCGAATGGACAGTTGTTCCCTGAAATGCTTGCGCGTGTTTTCCAAGATGGCATGAATAGATACTGGTTGGGAGGCGACTGCAAATGCTGCAATGCGGAGGTTGCATCAGTGAACAAGTGGGTTATGTGGTGCTTTTCCCCTGGAATATTCATGCGCGCTTTACGTTATGCATATTTGTTAATCTCAGTCACGAAAGGTTTCATTGCTACGCAAGTGTAAATGCAAAAGTGGAATGTGAACTCAACACTGCTAACACATGTTTTCTGCAACACTAAGCATGATTCGCAAATTTTTTCTTCTCACAAATAATGGGCCTCCCATCTGCGGCGTCTCTCACACATGCAGCCCGAAAAGTGGTTCCGACCGCCCCATGGCGGCACACCACCCTAAATTGCACCGGGGCCGCTGTCCACCGCCATCACGAGGCCTGGTAGCAGCTTTGCATGGCTAAATGCTGCTACGGATGATACTCTCCGATGTGCACCCGGCTATGTCAGCCCAGCTACTTTTATGCGAAGCATATTACTAGAGGTACACTACAGCCCTTCGCCGTGGTTACGCGCCGTGCACACCACGTGGTACGGTGACGTCACACCACGTGACATACCACGTGACACATGACGTTACGACAGAGGAAGACGGAGGTACACTACAGCCCTTCGCCATGGTTACACGCCGTGCACACCACGTGGTACAGTGACGTCACACCACGTGACATACCACGTGACACATGACGTCACGACAGATCGCCGTCACGCGCTGGGAGAGGGAGAACGATGCCATCGCACAGACACCGGAATGTCCTCGAGCGGCATTCCCGCGCATTTCGAACGCGCGCTCACACTCAGTGTAGGTGAAACGCTCGCTCCACCGGGCAGGCGGACGCTGCTTCCGTAGCAATCCAGGCGCCCACCCAACGCGCGTCTCGGGGACAGTCGGCGTTCCGCTGTAGCCATGCCGTTGTCTTCCCCAACGACGAAGGCTTCTAGTGGTTGTATTAAAATGACCAAGTATTCAACCAAGGAAAGCCATGTATTACCAAGCCTAGCCATCAATATGCTTCGCATCTGACCAGGGTTAACCAAGTTAAGCCTTAGCCATTTTTTGTTAAAGCGCAGCTCTTTGGCGCCCGCAAGTAGCTGGCTCTGGGGCATACAATATCCCTCCTCCTCACTTAAAATTTTAAATTATGGCGAGGCACTTTAATGAAAGGAGTTCCGACATCTCCAATTCGGCCATGTCAACTTCCACATAGCAATGGAAATGTAGACGCTTTAAAGACCGCACTAAGTGGGCGAACTTCCACCTCTACCGAGAAGCCTTCGAGTGCCTACAACCATGGTTGCCCTCCATTAGCCAGGCCTGAGCGCAACAGTCTCAAACTACACGACAAAGCCTACACGGCCAACATAGCGGATCTCGACCTCGAGCTCGAATATTCCTATGTAAAGGCGACTATCCTACCACTCCGCCGCAGGGACCCGCCATCCCATATACTCACCGTGTACTGCTCTCCCAAACTTAAGCGAGTGACTTTTGCGGACCTCTTTAGCCGCGCGTTGAGTAGCGGGTCACGATCCCCTGCTGCTTGTGGGCGACTTTAACCCTCACAGTCAGCTGTCGCGGTATCGCAAGGACGAGTCGCGCTTACGTAAGCCGGCTCTGCTTGCGTCCACGTTCGGCCTCACCCTCGGCACAGACCCCGTCCACCAAACACGGCTAGGATACTTTGTGACACGGGATACGTGTCCGGACCTTCACTCGCAACATACCACACGCACACGGGCTCAATACCCAGGAGACCCTCGGTAGCGACCACTGCATCCTTAGCACTACGCTACGCGCATGCCTCCTCATGCGTCCCAGAACACAAGCCCTT
Organism: Amblyomma mixtum; assembly: GCF_055824585.1. Lineage (NCBI taxonomy): Eukaryota > Metazoa > Arthropoda > Arachnida > Ixodida > Ixodidae > Amblyomma > Amblyomma mixtum. The sequence goes on along the minus strand of NC_143015.1, from coordinate 38,321,815 downwards.
ATCCTAGATTGGACGAAATTCAGGCAGAATTTTGACTCACTTGATAATACGCCCGTTTCCGAGCAAGGCTACCCAGCATGCTCCCAACACCTTCTCATACCTTTCCTCTCATGAAACACATTCAGCTCTCAGCGGCGGTCACGGACGTGTATAAGCACCTTCTACACCTCTGGGAAGCCCGTCGCAGCATCGTCCGCCGTTGGCGACGCCAGAAACACAATAGAAACCTTAAAGGTCGAATTGCCAAGCTTACTCACAAAGCGGCAGAGTACGCTGCCCAACTCGGCGACACCAACTGAGTGGATAGAGGCAACACGGCCGCACGACAAATGTACAGCCGCAACACGTGGCGTCTCTTTCCACCTCTAATCGACCCAACCCAAACACGAACCAAAATACAAAAATATTTGCAGCGAGTCATACACGCTTTCCCTGGCAACACGACTCAACTGGCACAGAAACGTCGGCACCAGTATCTGTGTACAGCCCAAGACCCCCGTGGTTCTGCGTGCTCGTATGGAAGCAGAGAGAACACGGAGCGGGATCAGTCTTTCCAGCTCCATGATCAGCGGGCAGCTCTCGCCAAAGTGAAACGGGCAAGGCGCCAGGAAGAGATAAGGTCACTGTCAAGCTTTCGACGAACCTGACCAACTTGGTATACCAGTCCCTCCGCGACTACATCAATAAAATTTGTCGCGGGGACACCCCCCTGCCAATTTACTGGAAAACGGCTCTGGTCACTTTTATTCCTAAAGCAGGCAAACAAATTGACACAGGTAACCGCCAAATCTCTCTCATCTCATGTGTGGGCAAACTAATGGAGGCGATGGTGCAGGATCGGTTATCTGCATATCTTGAACACAAACATGTCTTTGCGGTCACCATGTTTGGATTCCGCCTACACAGGTCCGCACAGGATGTCCTCCTGCAACTCAGTCTGGAAGTCCTTCACCCCCTCGAATTCCCCAATAATGGCCGAGTAGTACTCGCCTTGGATCTTAAAGGGGCCTTTGACAATGTAACACACGAGATCATACTCACTATGCTAAGAAAGACCGACTATGGCCTCAACACATTCCCATACATATGCCAATTTCTAATGGATAGTCAATCGTACATCCGCATCAAAGACAGAGAGCATGGTCCTTACTCAGCGCGCGCGAAGCCCTCCAGGGACAGACGGGAAAACTTTATTTTCACTAATGCTTTTTCTTGCCTTTTCAAGGAATCATCAGAGACGTCTTGGTTCTATCTCCAGGAGCCTTCTCTGTCGAAATCGTCCGCCTCTAATCAATGGTCCGTTGCCCACAGTGAAAGGGCTCCGCTGGCCACTGCCGCCCGTTGAGCTCGCTGTGCCAGACCTTGTTGGTCTTCACAGCGGTCGCTGGACAGCAGAGTCTCCCATTGCTTCACACTCGGGTTTTGTATTTTGGGTACCATGTCTATGTTTTGGCACGCCCATGGCACGCCCTCCAAGACGCAGTACTTTCCGCGCTGCTCTTCAGTCTGGCTATGATGCACCTGCTGGCCCAGCTGAGTGGTGTCGCCGGCGTGCAGCCCGCCCCGTATGCAGGTGACACCACTCTGTGCGCCACGCAGGGCAGCGCAGGGGACATTGAACCCAGCCTGCAGACAGGGGCGGCGATAGTGGAACGCTACGCCCACCGCTGCGGTCTTCAATGTTCCCCTAAAAAATCTTAATTTGTGCACCTCCGCACCTCACAGAAGTGCGCAGCTAAAATATTTCTTTCTCTTGAGATTGATCCCATACACGAAAGTGATGAGATACGGGTACTCGAACTCTGCATCCACAAACACAGACGGCCATACACTACATTGGCCAAACTCAGTAAGGTGGGGGACCAAGTGGGCAGCATGGTCCGCCGAGTTTCCAACAAACGCGGGGAGTTACGAAGTAAGAATGCCATGCGGCTGGCAAACGCCTTCGTATGTAGTCGAATTCTCTTTTCGACTCCTTATCTCCACCTACGGAAACAGGAGAACGCCCTTGGGGTAACCCTTCGGAAAATTATTAAACGTGCCCTTGACCTCCCCATCACTACTTCGAACAGCCGGCTTATGGCCCTTAGGGCGGTGGATACTTTCCGGAAGCTCCGGGAGGCGCTAGACGTCTAAAGACATATACCCTTGGGCACACATAGCGTAAAGACTGCATACACCCTAAGATCTTCAGTAATAAACTGCTGAGAAGGTGGCGCGGATTAAATTCATTCATCTAGTGCCAGCCAACAAAAGCAAGTCTTCTGTGCTCATCGCGGTGGATGCTTCATTATAGATAGCGCTTGTGTGGGATGAAGACGTACATGTTTATCAAGGCACATGAAGAACGTGCAATATGGAAGTTTTATGCATAGATATCAATCCTCTGCCACAAATCTTTTTATGTCTTACTACGTCCGCTTCAAGAAGTTCGCGACGACAGATTTCGCGAAAAGCTTTCACATATAATGCAGGGGAAGCCTACCGATGTACGTTCTATTGGTCCACAGCCGATGAGTGGAGCTTTTAAGCAAATTACGTTACTAAGAAAAGATGAATCCAAACAATGGTTCACTTAGCAGCAATCAAAAGTTGTGAAGCGTGAATTTTTTTTATTCGTCACTATCTTTGAGGTTTGTACTGTAGCTTACATAGCGCAAATTTAAGCATTTTGATAAAGTGAGGAGTTTCCGCTTCAGACAATTTCGGTGCCTATAAGTAGCCATCTTCTCAATATCAGAAAACTTTCGAGCCACATCTTAAATTCTAAGTGAAATTTGTGACTGCAATCTGCTTTCGAGCCCCACTAATGATCAACTCCAAAAGGAAAACGGCAGTAGCAAATGCTAAAGACCATGTGAAAGACACAAAGAAATCTTTCAACTCGGCAGTCTGGTTCTCTTGAAGATTGGCACGTCCATCGTCCCCGTTGTCAGAAATACTCTCTATGGCCCATATTTGCCATCTCCAGCTGTGAAGCTTCGACTATTGCCCGCTGAAACTCGTGGTATCCGCGCAGAAATGGATAATTCTTGCAAACTCGTGCTTAATTGTTCCCCCGACTCCACCAGATCCCGTCCCTATATGAGCAGAACGCACCTGGGCAACTTGAGTAGAAAGCATACATGGTCATCCTGTCGAGCGCATGAAAAGCAGTGTCTTAGATGTGAAACCAACAAACGGCGTTTTTCCTTTCTTTCTTGATAGGCTAAACGCAGCTTTGAGTAAAAACTGCTTATGCGGGTCTCCGCCTCAAGAATGATGTGCGTGAACGTGCCCGCCACGACGCACGGAGTCATCCTTCCGCGCTCCAGCGCCTCCTCAAGTTCTTGGATAGTGTCGATAACGTCAGGAAATGTGTGCAGACCTTGAAATGTCTCTAACCTTGAAACAAGCTCGCTCCCGAAATAATTTGACAGGGGGAGTATCGTCATCAGCCATTCGCCGAAAACCATGCCTCTTGCCGACTCTGAATTTGGTGTTCGTGGAATTGGTAACCAACTTGCGTAAAAGGAGCCAAGATGCAGCATCAAAGCATCAGCTACTGTGGTCGCTAGCCCACGAATATCTTTCACGAGCTCAGCGATTGCTGCAACTGCAGAGGCAGGAAGCAATGCCGCAAAAAAGTAGAAGAAGCCAGAGCTTAGACTTCACAAGAATACCGAAGAAAGAGACCGGGTAAGGACGGCTGCTTTTGACGTAGAATGTTTCTTGCCCGGTTACGACTCTAGCCGGTACAGCGAACTTCATCGCAAACCATTCGTTCACTACGGTCATTATTCCGGAAATGTCGTAATAGCTTTTCAACAGATCTTTGTGGTGAATTTTTATGTCGCTGTAGAAAGTTCGAAGCACTGTGACATTGTACAGGCCAAGAGCGTTTAAAAGAAATTCTGTTTTCCAAGAGTTCGAACAGTGGCCGGCGGCTTGAGACTGAACGCATCCGACGCGGACGACACTGTTCCTTAGCTCGCTTAGCTTGTCCGACCTGACAATTTCGATATGCGAACGCTCGGCACAACCCCTTAAGTATTGAGACACGAAAGCATTTACGCTAGGTCGCAGCGTTCCGTACTCGCTTGCGGTATTTTGTACTATTTCGTGATGGGCACGAGAAAAGTTTCTAACCGTGGACTGTGACACGAAACGGTTAAGCGTGGCCCGTACTTCCCTCCCCTCTTCGATCACTAGCCAGTCGACTAAGTCTGTTGACTGCGACAAAGTCAGATTCTCCTCCATGTACGTTGGGTGATTTAGGCTGCGGCCTAGTAATAGGAGATTTGTCTTAATACTCATGCGCCTGTTTCCCTCGAAATATCTAAGCAAGTATTCACTCGGCAGTTTCCATAATGTTACAGGCCATGGTAATTTTCTAAGCAACTTGCGGTCTTCGTCGTCCCAGCATCTTTTGCAAGTTACCAACGCTGTGCGGTCATGTCTCGATATGTGGTACTCAATAGCACGTACGATATAGAAACTTTTTTCTGCATGTCCTAAGTTTCCTTCTGTTAAATGTTGCCTTTGTAACAAAGCTTGAAAGAAAAAATAAACGAACAAGATTGCCGATTTTTTCTCCATTATCTCAGTACAGCCGCGAAAGTTTGGCTAGTGCTTTCCAGCAAAGCAACCTAGCTTCCTTACGAAGTGGGTTCATCTATAAGCAGAAAAACTAATCAGAAGTAAGGAGAGTAAACACAGTTCAAGCAAAATAACGCTACTCTATATTTTTGAATGCGCCTAAAATTCAACTCTGCGACGCGTATTTTCTAAATGCTATTGTCTCTTGCTTATTGCAGCGATGCGCTTATGTTTTCCCTTCTAGACGGGTCAACACATAAGTTACACATGGCTTATGGTCGTTGAATTGCAAATTGCGGATCTAAACTGGCGTCCTAATGGAAGCTAAGATCATAACGCTCAAAAATAAATTGCGTTTTAGTCCCACGTAATAGATACAACAGTTCAATGCAATGAGCCCTTTGATCTTCATTCCTAATGGTTCTTCTTAATAATTATCTGGAAACCTTCACAGGCATCAGGGCTATTGTCTTGCCTTTCGAGTTGTGGAAAAAGTCCTCTTGAATGGAGAGTTCATGACAAGCCACGTGCGTAGAGTGAGTTGTCGAAGCTCCCACTTTCTTCATGCAGAGAAAATATCCCCGTAATCGTTTCAAGGAGTGGGTACCATTCTTGCAGAAACTTTGTTTGACCAGAAGATAGGTATTTTGACCAGGTTGAATGATCTGAACCATGAATTAGCCCAAATGCGTCCACTCCGCTTAGGAAGTGCGATACGAAATGACATCAGCAAGGTATTTTTCGCCCTCGCTCTGCGCAGCTCGTGCTGAGTCTCATTACAAATCACAATATCTCGTAATGTGACTAATGTTTCGAGCTCTCGCCCATCTGTACCAAGAACACGATTGCAAGTTTCCTATGTAACGTACAAAACACAAAATATTTATAGATGCGATAGCATCATTTGCTTGCTCCACAGCAGGCAAGGGAAACCTTGTTTTAGAAAATCAATAAACGGGAGACTTCCTGAGTGACCCTCGCTAAGATGCAGATAGGCCTTCAAGAAGTTGCCTGTGGGGCGCTCCACAATGAATTGAAAACAGACTGAAGTAAAGAAAGTCTGGCTCTAGCTTTACAGAAAATCAGTTCGCCTTCAAATATACCACTCCAATTCAACGAAAATTTCCTTTTCTTCGTCCTTTGCGTCGCCAACTGAGTTGTATGCTCCTACCGCGCCTTGTTTGTTACTCCACACTAAACAGAAACTAGAGTGCACTGCTGGACTAGTTGGTTCACAATGCGCAAAAGCTGAACCAGCGAAACAGACGCAGGACAAGAACAAGGAGGCAGCGGTGTTGTGTGTGTGCCGCCTTGTTTTTGCCCCGGGTCTGTTTCGCTGGCACCACCTTTGCGCACTAAATAAAAAAAACTGTTTTATTCCATGCATTACAGCCTCGTGGCAATATTCAAATACAAAAAGTCAAATTAAGCTATTAGCTCTATTTCCAAATTGCATTCCTCTGCCATATCGAAGAATATAGGCACATCAGTTAACAGTACACTGCTTCTCTAACGAAGGCCACCGCCTAGTGCCTGTTGGGACCTGTCTCTTACGGACTGATCCAAGCACACCTCCTGTCCCTTGTAGAGCTTAATAAGTACTTTTACCACAACCATCGCCTGAGTCTAATCGAAAGCCTGCCTTCCCCTCATTAATTATTTTATAGTTGCGTCTTTTGTCTGTATTAGATGAGGCAGGGTGAGAAAATAACTTGATCTATTCCTTTTAAGAAAGAAGGTGCCGCAAATCAAACCTCATTTCTTTTCCTCGGGAACGCGTATCAGCTGCTGAAAAAGCAGGTGTTGATCCAAAATTTGAGCATCTATCAACACATCATATATATATAGTTGTTAGGTTAAACGCACATTAAAACACGCCATTCTCTTGCCAGCCGTAATGGGCTAGACATGATGTAAGATTCAGTGAAAAATCGAAGCTTTGGAACAATCTCCGCCTTGCCACTGACGACTTCATCTGCGTTGAAAGCAAAAAAAAAAAAACAAAGATACCTTTATAATTCAGAAGTTTGCAGGAAATCGTATTTTCACTTGACAAGAAATTTATTTTCTTATAATTCATTTTTGAACTAAAGTGTTCACATTGTTTCAGCAGCAATCTAAATGTCGCTACAGATGTGTATCAGAACACGCTTGGTTGATCCCTTCAATCTGGACTGATAAAATAAAATTTTCATAACTTTATCGTAGCAGAGGTAGCAAAAGCTAGCACACGTAGCAAAAGCTGACCGTTGAGGCGAGCAGAATTTCTCAACGCGGCAGCTGTGGTCGGGGAGCCTTGTGTGCCGAACATATTTAAAAACTTGTGTCTTTTGAACCACATTCTTCGAGAAAAAAAATGTGATAGCATTTGGAATTTGGCCCACCCCAGAATATTCAATAAGACCCCCCTCCCCCATTTGGAACTAAGCCCACCCCATAAAAGGGAATAATTTAGATTAGTGGGTGGATTAGTAAGAACTGGGGGGTGCATTGAGATAGATTAATAGACAACAGTTGAATGATTAAGGTGAAGGGGTGGGGCAGTTCAGTATTATTTCTTACAATAATCCAATGGAACGTAACTGGGCGAGCTAGTCGAGAGATTTTCAAAATTAGCTCTGCTGAAGACGTGAGCACCCTCCCCAACAATAGAAGAATTCCGACACGCGTAAACCCGATTGTTCTTCGAAGACGACAATCTACATACTACATTGTTATTAAGCAGCGTACGCCTACAGAAAAATTAGGGCTTCTAGTCAAAACTCTTACGAATGTTGTCGGCTATTAGCATAGCAAATTACGGCGGTATCGTTTGTTCTCAAAGTACAGTTACTCGTAAATAGTTTTTTTCTGTGTGAGTGCATTCACACGCATACGCAAATATAACCTTTCTGTAAAAAAACATGTAAATAAATACCTTGAAGGAAAAGAAGCCTTCGTGGCGGAGCATTCTACTTCCGGCCACCGAGCGTGACGGACGTGTGTATCATGGGCTCCCAAGGAGCGGATTCAGCGGCCCAGCCGGGCCGCGGTATCAGGAGTACGATCAAACCGAACGAGGACTACGAGCTGATTTTGCCGCATTTGCCAACAGGTTCGAGCGTTTTGCATACTGTTTTTTTGCATGGCGACGCCCAAGCCTGGCCATACCGTGTTGAAAACTTTCGTGACGCTCTTGAAAGTCTGTCATTGCTGCCGGAAGTGGTTGCCCTCGGGGCATATCAGATGAATCATGTTTGGGCCGTGACATTCTGCAATGAAGAAGGAAAAAACAAAATACTACAGGCGGGGGCGTTCAACGTCAAGGACCACCGCTGTGTGGTCATTGACCCACGCACCCAGGGCGTCAGGCTGAAGCTGTTCTGGCTGCTACACGGCGTGCAAGACGACGACGTGAAGGCAGCTCTGGCGGCTTTTGGAAAAGTGACCGACATAACTCGGGACAAGTGGAGAGTCAGAGGCTGCGTCGACAAGTCGTCTACTACACGCTCAGTGACATTGAAGCTGAAGGTGGGCGTCACCATCGAGGACTTACCGCACCAGTTGCGTGTTGGAGAGGACGTCGCACACGTCCACGTTCCTGGCAGAGCTCCGCTCTGCCTCCGGTGCCGCGGCACCGGACACATACGTCGGGAGTGCCGTGTGCCACGTTGCGGGCTCTGTCGTCGCTTCGGCCACGACGACGCCCAGTGCGTGCGAACATATGCTACCGTAGCTGGTCCTGGTCGTAGGGATACTACAGAGGAGCATATTATGGACGAAGTCGACGCGGTAGAGGCGACCCGTGAGAGTCGGGAAGAAGCAGTACCGAAAAGCATAGCCTCAGAAAAAGTAGTGCTTCCCACGGAGCATGAGGCTGCCAACTCAGCAGAACCATCTGTGCCTGACACCAGAACTGAGGCGGAGGCGGGAACAGCAGATGATGCTTCGGTAGGTGCACCTGAGACGGTTTTGGAACCGACCGACGAGAAGGACATTGACACGGAGATGCCCGCGGCGTCAACTTTGCCAGCGAAGAGGACGCACGACGAAGCTGATGACAAGGCGACGAACTACGACGGGACGGACCATAAGGAGCCTCTTCCCAAAGCGCCTCCTCTTCGACGTGCGGCCTACAAGCCCAAGCCGAACGTCCCTCCTGATCGTAGGACTTCGTCGGCTGCCCCTCCGCCTTAGCGGAGGTGCCTTGCTGGGTCTCCGTGTTGGTAACCCGGTCTTCGATCGGGTTCAGTGCTGACACCGCCGTACTTTGCAAGCTGGAAGGATTTTTGATGAGGTGAGCTGCAAACCGATGTCACTTCGAGAGCGGCGAATCCCAACCATTTAGATGGCGTCTCAACTAACATCTAGCTTGCGTACTGCCACACTGAACGTGAGGTCTTTCTGCGCGAAGAAGGCAAAATCAGCTTAAACGTCTCTTGTTCGAAAACGAAATCGATCTGTTGGCTGTTCAAGAGACAAACATTGAAAGCGAAGAGTCGACAGATGCGATGGCAGAAATTTACCGTGCACAGTTCAGTGTTTGCGTGTGCCATGCAGAAGGAAAGTCGGGAGGGTGTCTGATTTTAACTCGAAACGGCAAAGTCGCCGTGGAAACTGTATTTTCCTGTGAAAGTGGCCGGTTTGTAGCATGGGATTTTTACTTTTCTGGTGTAGAGTGGAGAGCTGTGTGTTTATATGCACCTAATGGAATTCCCGAACGTGATGCCTTTTTTCGCCGCGTTCAACCTTTCCTGCTGACAGAAAAGCGTGTACTATTGCTTGGAGATTTTAACTGTGTGTGTAGACCTGAAGATAGAACAACGAACAAAACCCTGCAGGACACGAGTGCCGAGCTGCTGTCTGAGATGATTAATGAGGCAGAATTGGAAGACATTGGCATTATAATGCAAGGTTCAGAACAAGCACAGTACACGCATTTCCAAGGCGTTAGTCACGCAAGGCTGGAAAGAATTTGTTTCTTCTGAGGTTGTGCCCTTGTGTTCCCAGTACCAGACTGTGCACGTCAGCTTCAGCGATCATTCTTTAGTCGTGATCACACTTGGGGAGAGGAAAAGGACTGTCAAGTTTAGTTGGGAATTAAGGAAATTTAATGACTCATTGTTGGAGGATGACGAGTTTAGCAAGAAACTAAAAGACTCAGTCAAAAGCTTGTTAGAAAAAGAGACAAACTTTATACAAACATGGGAACAATTTAAATGCGACGTGAAAGTGGCCGCTATAGAAAGAGCATGTGTTTTAAAGCGTAAAGAAAAACAGCAAGAAAAGGAACTTCGTACCGAGCTTGATTTCATGCTCAGTATGGAAGGCGTCAAGCCGGGGTTGTACAGACAAGAAATAAGAGACCAAAACTAAGTTTGAACTAATAGATGAAACGAAATATCGAGGTGCTGTGATAAGGGCGCGCAGCGAAAGATTTTGGCTTGGGGAGACGCCCACAAAAAGGGCGCTCAGCGACGAAAAACAGTATGCAGTTTCGAAAAAGATAAAGGAAATTTGTTATCGCAATGACGTAACTTCCGAATCTGAGGTGATTGAAAGGGCGTTTCTGGAATATTACCAAAACTTGTTCAGCCTTAAAACGCCTGATGTTGAACATTACAAAACTGCAGTCCTGTCGCTAATGCCAAGAGTCGAGGAGGACCTGGCGCAGGTACTTGAGGAGCCCATAACGGCAGCAGAAATCGAAGCTGCAATACAGCAGCTGAGCTTAAACAAGTCGCCTGGGCCGGACGGCCACGGTGCCGCACTTTACAAGGCTTTGAAAACAGAAATGGCAATAGCATTGCAGCGCGTAAAAAGCGAGTGTTACGAGAGAAATTAAACTCCACCGTCTTTTCGAACTTCCCACGTGGTGTTGATCCCAAAATCGGACGATCCGAGTAGGTTGCAGTCAGTTGAGTGCTACCGCCCAATAAGCTTAACTAACGTAGACTACAAAATTTATATGAAGGTGCTAGCCGGACGACTCCAAACAGTAATTAAAACCCTTGTTGGCCCACACCAGACCTGCGGCATAAAAGACAGATCAATTTTTACTAACATACACGTAGCTAGGAGTGTCCTTGAATGCTGTGATGCAACGGAGGGTCGTGTCGCCATGATGCAACTGGACCTGCGTAAGGCGTTTGATAAAGTTGTGCATGAAATTTTGTTCGTGCTTTTGGAACATGTGAATGTGGGATGTATCATCACTGATGGCGTGAAAATGGTTTATGATGGCTGTACATCAAGGTTCATAATTAATAACCGCCTGAGTAATAGTATTCCTTTCTTGTCGTCAGTGAGGCAGGGTTGCCCTCTTTCTCCACTGCTTTTTGCACTTTACCTGGAGCCCTTTTGTTTAAAGCTGTTAACTACGCAAAACATTCGAGGTTACGCCTTTTGTCATACTGAAGTGAAGGTATTGGCATATGCAGATGATATAGCAGTGTTCTGCAGAGACCAGGAAAGCGTGCAAGAAGTGGTGAGAGAAGCCGTAAATTTTTGTGATACAAGTGGCTGTGCGATAAGCTGGCAGAAATGTTTTGGTTTTTGGCATGGAAAGTGGCAGGCCACGCCAGAAGTATTCTGTCGAATGAAGTGGGTAGACACACCAGGAAAGTACCTCGGCGTGCCTTTAACCAACTACCGAGAAAGCAAAGAATATTGGGCCCATGAAACCGAACGAGTCAAAGCTCAGACAGGCAAATGGGGCGGTCACAACTTTTCCATGTTTGCAAGAGCTACGGTGGGCAACATGTTTTTAATAGAGACGATTTTTTACGTTCTGCAAGCGTTAACTTTGCCAAGGACTTCAGTGCAAAGGTTGCACAGAGTGTTTGCAACATTTATTTGGGCGTCAACTTGGGAACGTACCAGCCGATGCAATCTGTTCCACAAGGTGCGGAACGGGGGGCTAGGGTTATCAAATTTATTTCTGAGACAGATAGTCACTAGATTCTTTTTCTTGCGTCAAGATAATGATTTTCTGCGAACTGTTATACAAGTGCAATTGTCAGAATCACTGCCTGATTATGTTGTGTCATCCATGTCTGCAGGGCGGAGTGGGTTAAGTGCTTTTTTGCAAGAAGTTGTTGCAGCAGTCCGTATTCTTCGGTCAAAATTTTCCGATGAATATCTAACCATTGTAACAAGGAAAAAGATGTACAAGGACCTGCTTGATGTGTTTCTGCCAGTGCCTGTTTATCGCAGTGCATATCTTCTGGGTCCCGAAAGGGATGTGCTAAAAAGAGTCAAAAGAATGCCGGTGAAGCCTTCAGTGCGTTCTTTCTTTTTTCAATTGCATACTGGAACCCTCCCAGTGAAGCCATGGTTGCAAAGCAAAGGCCTTTTTGTACCTTGGTCAGTAGAGTGTCTTATTTGCAAGAAAGTGGAAACTATAGAACATATCTTTCTCGACTGTCATGACGCTGTTTTTCTTTGGTATGTGTTGAAGCGCACACTGAAAAAAGATTTCCCCCTGACTCCTTTTGGAATACGCTTCCTACCATGTGTAGAGCCAGGTGAAGTGCCTTGCGACCTGCTAATGTTGCTCTGCATGCACAGCCTATGGCGTACGCGAATGGATGTCAGGCATGAACATGTTGTTGTGAATCCGGCTCATCAGTATTTCATTGAGAGCATCATGTATACTCAGGAAGTTTTCGGACAGCAAGCTCCTCAGCCTGAGTGGCTGCCTGTCCTCGACCAACTAAAATCATTTAACCCATTTTATCATCGTGCACTAGCTAGAAATTGACCTGTGCTTTTATTGGCATGTCATTGTATGTTTGTTTTGTTTGCCCGGCCAAGTCGGTAATAAAGAAAAAAAAAGCCTTCGTGGCGGAGGGGTAGAGTCTCCGCTTCAAATGCTAAAGGCCCTAGTTCGATACCGAGCCTCGGCACAGTTTTTTTTATGCAGTGACGCCGAAACGCTGAAACGATTGCTATGCAAACGGCGCTCCATCTCTTTGACCTCGCTGCGGCTAAAGGTCAACCGTAGCCACCACCGGGAGCTACGCGACAGCTCGAAGCCTGGCGGAATATTGCTTACGCAATAAAAGCATTTCTTCAGGAAGTTCCAAATGCACTGCGCATTGCAATATATCCAAATGTAGCTTATCGATTATACTCCTGAAGGAAAAAAACGCCATAGTCGAGTGGAGAACATTTTTTTTTCGAAATATATTGGCTGAATACGGTGGTAACAAAAACACATTACAAGAAAAAAAGTGAGTTGATTTTGTAAATTAGGCCAAATGAGAACATGTGTGATAGCAAGACGTCAATTTTTGGTTGGCGCAAAGAACTAGTAGGTGCTAGCAAACTACCACCTAATTACCACCCCAACTTCAGTTAAGATACAATGCAAGCATCATTCCAAGCACTTTCCTCTCCTAACCGCGGCTGCTCATTGCGTCTAGCCCGTTGCCCAACAAGGTCAATGCGCCTGATTAGCGTCCCAGGCTCTTGCCTGGTTACTACCGGCTACACCTTGGCAAGTAAGCCACCCGGTGGGCAGGTGAGCAGTGGCGCAGTGCACAAGGCAGGTGCTGTGGCACGAGTTACCATCGGTGGGACTTGCCGTAGTCCCCATATTATGGCATTCCGCCTAGTCAGTTTCATGCGTTTGCAAAAGTCAACGACGCCCTCGTTATAACTTGTGAGCCCAGCGTAGACAGTGCTCAGCACGAAGTTTGCTAATGGCAGGACGACAGAATACTTCAGCAGAGGTGGTCTTGGACGGAGGCCAGCTGGAGATGTCCGACTCGTGGTTCCGGCACGAGAGATTGGCAACATCAGTTAAGTAGAATATTAAGTTGTTAAGCTTCAGAGCATCACTTCACTTGGTGTGCCGTTAAAAAATAGTGAGTTAAGGAATAAATGTTTGAAATGGATTGGAACAGTTTTATTGCGTGAAATCCAAAGTGATCGATTAAAAACGCGTGATTGATTTGCAAAGAAAATAAGTGGGCTTGGCGGCACGGATACCATGGGCCACACTCACCTGCGAATCTTTCTCGTCTTGTTTGTGCAGTTCTTCGGCCTGTGGGGCATTGACCTTCAGGCGCTTCCCGGAAAGCCATCGCAGCTCCCATCGCCCTTCGTTGCGACCAGCAGCCATGCTGATGTTCTTGCTCTGACACGCCTCCCTTGTGCAGAATTGCTGCACTCTTCGGATCAACACTACTGCCACAAAACCAGCGCATCTGCTGACTGCGCATCACTTTGCGCGCAAGTGCAAGTTGCAAGTGCACCCGTTTATCCTGGATGAACCACCCCGGCTACACCCACGTGGAACCTTCCTCGTGATCAGGTATCACCCTTTCCACACACCTACATAAGGCAACCCCCCCCCCCCCCCCCTGCAATGTATCCTTCAGTGGGCTTGGCGGCACGGACAAGGTAGATGTACTATGGTAGCGTAGGCTGCATAGAAGCCCATACGTTCAAACATGGCGGCTTATGGAGCGCAGCCAGCGCCGTCTTCGAAATGCGTGGACAAATAAAAAGTGACGTCACAATTAAAACAAAAACTGGACGTCGAAATCACATGTTTTAGTGACGTCATATTCGTGACGTCAGCGTCACGTGCTGCTTGGCGGGAAAAATAAACTGCTGAACGCCGCGACGCTTCAGCGCGACGCCCGACACGAGAACGAAGAAAAAAGACACGACGAGTGCCGACCAGCAAAGATATTTTTAGGTAGTCAGTTCTCGTTGTGCCTGTTTCCTTCGTCCTCGCCTCAGGTGTCGCGCTGAATGTCAGGGTTGTAATGTGGCAACATGCGCAGTTATTTATGTCACTGCCACATTAGTTTTAGGTGTAATGACTCCTTGCTTGGGTGCTGTTTCTGAGCACCCAAGTTTGGAAGCAATGGGCAGTGGTAGAATTGTGTTGAGTTTTGCTCACACAGAAAAGGACAGTGATGCAATCTTTTTAATAAAAGTGATGATTTAAAGAGCTGAAAGTCACAGTACCCAAGAATCTGATTAGTGACACAAAAACACAGTGCTGATGTAATCCGTGAGGAAGGTTTAAAATATAAAAATAAGTTAGTTTGCCTGGGGTGTATAAATGCCATAAATGCACTGCAAGCAGCACTGCACTTTCCCAGCAAAATTAGGGCTTCCTTTAAAACATGCAAATGACAGACATCTTAAATACAATCAAACGCAATGCACATCAATGAAAACAAATCGAGGAGCACTCATAAACAATGCGGAATCAAGAATAAGTTGAGAATATTCAATACACCGCACACCTCTTTTTTGCGTAAAGGGGCCCCATGGTCACAGATGATGCCCTTTTGGGGCAAAAGCGACAGAACCGCACCCAACCGAACGAAACTACACAGAAGCGCTGGCAAAAGGGAAAAGCGGAAGCTGTACACGAACCATGCACACCAGGAACTCGAGCAACAAGCAACGATGAAAAAGTAGGGCTAGCAGAATCGAGTTTCAAACAAAAGCAAGCACAATGGTCAAAAGATATGACAAGGGTACGACATCAGAGCAGCGTCAACCTTGGCATCGTCCCGCTGCCATTGCCGCTGCTCTGAGCGAACGCTGTCATAAAAATTTTTACAAAGCAAGCTCTATACTTTCTAACAAAATGCACACAACTAAAACATTTTAAACAGGAATCACTGCAATTGTTTTTGAATGCTCTTGAAACACAAAATAAGTCCTAATTATTTTCCTCTTCTAGTCGTGGCTTTCCACTCATTTCATTTTGGCGCTTTAGTTCCACTAATTTGATGTCGCTAACACTTGGTTCTGGACCGCATTCGAGCTCCGGCTTCGCGACCTATTTCAATTGACCTTGGCACGGATACGATGGGCCACACTCTCCTGCGAATTTTTCCCGTCTTGTTTGTGCAGGTGAGCAATTGTCATTCCAAATATGCAAAACGCTCTGGTAACCGCTTTTTATTTGTGCTGCCAAGCGCACACTGCGCATGCGATACTGTCTGTGAGAGAGAGATAAAGAGAGGGGGAAAGGCAGGGATATCGAGTCCAATCCTGGACCCACTGAGCCATCTACGTCAGATCTGCTCAATGCGATCCAAGCCGTCCAGTCCGGGCAGTTAACTGTCTTAGAAGAATTAAAATTAATCAAATCATCTCTGGCTGACCACGAAAACTCACTGAGCCAAGTTAACAACCGTTTTTCTAAGATCGAAGCGGATTGTGCTTCCTTAATTCCCTTCCATAAAATCAGAAGTAGAAAATATCAAATCCACTACAGCCGAATGCAAGGCTGAGATTGCAACATTGACTGCTCTCGTGGACGACGCTGAAAACCGAGCACGAAGAAATAACGTAGTGTTTTATGGTGTGGAAGATTCCAGTAGTGAATCAAGGTAGGATAGCGAAAAAATAATCATCGAGCACTGGAGCCAGGACCTTGTGTATCTATCGAGCCTCGTGACATCGAGCGCGCCCATCGCCTCGGGGCTTATTCTTCAGAGAAAAACGGCCTATTATAGTTAAATTGGCTCACTTCAAAGACAAACAGCATGTGCTATTATTGAGCAGCAAATTTAAAAATACTGGCTGCAGCGTCTCTGAAGATTATTCCCCCAACACTCGTCTTGCGCGTAAGCACCTCTATGAATATGGTAAACGTAATAAGCTCACTTTTAAAATGCGGTATGACAGACTGATATCCGGTAATAATACATATGTATTTGACCCTACCACTAACAACGCAATTGAGGACAAGCCCTAGCAATTACCTCGAACCAATCGCACAGTAAAGCCGTCTGATCGCTCCCAGTTATCTTTCTTGTTCCCAAACAACCTTAGTGTAATCCCAAAACGCGACTCATTATGTAGCATGGTTGAATCATGCTCCGCTAATATAGTTTTATGGACCGGAACTTGGCTTACCACTGCAGTTAATGACACGGAGATATTGCCCTCCCTTCCCAATTTTGATATATTTCGAACGGACCGTAGTGACCTGACGGCTGGAGGAGTTCTTATTGCTACTGATCGCTTATTACGTTGCTCTCGTGTGAACATTCTAACCCCGTTTGAAATGATATGGCTTAGTTGTGATGCATCATATCCACATGTTATAGTTAGTATATGTTATCGTCCTCCAAACTGCGATTCTTCATTTAATTATTCATTTCACGACGCTTTGAGCAGAATAACAACCCTCTTTTCCAACACTCCAATTTTATTGTTTGGCGATTTCAATTTCCCATATATCATAGTGTGACGAAGACGAAGCTGGCAGTGGCGCGGGACGGAGTGCCCGCGCTAGGCCAGCGGCCATTAAAATCTTCTCATAGCCATCGTTCACCACGCCTCATTCTTCGGCTGGCCGCCGCGTTACATTTGGTGGAGGTGCGGGGTAAGAGGACGTTGCGATTCAGAATCACAGCGGTGATAGGGCAGGCGACGTAGTCTCCATCAGGGACGGGAGGAGAAGGCGACATAGGGATGTAGACAGCAGCTTGTGGCGGGAGACGAGCAAACTCGGTGGATTGAAGGCGAGGTGAGCTGGTGGAGTCGTCATTGCACAGGGGCAGATCCAATCGGAGAAGGCCTGAGGAACAGTCAATAAGAGCTGAATGGGCGGTTAAAAAGTCAAGACCAAGGATTAAGTCCTGAGGGCACCTGGTCAGGACGGTGAACAGAACGGGTATATGACGTCCGGCAATGCTGACTCTCGCAGTGCACATTACAATCACGGCAGCGGGGCTGCCATCGGCGACGCGAACCGTGGACATGGCGGCAGGCGTTAAAACTTTCTTCAGACGGCGGCGCAAAGAAGAGCTCAGGACAGACACTTGGGCGCCAGTATCAATGAGGGCAAGGACCGGGACACCATCCACGAGAACATTCAAGAGATTACGTTGGGCAGCGGGGGTCAAGAGAGGATATTCAGGCCGGGTCAATGATACAGCGTCACCTCCGGGGGCTGCATCGGCTAGTTTTCCGAGAAGTGGCGGGAGGTCGAAGGAGAAGGGCTGCGGCGTGTGGTAGGAGAGCGGGAGCGGCGGCCTAATGGGGAAGGTGAGTGGCTGAACCCACGAGCGTGCGGAGCGGGCTCGTCACGGAGCGGATCGGGACGTGGTGTGAAGCGGCGCGGGCCGTAGTCGTTGCGGCGGTCGACGAAGGAGTAGGGGCGAGGTGGCGGGGACCAACGGCTGCCGCAGTGACGGGAGATGCGTTCGACGCGAGAGCAAGTAAAACAGATCGGCCTGTCATCAGAGGTACGCCATTCGGCAGGATTGCGATATCGGTACCGAGGCGAGAAGCTGCCACGGTAAGTGGCAGCTGCGATCACTGGAGGGTCCGGGCTGGCATTAGCGTTGTCCACGACGCGAGAAGGGACGGCCATGTTCGCAACCTCCTGTCGAACGACGGCTTGGATGAGGGCCAAGGTGTTGTCCGGCAGTGGCAAGGAAGAAACAGCGGGCGTCATCGCCTCCAGTTCGCGGCGCACGATACGGGTTAAGTTAGCCGGGTCGGAAGGCTGCCGCAATGTTGGCAGATCTTCACAGGAGGAGCTAGCAGCAGTGTTCGGCAGCCGGTCAAAACGGTGAGAAATGCGTCGGTGTTTGGCTTGCTCGAAACTCCGGCACACCTCAAGAACAGAGGCGACCGTGGAACAGTCTTTGCATAGAAGCAGGTTAAAGGCATCGTCGGCAATGCCTTTCAGTATGTGGCTAACTCGATCTGCCTCCGACATGTCTTTATCCACTTTACGGCACAAGGCGAGGACGTCTTGTATGTACGCTATGTATGGCTCGGAGGAAGTTTGGGCGCGTGACGCGAGGGCCTTCTTGGCGGCGAGTTGGCGGCCGATGGGTTTTCCGAAGAGGTCGCGGAGCTTCTGTTTACAGATGTCCCATGAGGTCAAGTCCTCTTCGTGGGTTTCGAACCACACTCTTGCGGTGCCGGTCAGATAAAATATGACATTAGCGAGCATCAGCGTTGGATCCCACCTGTTGTGCGTGCTGACGCGTTCGTAAAGGGCCAGCCAGTCGTCCACATCAACGTCGTCGGTACCGCAGAACGTGCCCGGTTCGCGGTGGTGGGCGACGACGACCGCTGGCGGTGTTGACGGAGAGTGAGATGGCTCGGACTCGGTAGACATGGTGGCGAGACGGCAGCCACGGCGGAGAGCCAGCTTGAGGTCGGGGATCGAATTTAGCAACCTCCACCAAATGATCCAGCCGTCAGCTCCTGGCACCCTCCGGCCCGGATGCTTCGTGGACCGGGACTCATTCTCTCATCTTTCTCATCGTGGCGGCCAGCACTGCGCCATCTTCTACATACTGTTGCACCCCCCACTCAAGACCATCGCCATTCCGCCGTCTGTTCGTCACCGATCGGGACGATCGCTCGGAGGCCTCGGGTAGTGTGACGAAGACGAAGCTGGCAGTGGCGCGGGACGGAGCGCCCGCGCTAGGCCAGCGGCCATTAAAATCTTCTCATAGCCATCATTCACCACGCCTCATTCTTCGGCTGGCCGCCGCGTTACAATATGGTCTGATCTTGCTTCCACACTTTCGAAATCTAACCCTGGCAGCGATTTTGTGCACACCTGTCTTACTTTCGGGCTAGATCAGTTAGTGGACCGTCCCACTCGAGTGACTGACCATTCTGCTAACATCCTGGACCTTGTGCTGACGTCGCAACCTGATAGCTTCTCACCCATGACTTATCTAGACGGTCTTAGCGATCACTTGTCTATTAATGCTACATTTTCTTGCCAGTTACAAAATAACAAAAGGATAAAGAAAACGTTTGCTCTTTATGGCAAAGGTGATTACATAGGTTTCAACCGCGACCGCACTGCTTTTTCTGAAAAATTTAAATCTGATTTTTCGCTCCGCTCTCTTGAAGCTAACTGGTTACTTTTCAAGTCTGAATTGCAAGACCTAATCAGCATATATATGCCGGCTATCACCATAACAGAACGCCTTAATTCTCCATGGTATAACAACACACTCAAAAGACTAGGCAACCGAAAGAAGCGACTATTTCGTGCAGCTAAAGGTATAGGCACGGTCCAGGTTTGGAACATGTATCACACTGTCGCTACTATTTATGACACCGAGGTAGCTCGAACTAAGAATAACTTCTTCTCTACCACCTTACCTAACATGCTGCACGATAATCCCATGCGCTTCTGGAAAACAATAAGCCCCTCTACTTCTAATGTAATTTCATTCACTGATAATTCTGGAGCTTCCATTCCCGAATCAGACGTTCCAAATAACCTAAACCATACTTTTTGCTCCCTATTCTCAGAAGAACCTCTTGATAACTCCCCTGAAACCCCATACTTTCCCCATGCGCCTATGGAAAACATCATCTTCGACCCTTGCGGTGTTGCTAAAATCATAGACACACTAAAGAATTCTTCATCCGCAGGTGTGGACGGCATAAACGCTAAAGTTCTCAAAAACACCAAAGACCATTGTAGTATCATCTTATCTTTAATTTTTCAGCAGTCGCTTTCTTCGTGCTCATTACCACGCAACTGGAAATCGGCAAGGTCATTCCAGTCTTCAAGAAAGGTAGGCAATCTTCACCACTTAACTATAGGCCAATTTCATTAACCAGTGTTTGTTGTAAAATCATGGAGCACATAATATATTCGCATACTACCCATTTCTTATCATCGAATAACTTCTTTCACCCTAACCAACACTGCTTCCGTAAAGGCCTCTCCTGTGACACCTAACTTGTTCTCTTTCTTCATGATATACATGCATGCCTCGATCGTAACATTCTTACGGATTCCATATTCCTAGTTTTTGAAAAAGCTTTTGATAAAGTCCCCCATAGGAGCCTAAAACATAAGCTCTCACGCCTAAATCTGCATCTTTCGGTTCTGGATTCTGTTCTGTGTAACTGACCGCCATCAATTCGTCCACGCTTATTCACATTCGTCATCCCTCTCTTCTGTCTTCTCTGGCGTTCCCCAGGGCACCGTATTAGGACCACTTCTATTTCTAATCTACATAAATGATTTACCGTCTAATATCAGGTCTAATGTTCGATTATTTGCTGATGATTGTGTTCTTTACCGCCCAATTATTGATCACACTGACATCACCATCCTTCAGGAAGATCTTGTTCGTATCGACGATTGGTGCCGCACTTGGCTTATGTCACTAAATTGTACTAAAACGTCCCTTCTTTCTTTCCATCGCCGTCGCAACCACCAGGATAATATCTACATTATTAGCAGTATTCCTATCATATCAATTGACCCCTACATGTACCTTGGCATCCGCTTAAGTAAAGATTTATCCTGGTCCCGTCACATCCATCATGTTAGTAATTCAGCAAATCAAGTTCTCGAGTACTTACGGCGTAACTTATCAATAGCTCCCCGTTCGATAAAACTTCTTGCTTACTTAACTTTGATATGTCCTAAACTTGAGTTTGCATGTGCAGCGAATGATCTTTCCAATGCTAACCTTATCACTATGCTCGAATCTGTCCTGAACCGTGCTGTCAGATTTATTTGTTCTTACTACTCTTATCACACTAGCGTTTGTGCATTAAAATCCCAGCTCATTCTTCCCACGCTAGTCTGCCATCGCAAAATCGCCCGTCTTTCCTTGTATCACAGATTTTTTCACACCTTTAACCACGATGCCCCCCGTATCACACGCGCTCATCGGATGTCCCGAAACTCCCACCCAAACGCTGTCTACCCCGAGAAATCTCGTACTGTAATATATCAGCAGTCTTTCTTCCTTAGAACAGCCAACGACTGGAATGGCCTTCCATCCGAGGTGGCGACCATAATCAATCCAGTCCATTTCAAATCCGTCATCGAAGATCATCTGTGTCCAAAATAATAGAATTTTGTCAGCTCACCCCTCACGTAATGTCCTTGTGGACCTTTAAGGAATAATAAATAAATAATGAAATAAATAAGTAAGTAAATAAATAAAAGAGAATCAACGAGAGGCAAACAGGGACAAAGAGAATAAAAGAGAAACAACCAGAGGAAAAGAGGAGCAAAGGGGCAAAGAGAATAAAAGAGAATCAATGAGAGGCAAACAGCGGCAAAGAGAATAAAACAGAATCAATGAGAGGCAAAGACGGGCTAAGAGAATAAAAGACAACCACCTGGAGGCAAAGAGGGGTAAAGAGAATAAAGGGAATCAACGAGAGGCAAAGAGGGGCAAAGAGAATAAAAGAGAATCAACCAGAGGCAAAGAGCGGCAAAGAGAATAAAACAGAATCAACGAGAGGCAAAGACGGGCAAAGAGAATAAAAGACAACCAACTGGAGGCAAAGAGGGGTAAAGAGAATAAAGGGAATCAACGAGAGGCATGGAAGGGCAAAGAGAATAAAAGAAAATCAACGAGAGGCAAAGAGGCGCAAAGAGAGGCAAAGAAAAGTGACGAATGCCGAGGAAGCGTCAATGCTCACGCACTCCTCCAATGCGGGTAGCCGCAGTGATCTCTAATTTTTTTCTGCAGATTAGAAAATGGCAAGAATAGTTCATTGCGACAAGTCTGGGAATGGAGATCACCGCTGCAACTTTAGGTCCATTTAACTATCAAGTATCTCATGCAAATTATTGGATAGCATGAAACAAACGGCAACCTCCACCAAGATAAACGAGTCACTTCAACGTTTCAGCACAGCTTTCCCAAAAAATTACCCACAGTCGCTCAGCTAGACGCGTTAGTACATGACGTTTCACTAAGCTTCGGCCACCAAAAACAAATCAATCCCATTTTATTGGACTGCTCTAAAGCATCGGACGGTGTACGACTTAAACACCCCGTTATACGCTAGAATCTGCACTAGGCTAAGGATCAATCATAAATTGCATCGAAAGCTACTTAACTAATTTTTAACAGTTTGTAGAACTTCAGGCTGAAAAGTGCAGCTCAACTGGAGACACGTCCGGTGCACCTCAGGGAAGCGTACAACCTCCTATTTTGTTCATAATCTTCATCAATGCTTTACTTGCTAACGTTCCTGTTTACATGAAGGTTTTTGCCGACATTTGTACAATTTATCGCAAAATTAATTCGCTGGATGATTAAGCAACGCTTAGCGATGCATTAAAATCGGTATTTGAATTATGCGGTAACTGGAAATGAGTCTTAATATCGAAAAATCAGCCCTCTTACGAATGCCCAGGAAGCAGAGAGTGCATTGTTTTTCATACTCACTAAACAATATCCCGCTCTCAGCAGTTACACCGCATAATTACCTTGGTTTCTATATCATCTGATTCTAAATGGGAATCTCACGGGAGCTTCATTACGTCATTAGCAATAAACGGTCATTGTTTTCTAAAAGACTCGCGCCTCCAAGAAGCAGCATCAGACATTAAATTACTTTCCTACTATACATTTGTCAGACCTGTACTTGAAAATGTAAATGTAGCTTAGTTTCCGTTTACAGAACAACTGTTAAGGGAACTAATGGGAGTTCAGAAATTAGCTGTAAGATGTACCCATAATCAATAAGAACAAACTGTTTGACCCATAAATTGAATACACAGCTCTGGAACGCGCGTGTTAAAAGCACTAGATATTACTTTATCAACAAATTCATAACATGATGAACACAGCTAAACGCATATTTCAAAATCAGGAAGAATAGTAACACGGCGAAATCATATACAATTACTTGAAGGTTATCGACTCAACACAGACTGTTTTAGAGATTCATTTTTCCGTGAGTCATTAGAGAATGGAACACCGTAACAATAAGCGAAAAACCCTCCTCGTTAGAAAACGTTTACTCATGAAGCCCACCTAGTAGCTCAATTTGAATAGCAAGCACCATTTCAACTGCTTCAGTGCTCTGTATTAACTAACCAAAACTGCGCATTTTCATTTATAATGAATCATGTGTTGTTTTTTTGTTTCATTTTACTCCATGTTAATCGTAACCAGTTGTTAGAAGTTATTAGAACCAGTTATTAGAGCAGTAACCAGTTATTAGAACCGGACTGCCTCTGTGTACATACTGTTTGCAAGGCTGAATACTAGGTACCTTTTTCTGTTCGTGTATTGTGCCTTTCCTGCGATGATCTCGACTGGAATTGTCCGCCACAGTGACTCAGTAGTTATAGTGCTCGGCTGCTGTCCCGAAAGACGCGGGTTCGATCCCGGCCGCGGCGGTCGAATTTCGATGGAGGCGAAATTCTAGAGGCCCGTGTACTGTGCGATGTCACTGCACGTCAAAGAACCCCAGATGGTCGAAATTACCGGAACCTTTAACTACGGCATCTCACATAGCTGTATTCGCTTTTTCGACGTTTTCTTTTTTTGAAATGGACGGAAAGGCAGGGAGGTTCAGCAGGCGATGCACAGTAGGCTACCCTGCACTTGGGGAGGGTAACAAAGGGGAAAAAGGAGAGCAGCAATGAAATGAGTTTTTCAAGTGTCTGTAACCTAACTAAACCAAACCCTATTGAGATTGGCAATGGGTTTTTTTAGTTGATATATGGAATAAATTAAGGATCTATATAACAAATTTTATATGTTATTAATGAACTTTCTTGACCTTCTGGAAACAATTCTGAACATAAGTATTTACGCGGAAAGAGTTCAGCAAAGAAAATAAAAATTTTCTGACACACTAGCGGCGCGCGAATTGTGCTGAATATAATGCATGGACTTGAGTACGACTGCCTTTACTTTATTGCTATAAGAGTGCCCTGAAATAGCAGGAAAATAAAAATATAAGTATTTTAATTAAACACATGGACGATAGTAACGTTCAATTCTGTTTTTTTTTTGCCCGCTTTGAAAATAAATTACTTGCTTGCACAGATAGTTTGCAAATAAACACTGATTTTGACTCGTTGTATAACTCAACAGCGTACACACATTACGTTCGCTGCTCATTGTTTCTGGTACGAGAAACGGTAAACACCGATCTAAATAGTCGGTAAATGTCAACTAACTTTTGCCTAAACTTCCCTGAGAAAATAGTAATGTCGACACAACTTGCGCTGCGTCTGCGGTTCTTATGTGATAAAATAGTTTTTTTTTTTTCACTAGAAATCTACTAGACGAGATGAGTGCATTTCTAGCGCGTTACGCCAAGTCAGGTAGAATTATTCTACCCGCAGTGTGTGGGATGTTAGGGGGACAGCCTGCCTGGGCAATGAACGACTCCATAAATGCTGAGTGCTGCAGTTTCAGAGTACGGCTTTCTCACGTAAATTTGGTGGCTCTGACAGTCAGTTTCCCGTGGTGATTACTTATCTCGATTTCTGCGCTGACGACACACAGCCAATTGTTTTTTCCTGAACGACAACTGCAGGCCATTCGCATCGGGCTGTTAACTACAGTTTAGGGCATGTATACACAATGATAGTAGAACATTAAAACACATCTTCAGGTCGTCCGTTCTTCACACTAACCTATTGGAACTATAATGTCACTGGTAATGATGCATTCACCCTTCAAATCTATTCATGCAGTAGCCCCGCCGCGGTGGCTTAGTGGTTACGGCGCTCGGCTGCTGACCCGAAAGACGCGGGTTCGATCCCGGCTGTGGCTGCTGAATTTCGATGAAGGCGAAATTCTAGAGGCCCGTGTACTGTGCGATGTCAGTGCACGCTGAAGAACCCCAGGTGGTCGAAATTTACGGAGCCCTTCACTACGGCGTCCCTGACAGCCTGAGTCGCTTCGGGACGTTAAACCCCAATAAACCAAACCAAACCTATTCATGCAGTAGTTCAGCACGCGCGCACACACACACATACACATGCTCTCTCTCCCTCTCACACACACACACACGCCCTCGCGCGTGCGAGAAACAAACCGGATCCGAAAGCCGGACTGCAGACTTTTCTTACCCTTTATTGTTGGTGATTGCAAGAAA
Organism: Amblyomma mixtum; assembly: GCF_055824585.1. NCBI lineage: Eukaryota > Metazoa > Arthropoda > Arachnida > Ixodida > Ixodidae > Amblyomma > Amblyomma mixtum. Next base: position 38,296,402 of record NC_143015.1, on the reverse strand, counting down.
ATGCAATACACAAAAATGACGAGAACCGTCGTCCCGCCTCTCTTTTTCCTCGAGCCGAGTCGTACTTCTTCCACTCGACGTTTGCGTCACTCGTTGATGATGATTGGTGCGTCTAGACTTGAGCAAGCCTCGTCTCTGTTCTGTTTCCTGCCCGTTGCCAGGCGCTTTCTTGCCAGTCGCCACTGCAGAGCGCTGTCCTAAGTTCACATTGTACTTTTGCGTGCGTGAATGTGTGGATGTCACTACGTTCGTTCTTGCAAGATGCCAACGCAGACAGCGGGTCTATTCGTATTTTTTTACGAACGTCTCAGTGTTTCTCTATTGAGAAAAATGACCCTGTGGTTTGTTGCTGCTCGACAGTGCTAGTAATATTTCACCGCAGACCATTTGGCGTTTCCAAAACGAAACATATCGCAAAATTGTTCGAAGTACTTTTTAAGAGGGGCGATGTCACGTGCCTCGGCGGCAGTGAACATCTACTCCTGGCCTGCACACGCAGTATAAGGAAAGCAAAACTGTGTACGTAAGTAAATTTTTTATGGTCGGCTGACGGACATCACTTCGTTTATAGCTTCATTTGTACATTTGCGCTAATTCGAAAAACCTGAAAAAAAAATGTGTTTTTCTAAAGGCTGGCTTGGGCTGAGGTGGCGAAAAAAAATTGAAAGGGGTACTTAAGCTCCGCCTTAAAGGTATGACGCCTTAACTAATGCTTTAAAGACCGTATATGCAGAATCGGCCATTTTCTACTTAACAATCATGGATCCCTGGGAGCCTTCCTACCAATCCTGGAACAGTGGTGCAGCGGTTAAGCGATGCGCCATTGCCCAGGTGCTGCCTCCGGTGGGACTTGTGCGACCAGGTTGATCTTCCCGGCAATCTCTTGCAACTCATTAATTCAACTGCTACGTAGAGTTTCTTACTATTACCTAGAGGGAACGCTGGCGCCCCGTCTATGGGAGTTTGCATGGAGACTCCTCGAGACCACTTCAGCCACCATGGGCGCTCAAAGCATCATGGGGCGGTGAGCTACCGACTGCAGACCTACAACTTTTGGCCAAAAAAATAATAGAAAAATAAAGCTCTTCGATAACTACAAATGTCTTAACATTCAATATCTTGTCTAATAATTGCAACAAACGAGCAGAAAAGCATTTAAGTGCAGCTTGCCCAAAATAAGAGATGGCTAGCTTTCCTATTGGCCAAGTAATTAACACTACAAAAACTAATATTTCGTAATTAACAGGCGCACTATTAAAATAAATATGTTTTAAAAAAATGTTGTTGCTTAGGTACTTTAAGAGGTTTCTTAAAGGCATTTTGAAAAAAGAAACCTTTTATTGGCGTCGTGTGCTGTTGCGCTTTCGCTACTATGGCTTTTGCACACTGCCTTCGCGCGGAAGTCGTCTGCGCACACACGAACAGCGTTTTTGGAATGAATCATCGCAGTAGTGCCACTCCGTGTTCCCAAAAAAATACGACTGTCCCGCAACAAGTAGCTCACCGCCCCATGATGCTTTGAGCGTCCATGGTGGCTGAAGTGCAGCGCTGCCAGCTTTCCCTCTAGGTAATACTGAGAAACTCTATGAACTGCTACCGGCCACAGTGTGCAGTTTAGTACAATCAATTGGGCAGGTTGTGATGACGTCGCAATGTTACGTGAACTACGGGCCCGCCTACCTCTTAGGTTGCGTCTCTCTGGGAATTTCTCTCTGGAACAGACGAAAAGAATAATACGCTGATAGAATGTCCACAATGAAAAGCAGGTGTTGTGTAATTTCTTCTAGTAGTGTCTTCAACACGCAATTTCTTGCAGCAAACTTACTTTATTATACTCGCTGCCCTGAATCATGCACGGGTAAAAAACGGCGGATCACAGTGCACTGTCCTCTAGATAGATACGAGACCCGTCTCCTTTCAAAGCGCGCCCGTGAAGCATCAGTGCCTGAATTTATTGGAGATATCACGCGTAACTTATAAAGAATTATTCATTAAGAGAAGCCGTTTTTGTTAATGTCATATATCAGAATGTAACTCTAATATCATATCGAATGGCACGCTGTTTAAAAGACATAGAATTAGCCGTAGTGGTTTGACCGCTTCGTGCATCTTCCACATAGCGCTCCCTGCGCTAGATGCTCAGCGATCAGTTATATATAGACGGAAATGAAAGTTAGCGGAAATCTTTTATGAAGGCAGAAAAGCTCCACGTCTTCTGTATTTTATGGCCACGTGGCAGAGCAAAACATGGGGATGTCTACGGACATACTGACCTGGAAGTATTTGTTCGGCTGAAAAGGAAATAAGAGATCACGTGCTTTGAAAGAAGAAAGTTCAGGAGATATATGAGACCGCTTTACGATTTTCTTCGTATTACAAGTCCGTTCTGCTGCCGCAGTCACTTTTCTCTTCTGTTCTCACATTATGCTGTATATTAAAGTATTTGCACAACGCGGAGTTAGACGAAATAGTTAATGCAACCTCCTCTTCCTCCCTTCCTCGTTATAACGCATGCCCATGCCCGCTATGCGAACATGCACTGCAAGCAGGGATGCCTATTTTTCTTTGTTTCTCTAGATCTTATATCGAATGCAATGCATGTCATCATTACTCATATATGGATGTCAATAAGAGGACACCAAGACATGCTGTACAAGATAGAGTGTACCCAGAGTGCATTCAAACCGTAGCCCCCTGGCTGGCGTGGACATTGCGATGCTTGCACACCAGAAAGCGATGGCGGCTGTTAACGCCAGCAAACAGTAGATGTACCGGAGATAGTGGTACGGAGGATGAAATTGTTCTGCATTTGCCGATGCGTCTACAGACTCAAGGAGGAATTCTCATCAATTTGCCACAAAGTGGTAGCAGTTAGCGCTGCAAGTGGGCGAGAGGTTGCTACGGCATTCTGGGTACGCTGTTTTTAGGCGTGATAAATTTGATGGCGAACTGACATCAGGCTGCAAGACAGCGGGGCCAACCACTCATTTATACTCGGCAGAAAATTCAGAGGATGTCAAAACTCTGCGTGAAACGGTCCCTCGAATAAAAGGTATCTGACCCTTCCCAGACTTTTCAGGGAAAGTGGCCGGTATTAATTAGAGTAAGGAATATATAAAAGCTGCTCAATGTCATGGCACTATTTCTTGCAACGATACTCTGCTTCAATAGCAGTTCCTAGAACTGAGAAGCTGCGCTAAACGTAAAACTATTAAGAGGCTCTAGTTTGGAGCAAAAAAAGCAAAGTAGCACGTTCGTGATCTCTCTAGGCTTTCTGTCTTAGTAGAACCTCCTTCACTGTGAGCTCCGGCTCCCCGTCTGAGCTTAAGTGTTTATACAGTGCTTTAGCTAACTTGGTTTGCCTGATATGAATGCCAGGGAACACGATTCCCGGCGAAAGCCTGGAAGAGATGCCTTTATTCCTACAATACTAATTTATGTAGTCGTGATTATCAGCAGTTCTTGCGCCATTTTGCTCATTTTTCAGGAATTGATGCACAGGGCCAGTTTCGCCTTCATACTGGTCAACGACCTGCATCAGAAAATCGGGCATTCAGCGCAGTTTATAAACAGGCGTCAAGCAACTCGTGGCCTTGAAGTGCTATACCAGCGGACAGTTCAATGAACCTGACCGGAGCGGAAGAGCATGAAATGAAAATCGGTTACGCACACCAGAAAGTTGGAGCTCTCTTTTTTTAAAAATACTTTAATTATGAAACGACTGAAATTTGCGTCCTCCCATGAGTTTTCGGAACCCCGTCCTATATCGGTGCAGAACTGAATGGTTATTAGAATGCAGTTGTAGCGAGAGTAAATTCTTTTATTTTATTTAGTGGACACCTTGAATCCTGTAACGATACACGTTCTTCAAGCCACATTTGAAGTTTTACAGTTATTTATGCCCTCACAGCGGCACCAAAAGAATAAACGACCTCTAGAAACGGCATGATTACATCTCATTCACGTTGTTTTTATACATTCGTTCCCAGGTATCTTAATTTTAATATTAATCAATATAGCTTGAGTAATGTGCAGCTGCGAAAGTTTAGTTTATAAGTTTTATACAGCTCAAGCATACGACTGGTTTTTAGCAAACGTCCTGACAGCGTTAGGAGGCGAAGCGAAAACACTGTGGTGAAGCGACTGACTCCCGCGTGGATGGTTGCTATATTAGGTGACACAATTTTTTCTGCAACTTATAGAATTCTTATTGTGCGATAAACAGAGACTGAAAACTTCTCCCCGCGATTTTAAACTTTAAAAAAATCACAGAAAATAAATTTTTGCTTGTGTGTAAAATGGCTGAAGCATAACACAGCCTCACCCATAATATCGGATGCCGAGCAAGGGCCGAACATTGCGCTGAGGCAGGCGAAATTCTGTCAACTAAAGCAAAACTTCTCAAAATTGGAGCAACAAAAGCAAACGATGAATTATCAAAATGCAATATAGTCTGCGGAGTGATAAAGAAGTATCACATAGGCTTAATGTATTGACAAAATATCATTCACGTTCTCTGATTCTGGCATTAATTATGAAGTCAGGAGAAAGTGGCAAGGCTTTGCTGCATTTGTGGCACTATTTTTTGACAGATAAGTAATGACAGTATGCTAGCAGTTAATTCTTTAGGAAGACCTCTTCTATTCACCAGCAACGCTTTGACTTTATGGGGAAAGTAATCGTGTAGGCAAGTGTCAGCTCCCTGGGATTACGCTGTCCTTGATCAAATGAAAAATGAGGAAAGTGAGAACGTTCAACACCTGCAAAATAAAATCTTATCATGTTTTCTGCACCATTATAGGCTAACATTGTTAACCAGCGGATTAATATACATTCAGGCCAGTTTATTTTTCCACATTTACAAAGAGATGTTCCAACTTTCAACAAAATATGAGAAGTAAGCAGTCAGCTTATTTCATCTCGCTTCAAATAAATCTTTGAGGTGCGAAAGAGCGCTGAATAAAGGATAATAAAAAAAACGGGTTACTCTCGATGCGTAAGAGCACATTTCACAAAGGCTGTCGACGTGCTTGCAAGAAATTAGCTTTTTTATCTTGTTCATTTCTAGAGTGAGCAGTTGTCAGTCTTTATATACGTCAGACTTTGCAGTGCAACTCTGTTAGCTTTCGCGTGTAACGCTTTACGTCCAGCAGATCTCAGTAGAAGCAACAGGCCCTATTGAGACATGTTTGGTTAAAAATTTGCGTACAAAGTACTTCACTACAGATCTGTCGTTGCCATTGCAAGCTGCGTTAGAGAACTTCTTCCCTTTTAATGCATCGGCAAGATCTCGTTGCAGCCTCTAAATTCTACCACTCAGCTTGACAGGAAGATATTTAGCATGCTTCCAGAGCTTTTGTAACAGACTGACCCCTTGCTAAACTGGACCACAAAACAAAAAACTGTTCTCGGAAAAATTCATATTCCATAGATGACCCCTGGTAAGACATACATACCGTTGCAATCAGAATCAGTCTTTGCTGGCATGTGAAAATGATGTGTGCAGCATATATCATACAGAAGGATTCCCGAAGTCAGTGACGGTGCTGGCAACTCTGATGAAACATGTGGAGCCTCCACGGTTTGAAATGAATCTATAAAAATAAGCACATATTACGCACGCATAAAAGGAAAATAAAAATAAAAACAGAACATATGTATTATTGTACAGAACCAGCCATACTAATGCAGTAATTAAATCTTAAAGAAGTGTGTCTAAGATAGGATGATATACATAATAGAAAATAGAAAAAAACAACAAAAAAATCAGTCTGGGAATTCATCACTAAGAATTATACGTATAGAACGTGTCTTGAAGTTACAGAGTTAACATTTTTTAGCACATCTAGCGCCGTTAGAACTCAAGGCTAGACCCGAGTGCTAGCCCACCATGTAAGATAAGACAAAGGCGCAGTCATTGGGAAGACACATCGTAGCAGGTTTGATCTGCGACAATTCGCTGCCATCACCTTCAAGGTGCTTCTAAGTCGTGTAAGTGCCCAAAACAACACGATATGATTTCTAACGGAAACAGACCCGCAAAAAAAAATTTGGCGAGGAGATACCTGCGAGTTGTTGCCCATGACCGTCTACCAAAATATACGCACAAGAGCCTTGATTTTTCGCGTCACTTGTCGACCGTTAGGCTAGCACAGATTCTGCATGTTTTCTACTGAAAATATGTGAATAGTTTGCTCAGACCAGTTTTCGAGGATTTCTTGTGAAGTCCTTCATCATATCGTACCATGAAGCATCTAATCTGTTCGCCACGGTCAGATTACTAAACAAAAAAATAATGCATGGTTTGAACGACAACGCAAAACCTAATTTGCCGTTTAGAAGGCCATGGTTGCTGATGGGTAATTCTATGACAATCAGGATTTAGAATGCGGTACGTTCCAGCTTGCTGGAACGTAAAGCACCCCCCACTCTTGTAGCTTTCATTCTTCGAGAGCAGAAACACCGATCACCATAACTTAGGCGCAAGTTCTGAAATGCTTTGTAATAGTCATGTCTGCTTCCTTTTCCTCGCCTCTTGTGTCGAGAAGAATTTAAAGAATATGAAAAAATATCAGACTAGTGACCTGGTCGTGGCCTTGCCAGCAAAAAAGCAAAAAATGTCAGTTTGTTTCCGCACTATGACTATCGGATATTTATATTCATTTTCTCGAAAAATAACGCCATGTAGCGCATTGGGCAGCATGCAAACGCGCTATTGGTTTAGAAAGGTTAACAACACGCGTGTTGAACGTACCAGCAAGACAGAGCACAGGCGAAATAAGTCATCAAATATTTGAAATTTACTCCACTCACAGCATAGCAAGCAAAGCTTATGAAAATAATTTATGCACTGGCTGCGCAACTGAATTTACGTAACCTAATGAGGCCGCCAATGATTGACATCGAGGGCCGATCTGTCCTTGTTGCAAGGTTGTCCGAAGAATACGCGAAATAATTATTAAATAAGAACCTTGTACTGCAAGGTCTTGGTGCTGTTCATGCGGACATGCCCTAAAAACAATATTCTATAATAAAGTAGAATATCGGTTCTAAATTAAGGACGGAAATTACCTATCTAAAATAAGAACAGAAATGTTCTCATGTTCGTAACAATGTAGCGACTGAAACGACTCAACATGCGCACTTGTAACTGTTTAACATTTTGTACTGTCAGTTTCTAATCCTAGGGTAGCACTAGAATTGTAACGATTGTAACGAATAGGTTCAAATACAACTTGCTTTAATTTAAAGACATAAGCATGCACACCCAGTGCGGTGAAAAAACAGTTTAATAATTATCATTTATGTGCACGACTAACAACAACGTTTATCTCTGGTGTTTTGACCACTTGGTTGTAGAACTTAGGAACGTAAAGAAATCCCGCGCACTATTCATATTTTTATTACAACAAACGTGAAACTTTAGTTTTAAATATTAGATATATGCAAAGTATCATTTTCAAAAGTTCCCTGTGAAATTAGTAATGTGCACGCCACCTTTACTTGCCTGTGGCGATTCATAAACTGATAAAATGAAAACAATTTTTTGATGGCAATGTTTGCGACAAGAATAGTGAATTTCTCGAGCTTTATGGTAAGTCTGAGAGCATTATTCTACCCGCTTGTTTGTGCCGTGGAAATGAAAGACTCCTAAGGCTTCTTCAGAGTGTTGAAATTTCAGAGGAGTGCTTTCGCGCGTAAATTGAATGCCTGTGACAGCCACTTCCCCGTCCTCCTTTGTTACCCCCAGTTTTCTCCTTTGTTAACGTCAGTTTCTGCACTCACCAGACACAGCCTTTCGCATTTCCCAAAGCGGCTAATGCGGGTCCTCTAAATTTGCCTGCCAAACGGAGAGTAGGTTAGAGGAATGAAAGACTTGCCCAAAGATAAACATATCTATCTCTCTTATGCTCTTTGCATTTTTATGAGATACACTTAAGTGCTCGGAATTTAACGTCGTATGGTAATGATGCATTCGACCCCTAAATGCATGCAGGCAGTGATTCTGAAGCATTGGTTATAGCTGGGTGTCACCCCCGGCTGCTTTCTGGTTCCCCTGACTGAAGCATTAACAGAGGAAGAAACAAGCTTAGGATAGGAAAAGCCAGACTTTTCATACCTCTTCACTTGCGTTGATAGCAGGAAAGTGCAATCTACAACAATGACGAGAACGTTCCTCCCGCTTTGCTTTGTTTGTCCAACCGGGTCGTGTTTCTGCCGCTTGACGTTCACACCACGCGCTCATGATGATTGGTGCGTCTATACTTTAGCAAGCTTCAAGTCTATTTCTTATGATTACCCGTGACCAGGGGTTCCCTTGACGGCGCATCTTTCTTCGCAACGCCACTTTCATTTTACATTGTGCTTTTATTTGCACGGAAGTGTGGATGTCACGGCATTCGTGCTGCGCGGATACTAACGCAGACACCGGGTATATTCCAATTCTGTGAAGCACCTCGCGCTGCATTCGGACAGAAAGAAACGACTCATCGGCGTTTTATTGCTTGACTGTGTCCCTGAGATTTCCCTGTAATACTGTTTTTGGATCCCGAACAGTACAATTCTTGAAGGGTACTCGACTGCTATTTGAATAAAGTATTTTCACATGTCTTGGTGAGAGCACCGGCTACAGGCCTGCATGGCCGGAAATAAAAAAAAACATTCTCTGGACGCGATAAAAATGTATTGTGTCAGCTGAGAGACATCGGTTTATTTTTGAGCTTCATTAGTGTCATTGCCCTATGTAGGAAAAACTTGTAATAAAGCACATCTCATAGAAGGCTGGCTCATCTTGAGATGGTGAAAATAAAATCAGGGCCAAAATATGCATGTAGAAAAGTTAACAGTTGCCCTAACTAATCTTCAGTTTTCGCATAATTTTTTTTTGTGTCATGCTTTTGCTCGTTATCCGAAGAATCGTTCTCTCCTGGTTTTTGTGGACAGGTTTCAGCCTAAAAGTTTTGTCGATTATTCTTTATTTTAGCATACCCATATCCAAAGTACAGAATGGTCTTTCTCACCAGCGCATTTTTCTTTCTTGCGTCCCGATTAATTAACGGAGACAGCTCAGATTTCCCTGTGATATGTCCGGAATACGAGCGTTAAACGTTTTCTGCCACAGTTGATAGCTTCACGGCACAAAACGGAATCATGATAGCGTTATATGAGTAAAAAAGGTTGGCTGAGCTGCTGAAGTCTAGGAGGACCGATGATGCAGTTCCAGCGTCTAAGCAATATTAGATCTGTGTATAATAAACGTACAAACAACGGCCATTTCCTCCCCTTTCAACGAAAAAAAAAAACAAGTTCTAAAAGCAAATTTAGATATCGCAGAAAATGTTGCACAGATTATAACTTGTAAACCTAACATAATGGCTTAACACCTCACGTACATCCTTCGATGCGTACTTGAGCCGCTAGTGGTCTACGTAAGCTACACTGTGTGCATAGCCACGCAAACTCTAAAAAAGTACTCCAATCACACAGCGGCCAGTGGCGCCGCTTTGTCCGCTAGCACGATATTGTTTCACAGGCATAAAGGCCAGACCACCCAGTATGTTGGGGAAGCTGACACCACATAGGAAAATGAGAAATGTGCCCGCCAGCAATGAGGAGAGTTAAGGGTTAAATAGCTTGCTTATTCGTGTGTAAACTGGTTCCCTCATTTGGTTTTGTTTGCACGCTTCGCATTTCTTCATATCATGTCTTTTTTTATTTTTCTGTATATATGGCATTCGATTTTGAACATAAGTGGTTTCTGACAGGTGTTCCTTATTTTTCGCTTGCCGATTCTTCTGCGGGCTACAGCCTACTTTCATTTGGCTGCTAGGCTTGTGCCGGATTCTCGAAGTATTCTTAATGCATTATTTAGTTTGGACGATCACTCATTTTTGCTTTGTGAAGTTAATGGACAAAATTTAGGCAGGACGTGTCGCAAAGTACTTATTATGCCAAAGATTCGCCGAAACTTGAGCGATTTAGGCCAGAAAGGTCGCCAACTGCTGTACCGCCTTAGTTTTTTCTTTCCTCCAGAAGCTGGGGAACGCTGCTGCGCATTGTAGCTGCACATTCGGCACAATGCGTCTTGCAGGTGGTAGATTTCAGTGTGACAATTCCAAGTGTGAAAAACTGCACAAAATACATTTAACGCGATGGTTATATTAGCAGCCCGGCGTCCTTGTCACTGCAGTAGGAAATAAGTCATATTTAAACGAAGGATTGCATTGCCGATGGAATATACCGTGATATACGCAATATCACACGTAAGGTGCCCATCATTTGCCAATTCTGCAAGGAGAAACGAGTGCAACGAAGGCCTTTTGTGCCGAGGGGGTGCAGCAGGGAGCACAAAATAAGAATAAAATAGAGAGAAAGCAAATGTCTTCTGGCCATTACGGATATTTGCATTAACTGTGGACGCACTAAGCAGTACCAGGGAGACCTTTGAGAAAAGTACCCTCTGCTATTAAACCACATACTACTTTAGCAAAACTCGAACCAGGTACAGGTCATCTCTAAAGGTTTTGTGAGTCGCGTGTAAGATTTTTACTCAAAAATTTGTGCTTACTCAATAACATCACCTTTGGTGTGTTTGACTTTCCCACCCTCTGGAGTGAAGGTTCTTGAACGTTCTCGTACTGTGTGAACTATCGACCAAACAGGACAAACTAGTTTCCCGACAGTTTCAACAGCAAATGAAGGAACCTCCCTTGCCATGAAAGGCGGCTAAAAGCACCGTTTTCATATACTATCACTTCCTCGGTATGCATCTGTCGGGCTCTTATGCACTTTTTTGGTTTGCTGCGCGAAAGTATAACCGCTGTTTCTTTTTTTCTTTTACTGTTGCAGAAAGTCAGAATATCTCTGCTACCATTTTACATGAAACATTCCTGAATGTACTGCGTGGTCTCGAAGTGCGAGAAGAACTGTGCAGCAAGAAATGGAGACAATTCTTCAGGAGGAGGTGCGCCCACCACTGCCAAATATTACCTTTTCTGCTGTTTCGTTCTTTATACGCCAGAGTGCTAACGAGTCGTCAAAATCTTTTAATGAATGGCGACTTAGAATGCTCATTATCTGCGAGCCAAATAAAACGTTAAGATTTAAATGCATCATTGGCCGCATCCAGAGTACGTTCCTTGAAGTTGCGGTTAAAAAAATGTTTCTGGTGTTTCAGCACTGCTAAACACGAAATATTTTAAGAGAACAGTTTTTTGCAGGTGGACACCACAGCCACGTACTTGAAAACGAGTTTGAGGTGTCCACTGACGCCGAGAACCAGTTACGCGCCTTTTCAACGAGACCACAATGTCCTCCATGCCAACGACAATGAACCCCTAGAACGCTGGCGGCCTGTTACTCCAGTGCCGCGTTACTGCCAAAACGTTGTCAACGAAAACTCAAGCAGCGCACATCTATCTGTCACTACCGCCACGCAGTTCAAAGAGCGACGGAGCTTTCCATAGACCGTGGGAGCCAGTTATGTACCGCCGGCCAAATCTTTAGCTGGCGTGCGCGACGGCCACTTTTTCTGCGCTCGTGAGCTTTGAGACGAAGTAAACTTGGGGAAAGCTCAATATTAAGCAGGGGCTTAGTTAACCTCTGCTTAAGTTTGATATCTTAGCGAGTTTGGGACGTCATAAGCTGCAGGAGCGCAGAAAACGCAGCCGCCGCGCACGCCAGCTAAGGATTTGGCCGGCTGTACCTTCCTTTCGTTTTGTGTCTTCGCGTACAGATGGAAGCTCTTTAAGACGACGGTGTGCAATGTACAGCGTGAGATTGTGGAAGTTAAACACAAGGTGTGGTGGACTTCGGTGATAGCATAGTGCTCTCGGGCAGTGGCCAGTGAAGCTGATATATTCGCGCCGCCGTGGGCTCGAAACCCAGTCGCGGCAATATTTGTGTTACTTCTGCAGGTATCGGAAAGCCTTTAGCAGACATCGACTTTTTCAGGATTGCTAGTGAAGTAGTGCTTCCGCACTAAAACAACGCGGACAGCGGTCTGAACAGGATAGTGACCAACAAGAAATACTCACACTAATCGTAATTTTTCTGGTGTTGATATTTATATTTTAGTCCGCTGGTCGTGTTTCTTCATCCCATCCTCAAGGAGACTTTTCTTTTGAATATTGGTTTCTAGTTGTCGCGTACGGCGGCTGCAATCGGCTGCCATCAATGTTTTTTTTTTTGTCGCAATAAGGTTGAAAGCCTGCACAAACATTCCAGGAAATAATTCATGCATAAAAATGATGGTATTACTTGCACAAACCTGAGGTTTCTTTTCGTATAAAAAGTAAAATACGCTTACGGAATGGGCACAGTCTGAAACGCTGGCTTATGGAATGTCTTCTAGTAATGCATTCAGCATTAAAATCCTTGTGCGAAACTAAGTGTACCGTAAATAGTCGTCTAGAATACGCCCTGGTTTCATCAAATTTTCTCAAGTGCGAGATATACGCGTATCAAGCCTATAGCTACACACTACTCTGCCAGTTAATGAAGAAGCTGGCGACAGATACCAATATTTTATTTCCCCACCGCCCCTTTCGCTCTAATCGCCGCCGATCGAGCTCAGCGCATCGGCACTCTCACCTCGGTCGGACGAGCTCGCCTCAATGATGAAGGACAGGTGACGTCGTCAATATGCTGGGGAAGGCCGTTCCAACCTTTAGCTTCACGTGGGAAGAAGGAGCCTGCAAAGGTAACAGTGGTAAGGGGCACGTTTAAGTGATGAGTAAAAGAACTTGTAGCACAGTGATAGCGTGGCTATGCGACGACGAACGGAAAGAGGCGATAGTGCTGATTTAGTTTTTTAGGGCTCAAACACTGACCTCATAGGAGTAAGAAGAATGAATGAACTTTGTAGCGCGGTTTTGAACGGCTTCTAGATCGTTTACGAGGTTAATATGATGCGGGTCCCATATGGCGGATGCATATTCACCCTCGACTAGCTTTAATGTCCGCAGGTCGATTGTTTATGTGCTGAGCGATAGCGATTGCTTTGAAGCGTATCGTTTCCATAGACACAGCGAAGCCGTTGCTCCTCGTATTGCGAGCGTACTCGAGGAGGCCCTCTTCAACTTGCACTCTTTTCCACGGAAGGCTTCCCAGCTTCTGGTAGTCTCGGCGAGGTCTTGCATTTGCATACGTCAGCAATGAACATACTTTTCGTCCACGTCAAACTTGCGCCCGGTCTCCCGTTTACCGTGTTCTTCAGTCTATTTGCCACTTGAAGTTCGAAACCCGCAGTGTAAGACCGTCTGCGCTTGCCCGTTACTTTTCGTTCGCGTTCAAAAGTACGCAGCCTTCCACACAATAGCGTACGAAAAACAACAGATTCCACGAGCACTCCACACTCTGCCGAACTAAGCGCCAAGTAACACAGGCAAATTGCTCTCGGCAATGCACTACAAAAACCGGAAACAGAAAGCCACTGAAACATCCTGTTGCGCAGCCATGATGATAATGGATGCGGTGTGAGAAAATCTAATTTGCGCTATCTTGTAGCACTTTGTGGGATATGACACGTTTCTTGAGCGTTTTAGTTTTTTTTTTGTGGCTGAAAATTGGGGCGCGAAATATAACGAGGAGACTTATACACGAGCATATACGGTATCGAATCCGGTGCCCTGATTTATGTAAGGATGGCAAAAGGGCTGCTTGCAGTGAACTATGTGGGAGAGACATGTGGAAGAGGTCTCGTCTCATAACATGCGCACAAAGAATAAATGATTGCATATGCCAAACTAACGTGTAACTCATAGAGAAGTATTCTAGAGATGAATCCGTTTCTGGTTAATGCAATATATCTGGAAATCAAGTCACGAACCACGCCATGCCGCACGTTACGCTGCATACACAGGGTAGAATTAACCGAAATTGTTTGACCGCTCCGTATACCATTCCCATAACGCTCCCTCCATTACAAGCTGAGCGGTCATTTACATATAGATGAAAGTGCAAGCTCAACGAAACCTTCTAAATATTAGTAGATACGCTACGTGCGCTTATATTGCCTGGCCACGAGGTAGATCAAAGCCCTGTGATGACTGCTGACATACAGACCAGATAGCATTTCTTAGGAAGAAATGCAAACCAAACATAAGGTGCTTTCAAGGAAGACATATGAGATTTCTTTCTGAGGTTAGATCTTGTTAATAAGGCCTGTCAGCCACCACAGGTGTTTTTATCTTTCAGTCTCGGATAAATTACACCGCTTCCGGAGTCTTTATGCGGTGCATAGTAGTAGTAGAAGACGTTTATTCGGCCAAAATTTACAGGCCGAGCATGTCGACCGCCTGGGCGACCACAAGTCGCTGTTCTTCCTCCCCTTCAGCGGCAAGCCAGTCGAGCCAGGTGGAGATGGATAAAGAAGGTGAGGGGTAGAAACCCGACTGCTGAGCAGCCGGGCAATAGAAGAGGCAATTGGCAAGGTCCGCATAGATACAGGGGCAGTTGGGACAGGAAGGGTTCGATCGATAGCGATAGAGAAAGAGGCGACACGGGGTGATGATTGCATTCATTTGAACGTGCCGAAGAAGGCGAGCCTCCGGCACTGTGAGTGATGGATGAGGGGGAGGGTAAAGGCGTTTGTCAAGGCGGAGCTCGAGGTAGACCTCTTTTATGGTGCGGCGAAGGGTGAGCCTCCCACCGGTGCATTATACTATCTGAACGTTGCAGAACAGGTGGAAATTAAGAATGCGATTTCCTCTCCATACTGCACTTAATGTACTGTATCTCCATACCCATTGTGCCTTCTGTCGATGTATGTAGAGCGTGTTTATTTTTCTTAGTTTTCTGGCGCGTTTAGAGTATGGAAGGTATGCTTGGTCATTACTCAGATATGAATGCATATACCTGGTCAACCAAATATGCTCTGAGAGTTAAACTGTGCCGAGATTGGCCGCTAGGGGGCCGTGTAGCACAGACGCACCCCACATCGGCTCCGCACAAAGACAGCGGAATTCTCCAATCGCCAGCATCATCAGCCAAAATTTCACCACCCACGGATCTGCGAATGTGAGCGCTGCACGCCATCAATTTTTGGCCTGCCTACGCCATTTTTCGGGCACCCACGGCCCTTTCTTCTCTGTGACCTCTCCGCCTGAGCGAGGCCTCGCTCCGCTGGGAGCTAGGCCTACTCCGACGGACGCTTCCGCCACCAACGCCATCATGGAGGTGCAGGTGCAGGGCGAGGTTCTTAACCCCAACGACTACGACCCAAGGGACTGGACGCACATTCTTAGTGTGCCTGCCCGCTCCAAGGACGTCCTTTCAACAACCCAACGCCAGGAGGGCGCAGCCTCTGCTACCGGTACCCCCAAGTCTCCTTGCCTTGAAAAATCAGCGCACCTGCAAGCAACGCGCACAGCTGCGCAGCGTTCGCGGCAGCAGCCACCGCTTCCTGCTGCAGATTACAAGATGCAGATTACAAGATCGTTTCTAGATCACGAGGCGGGCTGCAGCTGAACCTGCTTCCACCCCGGCAACTACGAGAGGCCATCCTCCAAGCGGCGTCCCAGCTTAAGGAGCCAGCGCGTACCCAAATCAGGGTACACCCGGTCAACAACACCTGCACCGTAAGCACGCCCCTAAAGGATGACGCGCTCGCTCTGGTTCGGGTGAACACCATCACACACCAAGGCAAGGAATTCGCCGTAGCACCTTACATAGCCCCGCCGGACGGAGCAGTACGCGGAGTCATCTCCAATGCTTATTGGAATGAGACCCCGTCAGAGCTCCTGCAAGACCTGCTTACCGGCAACCCAGACGCCCTCATCGTGGACGCCCGCCGAATGGGCTCCACGCGTTCCATCTTAATAACTTTTCGGGTTGGACCTGTCCCACGCGCAGTTCTTTATGGAGGAGCGCTCCACAGATGCACACCGTACCGGGGGCATATAGACGCCTGCACGAACTGCCGCGTCCCAGGTCACCGGGCGGATGTGTGCGTCCATCCAAGGTTTCATAAGTGCCCCCGCTGCGGGCAGTCCCACCCAAAGGAAGATGTGCCCTCATGCACCCCCAGCTGCATTCTCTGCGGCGGCCCTCATATGACCGGCACCGGGAACTGCAAAGGACGGGGCCGCAAACTAGCGTCCCCGAAGAACGCTCTCCCTCCTCCGGATACATCGCGGCTTTCCCGCTGCGATCAACCCGGCACAGCCAGCAGACGCAGCTCGACGACTTCCCGGTCGCCTTCTACAAGCCGGCAGAATGGCAGCAAGAACGCCACGCGTCTCACCTGGGCAGACCGCGTTTCCGGCAAGGCTACCCGTCATCCCCCACCACCCCAGTCCACCCAGGCAGATCCGAGAGACCAGGAGCTCAAGGCCTTGCGTGAAGAGGTAAGCCGCCTTTCCTCCCTCCTAAGCACCCCCGCCCCCTCCATGCCCCCTAAACCCGCACCCGCTGTCATTAACTCGACCCCATCATCCACAGACACATCGAGCACCCCTCCCGCAAAGAAACAACGCACCACAAACGCCACACCCCCTCCCGTACCCTCAGAAATAGACGCTAAATTAGCAGCACTCGAAGCCAAATTTGACCACAAACTGAAAGAACTAGACGCACGCCTCGAGGCCAGATTCAATCACCTTGCCGCCACCCTCACCGAAAAACTTGAGCAGCGCATGGACGCTATGCTTACCATGATGATGGATCTCATGGAACATAATCTTAACCATCGCTTCACCCAACTTCAAACCCCCTCCACTCCCCCCATCCTTCCTCCGCAAGCACAAACCACCAATCCTGAGCCACACATACCAATTGACACCCGTCTTACTTCCATCCTCAATCCCCCTACCATCCAATATGGCGGGGGGGAACACTAATTATCTACCCATTTTAACTTGGAACTGCCGCGGCTTCCGGGCAAAGCGCGCGCCTCTGCAACTTCTCCTTCCCACCATCACACCCACGCCCCACATACTACTTCTACAGGAGACTGCACACCGGGCAACCCTCCCCTCCTACACATCTACACACTCGGATGCCACTAACACACCCAGGGCCTCCACACTCATCCACCGCAGCCTCACCTACAAAACTCATCACATCACGTCTGAGACGCCCTGCGTGATCACAGAACTTATACATCACACACATTCACTTCCTTCTATATTTATAGCAAACATATACCACCCCCCGTCCCTGCCGATGGCCCCGCTAGAATCACTTCTGCGAAAGCTACACCATCTAGCAGGGAAACATCCCCTACTCATCGGTGGGGACTTCAACAGTCAGCATACTGACTGGGGATACACAATCACGACACATCGAGGTCGCAGGCTCTGGCTGCTCTTGCAGAACCTCCAACTC
Organism: Amblyomma mixtum; assembly: GCF_055824585.1. Classification (NCBI taxonomy): domain Eukaryota; kingdom Metazoa; phylum Arthropoda; class Arachnida; order Ixodida; family Ixodidae; genus Amblyomma; species Amblyomma mixtum. The sequence goes on along the minus strand of NC_143015.1, from coordinate 38,279,077 downwards.
ACTGTGCACAACACGTTTCACACGCCTACAAGGATCGGCAACAGTGTCAGCATGGACACCAGTCCGGACCTGACGCTGAGCAGCTGTATCCGCGGCGTTACCTGGAACAGAACACAACATACACTGGGCAGTGATCATTACATTATACAAATCAATGTCCCGTACAAAGCACCCCGTCACGCATATACAACACACAAACTCATTAACTGGGATGCCTTTCGCGCTGTACGCACCGCCCTCCCAGACACTCCCATCGCAGACATCGACGAATGGGTGCAGTCACTCAAGCATGACGTTCACCACAACACGCGATACATTGAAACTACAACCGAAACACCTACCCTTGACACACGCCTAGCCCACCTCTGGGAGGCTTATCACAGCATCCTAGAACGCTGGAAAGGCAACAAATACAACAGAACGCTTAAGAAGCGGCTGGCCGCGCTGCAGACACAAATCCAACAGCACTCTAAGGAGCTCTGCCGATCCAACTGGGGACAGATATGTGACGGCATCGCCGGAAACCTGTCCAGCAAACGCGCATGGCAACTCCTCCGACACCTCATTGACCCCACGCGCACAAAATCAGCAACACAGCACCACGTGACACGCCTCACACATGAACACATTGACGATCCCGACACCCTTCTAGACACACTTCAAACCATGTACACATCTCCAGGCGGCCCCATACCTCTACCGCACTACACAGGACAAGCAAATCCAACACTCGACACCGACATCACAGAGACGGAAGTCAGAGCGGCCCTCCTGACTCTCCGCGCCAACTCCGCACCTGGTGCAGACCAAATCACAAACTCCATGCTCCGTAATCTGGATGATCAATCGATCACCCACATTACGAAATACTTCAACCAGTGCTGGAGGGAGGGTAACCTCCCGCAGTCCTGGCGCCACGCGAAGGTAATATTCATACCTAAACCCAACAAACCACTTACACTTCAAAACCTTCGCCCTATTTCGCTAACCTCATGCCTTGGGAAGCTCCTAGAGCATGTTGTGTTAGCGAGACTCACAAGTCACATGGCGGACAACAATCTCTACCCGCATAGCATGGTAGGATTTCGCCCCCATCTATCCGCACAGGACGCTATGCTGCAACTCTCACACGACATTTTCGACCCGCTTCTTCCGGGTCACACCAAGGCAGTCTTAGCTTTGGATCTCTCCAAAGCTTTTGATCGCATTGAACATCAGGCGATCATGACTGCTCTATCCCCCTTGAATGTGGGTGTGCGCACGTATGCCTACATTCAAGCATTCCTCACTGACCGCACAGCTGAGATACACTTCGGCCCTCTGTCTTCCCCCTCCTACACTCTTCAGAGTATCGGCACCCCTCAAGGGTCCGTCCTTTCCCCCTTTCTCTTTAACATTACCCTCATCCCCCTCGCCCGAAAATTGGCCACTATTCCCCACCTGAAGCACACTCTTTATGCCGACGATATCACCCTGTGGACCACTCACGGCAGTGACGGAGACATAGAGAACACCTTACAGGAAGCAGCCACCCTCACCCAAAATTACGCACGGACCATCGGACTGTCTTGCTCCCCAGAGAAGTCCGAACTCTTCCTCATCCGGCCTAAGAACCACCGCTGCCCCCGCTCCCCCATTGCCATTGAACTGAATGGTGACCCGGTACCTGAGGTTGGAACCGTCCGTCTATTGGGCCTGCACATCCAGAACGATGGCAAAAACACCACCACCCTCAAGAAACTCAAGCAGGTTGTAGGCGCGATATCGCACCTCATCCGCAGGGTTTCTGGACGTCATAGAGGCATGAAGGAGCGCGACCTATGTCGCCTCATTCATGCCTTTGTCCTCAGCCGTGTGCTCTACACTACCCCATACTTACACCTATCCAAACATGACATAAACGCTTTGGATGCTTTGATTCGCAAGGCATTCAAGGTAGCACTTCACCTTCCCCTCAACACACCCACAGACAGATTACTAGGCCTGGTCCTCCACAATACGATCGGGGAACTGGTGGAGGCCCACCGACAGGCCCAATACATCAGGCTCACACAAACCTCCACAGGTCGGTATATCCTGGACACCCTCGGAATCAAAATACCGGCCAACGACCCAACCCTCCTCGCCATCCCACGATCCCTTCACCGAGAGTTCCTCATCAGGCCGCTCCCGAGAAATATGCACCCGTCCCACAATGAGCAGCGCCGCAGAGCCCATGCGAAGGCACTCCATCGAGCGTACGGCCCCCAGCCGGACGCCGTGTGGGTGGACGCTGCCTGCACGGGTGATGAAGCGACAGCAGCTGTGGTGGACTCCTCTTTATCCGCCCTCCTCACACTACCTCTCCCTCCAGACACGTCCCCAGAGCCTGCAGAGGAAGCCGCCATTGCCCTTGCTATAACCCGCACGGAAGCCCGGTACATTTTAAGCGATTCTAAAACTGCGATTCCAAATTTTGCTCGAGGCCGAGTCCATGTCCCTGCTTTTGGCATACTGGACTCGCCCGATGCCCCCCCGCCCCGCCAAGTGGAGCTGATATGGGTGCCCGCGCACTCCGGGAATTCCGGAAACGAGGCCGCCAACCTTTTAGCCCGAGGTTCTTTAAACCGGGCTCAGGCGGCCTCGGATCGGGGATCCACGAAGGATCGCATGCACTCATTCAGTGAGCTGACCCACGCATACAGAGCCTCTCGCCAGCTCTACCCCCCGCCCCACCCCTCCCTAGATAACAGACACGCAACACTCTGGCGCAGATTACAAACACATACTCTCCCCTCGCCCCTGTTGGGACTGGGGCATCCCACCGCTGCCACCACTGTTGGGCCTGGGTGTCCGAGCCAGGAAACGGTCGAGGCGACGGTGAGTCAAATGAACTTTATGTACAGTATGTACAAGGGCTTTTACATGATACAAGAGTCAAGAGCACCACGGGCAGGCACACAGAAGAAGGGCGGCCCCGGCGGCGAGCGTAGCTCCGGCGTGATGGCTCTTCTGCTGCCCGTCTGCTGCTCGGGTTCAGCGCGGCTCCGCTTTTAAAGCCGCTGGAAACGGTTACGGCAGCCAGCCGTTCAAATCCTCCAATCACTGGCCACCGTTCAAATTAGACCAATGGTCGAGAGCCGGCGAGCGTCTGAGGAGTTCGCACCGACGGAGAGGAGGAGAGGAGGAAGGGTCCGTGTCGGCGCCGCGGTGTCGGGATGAGTCACGCTGCATGTCGCGACTTGTCCGAGAAAGTCTGGGCCTGTTTTGAGCGTCGGCGAGCGCGCAGCGCTTGTTTAGACTGGCCCGCCAGCGAAATGTGGGCGCCGGCACGACAGCACCACCGCCGCCAGACAATGTGCCACGAAGACGAGCTACTTCCGCGTGGCTCGGATGCGGGGCGCGCTCGTACGCCAGGCTCCTCCAAGTTCTCGTCCGGTGTTCGGCCGCAGGTAGCTCCAGGCTCCTTTCCGAGAACGGGTCCCGCTCGTCAGGACAGGATCACTGCTCCGCAGCTTAGTCGCCCAGGTGACTGGATCAGCTTCGCTCGGTCCTTCGGAAGAGCTTGCTTCTCAGCATCGGTCGTTGATCGTTCTGCATGTTGACAAGAACCGACCGAAAACAGGCAACACCCAACACGAGCAAGTGCCCTCCGTCACCCGTCAAAACACCAGACTTCAAGTCAAAAAAATCTGCTGGCTATATTTCTGTCCCCTTTTTGTTCCCTCTTCTACAAGAGACACATGTGGGATACAAGAACTCCAAAGTAATTAACTCAGACAAAGTGTCAAACACATGAAACTCTCGGAATGAAATGAATGCAAAATAAATTCGCTTTCTTGAGATCACTCGGCCAGAAGACACTCAGCTGAGGCCACAAATGAGGACATAAATTTTTCCCGATCTACGAGCGAACTTAACAGCTGTTCGCGAAGAGACAAAATGTAGGTCACGAGGAGGCGAAGCCAGCCTTGCTTAGAACACACGGCTTAGTGCGTCTACGTTCGCGTTTTCCTCGCTTCTAACGGACGGTAAACGACACCCGCTACAGCGGAAACTAATGACTGCCTCTTTCGCTGTGCTGCGCTTTTCTCTCTCTCTCTCTCTACTACCGTGGTAGCTAACATCTCTGCCTCTTTCGCGGTAGACGCGCTTTTCTTTCTCTCTCTACTACCGCGGTAGCTAATGTCTCTGCCTCTTTCGCGGTAGACGCGCTTTCCTTTCTCTCTGTACTTGTCCTTCCAGTTTCTACGGGAGGTACAGTACGAGAGCGATTCGCTTTCACTCACTAGCGACTTGTCCCTTTCTTTGCGCTTCGCGCGCCAGTCGCGACGTCCCATAGCAAGTGCGCAACACTTTCGGTGGGACCGTCCTTTCTTGTTCTTTGTCTCAGGCGGTAAGTGAGACCTACGAGGCTTTAATTTCTCGCGCACCCTTTTGCATTTTCGCTCGATGCGAAGTGCGCATCTACCCGGCCTTTTGATTTTGTGCCTACTAAATGGTGTTATTTCCACTCGCGGCTTTCCATCGCGATACCTAAGCTTGGTCGAGCGCTTAGGCAGTTCCTTCTTGCCTCTGTCACTACGGCTACGTACGATCTCGCACCTTTTGAGCCGTACACGCGTTTTCCCTGTGCGCGCGTGCCGCTTTCTGTGGGAGCGCGGTTTCTCCCGTGACTGCAGCGGAAAGAGAGAGCCGTCCTGAGAACACGCGCCTTTGCGCGTCTCGCTCTCTCTGTGCTGGCGGGAAGATTCGCACTTATCCCGCTCCTTAATTTTTCGCCTCCCGGGCAGCGCTCTCTTGAATCTCGGATTGCTGCCCTGGTGCACTATTCCGCGCGAATGTTTGTACGATTTCTTTTTGCAGTTTATTCTGCTGCCTAGATCCATGTGCCTCGGCACAGTTATGCGCTTCGCTTTGCGCGATAGTGATGCCTCGCACATTTCTCTAGCTCTGGTTCTGACGTTAGTTTCAGGGCTAACCACGTGACTGACTTTACTAGGGTCATTTTGCCGGCGATGTTGGCGCTTCCGATGGTGGAAACCCGTTTTCGCGCGTTTGCCCTTTCTCTCTTTTCGGCGGCGCCCGTCTTTCTTCTGCCTGCCTTTCATCTTTCGGCGGCACCACTCTTTCTTTTGCCTGCCTTTCATCGTCTTTCGGTGACAGCTCTCTCTCTTGAGCTTGCCTTTCCTCTCCTTTCGACGGCAGCACTGTTTCTCTTGTTTCGCTATCACCTTGTGGCGATAGCTCACATTCCTGAACTGGCGGTGCCTTTCCTTCCGGTTGCAGCTTTTTATCGTGAGCTTTCCTTTCACTTTCGCCTGTGAAAGCACATTCTGCTTCCGTCGCCTAAGTTTCTGCTCTCTGACAACGTCGCTTTGATTGTCAGCTGATTCATATGTGCTACCTAGATCAGGCCTGTCTTTGGCGCCTTTACTAGCCTCCTCCAAACTGCGTTCTTCCTCGTCAGCCTCTACGAGTGCAGATTCGTCCTCATCTTTCTTGGATGGAACGACGTCTGCAGCTCCCATGTCGTCTGGGAGGTTCTGTACTCCACTGTCGTCCAGAACCTTAGCTTCTACAGGCGCGGACAAACCAGTGTTTTCTCCTGACCTTAGTGCTGACACGCAGCTCGCGTCGTGCTCCTGACGGGTTTCAGCCGATTGCGGATGAGGGTCGGCTCTGCACTCAGTCGCGATGTTCCCGCTACTGCAGCTGCTTTCTGGAATGTCGTAAAGCTCAGAGCAGTGCGAAAGCACGGGACTCGTTTCGCATTCCTCGCCAGAGACACTAACGCACAACTCAGCGTCCGCAAACTCTCCATGCGCCTGCTTCCGTTGATCGTAAGTGTCGGGTTTCTGCAGTTCTGCCGAACGCGCTGCACAACACGGTGTGCCGTCCTCGTTTACTTCGATTACTTCGCTTGCGTCGGCGCAGGCGTTTTCATTCATGTCCAGACGGACGTCCTCTCTTCCCTGCTCTGCAACTTCTCCTGCTTTTGACTCGCTAGGAGATCCGCTTTCCGGTAACTCCGACACAATCTGAATGGGCGAGACCTCTATAAGTGCATCGTCCGATGCTGTGACTACGTTATCTGATGGTAGAGAGGTTCCCTCCGTTCGCGAATGTGAGGCACCTTCCACTGTTACAGCAGCAGTTACATCTGCCAAGTACGGACTACGTTCCTCTGTGCCACACTGGCAGTGCTGCTCCACAGCGACGCACTCTACCTTTGTGTCCTGATCTTCCGAACCTTCCGCATTTTCGAGCCATTCTAAAATGTCGGCTTTAAACTGGTAGGGAAAATCGTTAAACGATGGGGTGCTATTCTCTCGCAGGTACCTTTGGCGAAGGTCTAGCGGTGACACGTTATATCTCGCCAGTAAGAAGCTTTTCAGCTCATCGTAGTCCGCCAAGCCGTCGTCCAACAGGCGCTTGACAACGTCATACGCTTCGCTGGAAAGCAGGGCTACCAACTTCTGTGCCCAACCATTCCGCTCAACGCGCTTTCTCTCGCAGACGCGCTCGAACTCCGCCAAATATTTCGCCATATCTTCGGCGATCACGAAGGGCTGCGGCCTGTCTCTCAGCTGATGACCGTTGGTCTTACGCAGAGCGAACAATGTTCTATCTCTCTCATAAAAGATCTCGTGTGCTTCAAGCTCCAGGTCCATCAGTTTCTTAGCGCGAGCATGCCGTTTTATCTCAAGCTGCTTCCGTTTTTCTGCCTCTTCGAGCTCAAGCTGCTTCTGTTTTTCTGCTTCCTCGCGCTCACGTTCTGCCTGTTCGCGCTCAAGCTGCTTCTGCTTTTCAGCCTCTTCGTGCTCACGGCGTTCTGTGATCTCTTCCCAGGCCTCATTGGCTTCCTCAGCCGTTACATTCTCCTTTCGCATGATCTCGAGAATCGCATGCTTTCGTTTTGCGGGGCCCAAATCAATGCCCAACTCTTCACAAATTTCGATGAGTTCCTTCACTTTGAAGTTCTCCATCGCGCACAATAGCCTCTTGTAGTTTGCCCTTTTCTTAGAATTCCCTTGCCGTTCACTACTATAGCGCTACTAGTATGACACGCGCAAGTAATTCTTTCCAAAACGCCTCGTTTACTCCCTCTGCACCAGCTTTCGTTTCAAAGCGCTCCGACTTGGCTCGAAACAGCAAAGCTCTCTCCAGTGCAACACACAGCCCTACTCTAAACTACAATCACCTGTGCTAGAGCAGTCTGGCGAATTGAGGGGAAAACATCAGGCACTCACCGCGCCGAGGTAGCTGACGCCGGTCGATCCCGCAGCTGCCATCCACTGTTGGGACTGGGGCATCCCACCGCTGCCACCACTGTTGGGCCTGGGTGTCCGAGCCAGGAAACGGTCGAGGCGACGGTGAGTCAAATGAACTTTATGTACAGTATGTACAAGGGCTTTTACATGATACAAGAGTCAAGAGCACCACGGGCAGGCACACAGAAGAAGGGCGGCCCCGGCGGCGAGCGTAGCTCCGGCGTGATGGCTCTTCTGCTGCCCGTCTGCTGCTCGGGTTCAGCGCGGCTCCGCTTTTAAAGCCGCTGGAAACGGTTACGGCAGCCAGCCGTTCAAATCCTCCAATCACTGGCCACCGTTCAAATTAGACCAATGGTCGAGAGCCGGCGAGCGTCTGAGGAGTTCGCACCGACGGAGAGGAGGAGAGGAGGAAGGGTCCGTGTCGGCGCCGCGGTGTCGGGATGAGTCACGCTGCATGTCGCGACTTGTCCGAGAAAGTCTGGGCCTGTTTTGAGCGTCGGCGAGCGCGCAGCGCTTGTTTAGACAGGCCCGCCAGCGAAATGTGGGCGCCGGCACGACACCCCTTACCCTAACCCACTATCATCCCTCCTTCCCCACTCCTGCTTGCGCCCTATGCCCAGAACCCATCGCTTCTTCCCACCACATCCTTTCCCTCTGCCCGGCGGACCCTCCCCCGCGGGACCTAGAGAACCTCAAGACCTGGGAGGACTGGGAGACCCTGCTGCGCTCGGAGGACCCGGCCGTGCAGACCATCGCCACCGGCCGTGCTGCCAGTGTTATGGACCTTCGGAACATAAACACTTGAGTTCAGTGGGGTCGTGCGGGGACCCTGGGGCGTGCCCCGAATTCCTCTGTAAATAAAGTTTTCTCTCTCTCTCTCTCTTAAACTGTGCCCTGCGTGCACTCATATAGCGCATGCAGGTGTCGGACGCGGTCACTAAGATGCCTGAGCACCACAAATGCGTGTTACGTAGAAACATGGTGGCAAACAGAATTCGCTGCAGGGAAACATAAGTTCCATTTAATTTCTTTATGATGCTGCTATTCAATGAAAGGCCTTAAATAAAATATTGATAAATAAAATTGATAAGTATTGATAAATAAAATACAGGCGCAGTTCGGTAATCACCTACTATGCATGTTGCGTTCGCGTTTTAAAGTTTCTTTTTTAACGTTTCGCATAAAGGCTGTTATAAAATGTGTGAATACAGATTTCTTCCCATATTAAATAATTTATTAGAGTGAGGCGTTATATAGTGCAGGTGTAATTCTTTACCATTACTTTTTATTTTCATAACCGAGATCAATGAAGTTTGATGGAAAGTAGACCGGCAAGCCTTGAAGCAAAAGGCATAAGAAATATCCAGAAAAACAAGACTGCAAGTTGTAAGCAAACTATGTTTACCACAGCAGAATGGCTTACGTTCCAATCTGTGTTTTAGTCGAATGTTTTCCGGCCAGCTTAAAGAGCTAAAAAAATGAGTTACTGGGCATATCTAATATTCCAAACAAGATGTTGCAGCTAAATAACGATAAAATTTCAGGAAATATTTTGATAGTGAACATGATATAAATATCACTCGCAGTCTTCTCAAAATTTGAACTCTTCTTAGTTGCGAAGCAACGGGATTCTCTTAAAAATATTTCGAATTTCTGCACATCTCATTGACGAAGGTGGCGGCGCTAATTTCCTGTGGCTATAGCACCCGTGGGACAATGTAAACTGTTCCATAACTATAGCAGGAAGTAAGCAGTTGAAGTTCCTATATTATTCCTTAGCACGCTTGATTAACACACTGCTCAGAGGTAGAGCACCGGACGCGTACTTCGGAGGTAGTGGGTTCGGATCCCACCGGCGGCATGTGGTTGTTTTTTCTTCTGCTTTTCTAATCAATTAGCTTTAAGCGATAACATATTCAGTAATATTATAAATTGATCAATACCACATAATAAATAAATTAAAAGATCCCCTGTGCCCCTTGGTTTCTGTGGCTGTTGGCTTCTCTCATATTTATAACGAGCCCCTCATTCCCCTTTCCTTGTCTGCTTAATTGCTTAACGAGGGCCTCGGTTCTGGCAGCCTTGATGCCTTAGGATGCACAATTGGGTTCTCACACAGCTTCCACCGTCGCCGTTCGATGACGTGCTACGTCGCATCAGCGGTAACTCAGGACGTGCTACGTCCGCCGCTTAAGAGCGTGGGTGGCGCTGGTGAACACTCCCAAGGTTCGGTTATTTGTAAACATAAATACCCCCGCAAGCAGAAGGTTTGACAGCCGTCGCCGTAGCTCAGAGGTAGAGCACCGGACGCGTAATTCGGAGGTCGTGGGTTCGGATCCCACCGGCGGCATGTGGTTGTTTTTTCTTCTGCTTTTCTAATCAATTAGCTTTAAGCGATAACATATTCAGTAATATTATAAATTGATCAATACCACATAATAAATAAATTAAAAGATCCCCTGTGCCCCTTGGTTTCTGTGGCTGTTGGCTTCTCTCACACTGCTAGTCAAGATAACTGTCATAGTACCTTATTCAGAGTCTCCACTTTGGGTTTAATCTTCGGTTGTCGCATCGCATGCTCTCAGACGATCATGCATGAGCGCGGAGGTCGATAGCTGGCGATAACTAGGGCTTCTGACATACGCTAATTAGAGCCACATTATCTGAAGAATATATCTGCTTTCAAGATAGGAGTGGCAGAATGGGGACGACTTTAATGCAGAAACAGTTCAACACTGCCACTCGGCCAGAAAGGCGGCGTGCGTTTCTGAGAGCGGAAGGTTCCTACCTGCAGCCGGAAAGGGAGCGGCAAAGGTAATCGGTAAGCGGCGGTGATGCCGAGGGGTGAGAGCGAAAGGGAGACAGCGGCGAGTGCTGGTTAGGTGCGCGCCAGTACACGCTTGCACAATCGCAGGGGTACGTATTGGCGCAATTGCATACACCACAGAGTCTGCTCATGCATAAGGGAGTCAACGTTTCGGACGTCAATGCGGACCCAGAGGCTGCTCAGCTTGTTCGCAACTGCAAGGAGCAGTGACAATGGATACACAGGAAACGGCAGCATTAAGCGAGATAGATTGCAGCTCCATGTTCGGCCAATGTAGCAGCCCATGAAGCTAGGCGAGCTCGACTAGCCGAGCAAGCACAACTTTCCTATTAGCGACGAATCGCATGGGACACGACGTACGAGCAACAACAAGAAAAAAAAGGCAGAACTAAACAGGCATCATTGCAAGCTTCTTATGCAGGTCTGTCACACTTAATTGCATGTCTCTGTTTTTTCTTCTACTGGCCATCGCATGCTCCTTCCTCCCAGAGACTGCGTAGTCCACAATATCCGCCACAATAATGCCTGTTCATGAAGAGAGTGTTCATGCAGCAGCCTGGATCCCTGTACTTTACATTAATGTCTTCTTTTCGGGCCATTAATGTCTTTCAGGGCACACTGCGTGTGCCTGCAGCAAAGGCATATAAGCGTGTTCGGCTTCTACCCCCGTGGTTATAGTAAGCGCAGTACTACAAATTTGGTCTTGCAGCCACACTCTTGAAATGATTGAACAGTTAATCGCTAACACGATGACAGACCGGTGAACGAACGAACTACGCTGGGATATGTTGCCTTTAAAATCAGGAAGACATTGGTTGAAAGAAGAAAATACTGCCTCTAAATCACTCTCGGATATTCGGTGAGTATTAAATATTTGTACCCTGTTTGATGTTGACGTATAGAAAGTGTAATTTACCAGAGCTTCAATTTGACCTAGATGCTGCATAGTACTTGGGAAGCAAACAATAGCGCCGATAAAGACAAACACAACAGAAGAACGATACAGGACAAGCGTTAACTTCATCTAACTTCAATCGCTTCGAAGCCATGATGAAAACTAAAGCATGCGCTCACGTAGAACACCGTTGGTTTCCACTATTGTTTCCAGTTGTAAGAGATGTGTACAAAGGAAGAAATATCGAGAAAATAGCCTTTCTATCAATTAAAAAATTTCGAACTTAAGCACAACTGCTGTTTGCGATGTTCCCTAGCTTTAAGGTTACTTTTTGCAAAAAGCATGTGAAGGCACGGTCTAAGGAGCAATACTGGCGCTGCGTTTAATGTTGTGAACTAGAGAGGAATATTCCCCAATTAATTAATAAACACCAGACCTAAGAAATAACGGCCCCAGAACATATGTATGTTTTGAAATACGAAGTGAAATTTGTGACGCTGTTTTTGAGTCAAGCGCTTGTGTAGGTACTATTTAGCTTCCGAAACACGAAACATATTTTGATGCGCTTAAAACATTTGCCTGAGTGCACAGAAGTGCCGGGTATGAAGAATGTTTTATTTTTTCTAAGGTCAAAGAAAAACTACACTTCCTTGTCTTCAGCTGACATTTTCGTAAAAGTGCTCTACCGCCACTTAAGACTAGCGTTATCCCGCTTCTATTTCTATTTTTGTATCAGCACAGCAAACCTTTGCACTTTTGATTTCCTTCCTTTTGATAGTGCCATATCGGGAAGGAAGTGATAAGACTTTGACGATGGTTATTGCATACAAGCATTGGTTCTGAACATACCTGAAAATAAGTTCTATTTTGTCCCTAAAATATCTTTATTGGAGTCTCGCATTGTGCTGTCCAATATCTGGAACTCTTTTTTGTTTTCGGGTGTCAGGAGAATAATGCAGAGATCGGTACGTTTTCTTCTATACTAGCTGACTTCAAGTGACGATACAAGACCCCATGGTGTCTAACTGGTTATGATACTCGGGCGCTGAAGCGAAAGAGGCGGGTTCTATCTTGGCCACGGCAGTCGCATTTCGATAAAGGCGAAATGCCAGAGGCGCGCATTATGTGCGACATAAGTGCACGTCAAAGAATCCATGGAAGTCGAAATTTCCGCATCCCTGCGCTTCGGCATCCCTTATAGCTTCAGTTGACTGTGCCTAGTTCATCCCCATAAACCTCATCTCCAGCGTCTTCGAGAGAGTACCTACAGTTTTTCGAGCGAACTATGGGACGCCATCGCGTTCAGGTGCAAGTGTTGCTCGGTTGGCTAGCAAGCTGTGCAGATATACGTAGGAATTCGCAAAGTGACCTTGAAAATGTGTCCTTTGATCGCAAACCGAACTACACTTTCAACAAGACGAAAAAAAATTGGCTGTGCCTTAGCTAAGGTTAAGCCTGAATATCTCGATCCGCGGAGATACCCTGCACGCGCGGGATTGCAAACTGAGGAGTGAGGCAGAAACGAGGCCTTCGAGAAAATGGAACTATGACCACCGACGCACCATAAAGAAACAAGCGGAGTAAACTTCCACCAGAGCGGGTGGTGGGACGCATCACACTGCGCAGCAGTCTCGCGAAAGCAAACAGTTCTCAGGTATTAACACGAGAGCCTTTAATGCGCATCGTTATAGACAGGTGGTGGTGAAAACATTTATTAAGAATGGATAGGAGGTGCTTGGATCAGCCCGTATCTTGTATTCGGATGTAAGATAGACGATCCAGGATGTCTGCAGAAGCTTGTCGCAGAGGTGTCACGCTTTTGACGGGAGTCCACCGAGATATGGGAGACTGTTACTGAGTGCTTTACTTTCCTCAAATACAATTTTCGTTTTCTTCATCACGGCCACTCTTTCTCTTTCTTCTTTCACTCCCACTTCCTTCCTTTCTCTACGGTGTTGTCCGGGTGTCCACCGAGGTGACAAAGAATTACTTAGCCATTTCCTTTCCTCAAAAAGCGCTGCGTTCAAAGGGCAAAGCATCGCGCCGAACGGGTGGTGGCGTCCTGTATACTACGTGGACGCCTCCTGCCCTCACCACGGGGGATGGTACACGGCCGCGGTGGGTCCGAGTGCCCGAACTCTGGAGACGCGCCGTCAGAGTTCGACCCCTCCCCACTAAGATGGATAAGGAAGACCATAGTGGTCGTCGCCAGGCTAGGGCGGAAGCCTTAGCGCGCCAGTATGGCAACGAGCAAGGTGTCTACTACGTAGATGTAGCCGGGCCGACCCACGGGGGGTGGTACACTGCCGCGGTCATACATCAAGAAATACAGGTGGATGGTCCGTCCTTTCAAGCCCCAGGCACAACACAAGCTGAAGAGGTTGCTATCGCCCTAGCTGCTTCTGATACCAAATCAAAACACATCATAACTGATTCGCGTTCGGCGTGTAAAAATTATGAGACTGGCTGGATAACTCCACTAGCTGAACGAATACTAAGAAACTGCAGCCGAGACACCGATCCTACTCCCCGCTGCATAGTTTGGACTCCGGGCCATCAGGGCCTAGCAGGAAACGAAGCTGCAGACGCGGCGGCCCGAGCACTCATTCACCGGGCGTTCCCATTGGCTCCTGAGCACCTGAAACCTGAAGGTGGCTCTTTACTCTCGTTCAAAGACATAACATCTTATTATAAGGATAGGCACCGCGTGTACCCAGCCCCTGCAAAGGGACTGGGGAAAGCAAACGAACGCGTTCTACTTAGACTATTCACTAACACACTGCTGTGCCCGGCAGTATTAAAACATTTCGATCCCGCGTTCACTGGCAGGTGCAAACACTGTGGCGAGGTGGCTGACACCTACCACATGGTTTGGGCTTGCCAGCGCAACTCAGCTGTCTCCCCCCACCCCAACCCTACCAGAGAGGAATGGGAGGCGGCCCTGCTTGGCTGCACGGACCTTCAGGCCCAAAAGGCTTTGGTCAAGAGGGCTAAGCTGGCGGCTTCGACCAATGGGGTCCCGGAATAGGGACTCCACCCATTGCGGGGCTCTTTAAGAAAGCCTCACCTCTTTTATTAAATAAAGGCTTTTCATCATCATCATCGGTAGTTCACAACAGCAACACATTTAACGGCCTAAAGTTCAGAGCCCGCAGTGCAAGACAAGCAGAAGAGGTCGCGATTGCTCTCGCGGCCTCACATTCTAATTCAAAATACATAATCATCGACTCGCGAGGGGCCTGTCGGAACGTCGAACAAGGCTGCACTCCCTTCCTAGCCTATCGAATATACCAAAATTGCATACGGGATACGGACCCCGCACACCGTTACCTCATGTGGGCCCCTGCTCATCAGGGGTTGGCAGGAAACGGGGCAGCAGACGCAGCCACCCGCGCGTTCTCTCACCTGGCTGTTTTCTCCTCCCCATCCGATCAGGAACCCGATTTTAATCCGGTCTATACATTCAAAGATATTACAACATATTATCAAAACTGTCATCGCCTTTACCCTAGCCCATGTAAAGGCATGAAGAAGGCGGATGAGCGGCTCCTTCTCCGCCTCTCACCAATACATTGCTGTGCTCGGCAGCGCTAAAACATTTTGACCCCTCCTTTAGCGGCAGCTGCCCACACTGTAGTGCAGTGTCTTCTGACACTTATCACATGGTGTGGGCCTGCCCCTCCAACCCCGCTATTCCCCCCATCCCCAACCCAACCCAGGAGGACTGGGAGGCGACCCTGCTCGGCTGCCACGACTTACAGGCCCAACAAGCCTTAGTCGGGCGCGCCCGGGCGGCGGCAACCGCCACTGGGGTCCCATACTAGGGACCTCCACCTAGTGTTTGTAAGGATCGGTCCCTTACGGGCTGATCCAAACATACCTCCTGTTCATTCGTAATAAATGTTTTCACCACCACCACCACCCGTGGACTCCCGGCAGAGAGAGAGAGAAAACTTTGTTTCAAAAGGAATTCGGGGCACGCCCCAGGGTCCCCGCACGACCCCACTGCGCTCAAGTGTTTATGTTCCTAAGGTCCATAACACTGGCAGCACGGCCGGTGGCGATGGTCTGCACGGCCGGGTCCTCCGAGCGCAGCAGGGTCTCCCAGTCCTCCCAGGTCTTGAGGCTCTCTAGGTCCCGCGAGGGAGGGTCCGCCGGGCAGAGGGAAAGGATGTGGAGGGAAGGAGCGAAGGGTTCTGGGCATAGGGCACATGCGGGAGTGGGAAAGGATGAATGATAGTGGGCTAGGGTAAGGGGCGAGGGGAGAGAGTGTGTCTGTAGTCTGTGCCAGAGTGTTGCATGTTTGTTATCTAGGGAGGGGTGGGGCGGTGGGTAGAGCTGGCGTGAGGCTCTGTATGCCTGGGTCAGCTCGCTGAATGTGTGCATGCGCTCCTTCGTGAATCCCCGATCCGAGGCCACCTGAGCCCGGTTTAAAGAACCTCGGGCTAAAAGGTTGGCAGCCTCGTTTCCGGGATTCTCGGAGTGCGCAGGCACCCATATCAGCTAAACATAGCGCTGCAGCACGCTGTCGCGTTCCACTACTAAATGCGAAGCTTAAGCGTCATTATTAGCAGTTACTGAGTACTAAGTCATTAATCAGTAATTAACCATAAATTAGGAATTTGTCATAACTTAGTAATTAGTCTTTAATTATGTGTGACCTCATCAGTTGTGCCGTCACCAGTGCCAAAGAGGCAGTCAAAGTGGTGAGGAAAACGCTTTCGCCTCTACGCACTTTAGACAGTAAAAGTGCCCCTGAATTTTTTTTTATTTCCGTGGCGCTAATTTGGGGCTATGTTGTATGCGACCGAAACAATTTATTCTGGTAACCTCCCCACCTCCCGCAAAAAACAAGAAAATATAAAATCAAGAGCGAAGTTTTCTAGAAAGCGGTTTAGGGCACCTTTAGGGTTGCATGTTAATGAGTATGTGCTGAATTTGCCCTTCCACCACGCAAAGACGCTTGCTCAGCTCGGGTACAAATGGCTCTTTTGTGTATGCCGTGCGGTCTTTCATTTTATGTTGTATCTTACGATTGCATGCTAATGAATATAAGCTGAATCAGCCTCTCGCACCAGGCAAGCATGCCAGTTCAGTTTTGCGCACAAGTCTTTTGTGTAGGTCTTGTGGACTTTAAGTGATATCTTGTGATGGCATGCTAATGAGCATGGGCCGAAGTAGAAAGGTTCCAGTTACGGAAGTATTAATTAAGCGAGTAGCAAAGTAGATGTTGGCGCTTTATGCCCTTTTTCCTTGACGCGGCATATTGGCGCTGGCACGCGGCGACCGCGGGAAAAGCGCTGAGATCCGACGTACACCGGTGCCCTCAAAGATGGCCCGCGAATGCAATAAAGCAAAGAAGGACAGCATAACTGGAACGAGCTTATAACTGACCAATTTTACCCTGAAAACGGCTTAGGGAATATGCCTAAATGCTCAGCCACATGAATAGAAGAAATTCAAGTCAAACTGATTGGCCCAAGAAGGAAGGAAATTTTGACACTATTGAAAACATTCATAACAAATAAGGACAGCAGGCGACAAAGTAGAATGAATTTAAGCTGTAATCAGAGAAGAGATCAGACGAACGTGCAGTTGTTCAGACCCCTTAAGATGGCAGCTGTTATATACAGGCTGGCAATGCAGGCGGTGGAATTAAAAATCCAGTCTTGGATAGATTGTAATACTATATTGAGAGAACGTGAGAAAGGGTTCAGAAGCGCTAGGCGCTTAGATCGTACCCTGTTCGTGTTTATCCGATGCGAAAAAATAGCTAGGGAGTGGTAACACACCTCATTATTTAGCCTTTCTGGACATAAGCGGTGCACATGACAGCTTAATAGGGCAGTGCGCAAGACAATGTTAACAGGGCACTCCTGCGGAAGCTACTGTTAATATATTATTCATCTTAGGAAGCAAATGTGCCGAAAAAATAAACTATAAACCTCATGGGATGGAATAATCAGCCCGCCCTACTGAAAAATCCGGTATGAATTTTAAACCGGAACCGCATACCGGGTTATTGTACAGGATTTGCGATACCGGATTACTGGAATATCCTGTATAAAACAGGACAGTCCTGTATAATACAGGACTCTCCTGTTTTGTACAGGATACTCCGGTATCGCAAATCCTGTACAATAACCCGGTATGCGGTTCCGGTTTAAAATTCATACCGGAATACAGGACAGTCCTGTATTAAACAGGCTAGGCCCGTATTATACAGGAGGGCCCTGTATCACAGGACAAAGGCAGAATAAA